>NC_068934.1:25951917-26254948 GCF_023091745.1 Budorcas taxicolor
AGGTTATAAATTCTTTTTAAAGCAGAATAATAAAGTAGAGCAAAAATGGCTCTCAATGCAGTACATTTCAAGCTTAAAACAAGCAAATTACTACTGGGAAAGAAAAATAACCAAGTGTATAGGGGAGAACAAAGGGAAAAAAATCCAAATTAAAAAGCTTGGAGGTAGCAGTCCAATTCCATTTCCTTCTTCCTCAGGTTTTTGTCTGCAAAGGATACTTTTCATTCCGAGGATTACATTTGAAATTGACAGCTGATGGGATTTTCATTGCAAAATTAAAACACATTTGTCAGATGTTTTTTCTTTAACTGTACTTTACTGACACACAAATAATTTCAGGCTACAGATACAGCTTATATTTTATAATCCCTGTAAACAGACAAAGGCATCCACACCTTCCCCTCTAAGTCAATGGAGCACAACAAATCGGGTGGGATGGAAGTGCTTTAAAGCTACAAACCAGCCCAAGTAGTAATCGGCTGAAGTGGAGAGCAGAGGCTTCCAGGACAAGCCAGCAGATGCTAGATCCCTCTCAAGGTCCAGTGGGGACCGGACACAGTGGGGAAGCATGACTGAAGGCCTGTCTGGCACCTTTATCCACGGCCTTCTGGACAACAACCCAGGAAAGAAGAAACTGATGTCTCAGTGTCATTCCCACAGCAGGATGCACGGGGTATAGAGCAAAATATTCCAGTGCCCACCTAATCAAGTCCCAAATCCCTTTCCAAAAGGAAAGAGGGACAGACAACCTGGGAAAGAAGGCAGGATGAGCTCAGGCTGCAGAGGGTAGATCACCCAATTCACAGATCTGTTCTCGCTAACACTTGGCCCCACGTGTAGACGATGCTGAGCGACATCAGGGCCATTTGCTAGCCTCTGGAGGAGCCACACAGAGTCCTGTGAGGAACAGTTCAAATCTCTGCTGTGGCACAGATTGCCATTGGGAATCTGAGCAAGTCATTTCACCTCTCGGAGCTTCCACTGCTTCCACTGCAGACATGCTTCACAAGGATGTTGTCATTATACCTTTGTGCCAGGCACGGTGCCTGGCTTTCCTGCAAGATCACATTCAATTCTCACTACAGCTCTGATGTAGGAACTATGTGGTGGTTTTAAGCAGTGCTACAGATGCTTTTCTACTCCTCCCATCAAAAAGTAGACTCTAGTTTCCCTGCCTTTTATATGGGCCAGATGTCTAGACTCATCTAATGGACAGAATGTAGCAGAAGCGATGCAGAGAGAATTCTGAGGCTAGGTCCTTAAAGGCAATACATGCCTGGTCCTCTCCCTCCCCTTCCCTCTCCCTTCCCCTCCTCCACCCCTCTCCCCATCCCCTTACCTTAGGATGCTCGCCCTTGCATTCAGCTATCACGTGGTGAGGAAGCCCAGGTCCCATGAGAGGCTGCATGTAGCCCAGCTAGGCCCCTAGGGGACTACCAGCACCAGCTACCACATATGTGAGTGACAGTGAGTGGACCTCCAGGTGATTCCAGCTTCAAGCCACCTTAGTTGATGCTGAATGGAACAAAGAAAACTATCCCCACTGAACCTGCCCCAATCATAGATTTGTGAGCAAGATAAATGTAGCCATTTCTTTCAATCATTGTGCTGGGATGATTTGCTGTGTAATAATAGATTCATGGAACAAATTCTTATCATATCCATTTAACAGATGAAACATTGAGGCTTGGAGAGAGAAAGTCACAAGCCCCACACAGCGAGCAATTGGCAGTCAGGACTTGAACCCAGCTGGCAAGGCTTATGGCCAAAACCACGATTCCATACTACCTTCCAGTCTGATTCGCCATCCTCAACTCAAAGGCTTAAACAGAGTCAGATTAACCCTCAGTTGCCAGAAAACACGAATCCAGACTTTCTATTCCCTAAGCATTCTGGTCAAGAGTTCAACATACTCCCTCCTCTACCATGATTTGGCATCACGATTTTTTTGCTTCATTTACATATTATTTTCTTGGGGATCTAGACGGGGACATGAGGAGGAAATCAACAGTAGCATCCTCTATGTGCACAGCGCTGTGCTCATTACTTTTCTAAACAAACAGAATAGACAAAAAAGGAAAGTTGCAGTTAGATTGAACTCCAGTGTCTATTACGACACAATATAAAATCCCTCTTCCTCTCCAGTTCTTGCTCCTCACCCACTGGCCCACACCCCACTGATAAGTATTAAAATCTCTATTACTTTCTTACTGTGATGCCATTAGCAACATCTAAATTCAAAATCATCTCCCGCTGTTTCTGCTACTTAAACGCACAGGACTCTTTTCAGGACAAAGAGTAACAGTGACTATCTTCTTCACTGGAAGGTCCTCCTCAAATTCAAGGGGCCATTCTGTTTTTGATTGAAGTATAGTTGATTTACAATGTTGTGTTAGTTTCAAGTGTATAACAGAGTTTTATATATATATATATATATATATATATATATACTCTTTTCAGATTCTTTTCCATTATATAAGTTATTTATAAGATATTGAATATAGTTCTCTGTGCTATACAGTTGGAGAAGGCAATGGCAACCCAGTCCAGTACTCTTGCCTGGAAAATCCCATGAAGAGAAGCCTGTAGGCTGCAGTCCATGGGGTCGCGAAGAGTCGGACACGACTGAAGCGACTTAGCAGCAGCAGCAGTGCTATACAATAGGGCCTTGTTGGTTTCCTGTTTTTTGTATAGTAGTTTGTATATGTTAATCCCATCCTCCTAGAGAGAGGTTTAATCTAAAGAGATGGCTCATGAGATTATGAAGGCTGGCAAGTCCAGGGGTCATTCTTAAAGTCACAATAAGGTTTCAGATAACCTGATCACCTCCGAAATTCAGAGCATCAATATTCACTGAAGGTTTAACTTGAGGACAAGTGCTGGGTGAGGACAATTCTGCCAAAGGTGTGTGACAGAACAGGCAGGAACCAGGCTGAGGGCTTTGGGAACGGATGAGATGACAGCTGGGAAGCGACAGAGGTGAAAAGGCTGAGGAAGCGCTGACTAGGTGCTGAGAGTAAGGCAGGGAGACAAGCCAGAGACAGCTTGGAAGGGAATTCTCAAGGGTAAGGTACAGATACGAGCTGGGAAGGACAGAAGCGGTGCCTCCTTGGAAGTCAGCTATAATGAAGGCAAGATGTGGGATTCAATCAGAATGTGAGGGGGGCTGAAAGGAGGCAGTGTGTGCAGCGAGTCCTATAGAACAAAGGCCGAGGGACACAGCAAAGCTGGTGAGATACCCGCTCCACCACTTACATGGTCTGGGACGCCCGTGGACACGTTACTCAGCCTCTCCCCCTCTCAGTGTCTACATCCTCCAGGGAGACTGGAGTAGCTTCTACATCTCGAGTACTGGGAAGTGACGAGGTTATCACTGTCGACATGGGATCAGTTAAGATTTGACGTGTTAAGGACGGTGCTTGGCATGCAGTCACTACACAATAAATAGTGACCACTCCTGAAACTCATCCTGCTCACTGCCCATTCAGGGCCTCTTATACGTTTGCCTCCTTCTCCCCAGATCTTGCAGCTCCTTCTCAGCCTGCAAGGTCTGCTTGGAGATTTTCTCCCTAGAGAGGCCTTTCCTAACTGCTTCCCTCCCCACCCTTCACCCTACCTGGCTTTCCTCACGGCAGGCAAGCCTGAGCTGCTGCTCATTTGTCCTCAGGGATGAGACAATCCATCAGCCCGGTCTCCCAACCATTTTCGTTGATGCTTCCTTCCCGTCCTAACTGAAACTTTATGATTTATTTCTTTGTTTTACTTGTATATTGCTTCTCACCAGGGCTTTAACCAACTGGTTCGCCCTGCCAGCACACAGGAGGAATTCAATAGATGTTTGCAGAAGGATGGAATTCATATTGATTATGACTTTGTAGGCAGGAAGCAGGATTAGGCATTCAGGGCAAATCTGAGAGCTACCCACCGAGGATCAAATGCTGGGGGCAGGGGGATGATCAGCTCTTGTGTGGGGAGTCTCGAGAGACAGAAAATTATGGGACTTGGGCCACCCATCAGGAAAAGCCACAGAGAGGGGTTGGGGGAAAGAGACAAGAGGGCCAAAGCAGAGTCATCACAGCCTCAGGCCACCAGCATCTGCACAGCTAAGCTCAACAGAAAGGGACGACCACAAGGAGGACCCCAGAATGGGCTCTGAGGGTCAGAGGTTATCAGCTAATGAGGCTCCATATGTAAACTGTCTCACAAACTTACGAGCCTGTATAAACAATTGTTTCCTGGAATGTTTGTACAAATGGTGCAGATTATGAAACTCTGGCCAAAGGATAAAAACATCATATGTGGCCAAGGTCACAGAGCAGCCTGGATGGTTAAAGAGAGGGCAGGAATTCTACCTCTGACCCTAGGCCACAAGTCTGTCTGGTCTGACCAGCTTGCAGTGGAGAGGTGATGTGAGAGTATCTCTGTTGGGAGCTTAGGCCTGTGGGCTTGGCAGGAGGCTCTCAAGGAAGTTCAAGTGTCTCAGGTCAAACTGTGTATGCCACAGTAGCACAGATGAGATGCTGGGAAAAAGCAGGCTTTGAAAACAGTAAAGCACTGAAAACTCAGAGTTTCATAAACATCTTTAAAGTCACTCCTGTGTGCCAGGCACTGGCCAGTTCCCAGTCTTTCTGGCATTCAACCCCGCAACAGCTCTATGAGACGGCTGTCCTGGATCTTCATGGTCCAGATGAAGAACCCGAGACTCAGAGAGGAAAAAGGATCAGCTTAGCATCACAAATCTGGTGGGTGGGAGAATAAGATTCAAACCCAGGCACTTGGAGAGCATATTCTATACCCTTTCTGACAGGTTACAGTAGCCTCTAAACTGCAAGACACTTTGTAAAAGTACATTGTATTGCCAATATATAGCTTAACATGTGCAGGCGAGTGGTGATTTTGTTTATCATCCAGTTCCACTAGACTACAGGTCGTCCTCATACCTTTTACCTCTCTGAGGTCTAGAACTCTGCCTTGTGCCTAGGAGCTATTGATCCAATGTTGGTGGAGTTGACTAGCTGGTGGATTGACTGTGGCCGAGCAGCAGGCCATGTCGCTACTCACCCTCTTCTTGTTCAGGATGAACAAATCTATGAGATTTGCTTCCACCAACTGAGGAAGCAGGCAGGTGGGTTCCTTGGCAAGCAAACCAGAATGTCAGGGCAAAAAAAGTGAGTCTGGCTCATAGTGGAAAATTGAGGGCAGAGCAGAAAGAGCACAGCTCTGGTGTTAAAAGGACGTGGGTTCAAATCCAGTTTCCCAGCCAGTGCCGTGCCCTTAAATAAGGCACTTTTCCTTTCTGAAGCATGGCTTCCTCAGCTGTCAATAGGGACAGTGCCACCTGTCTCTGGAGTTATTGTAGGAATATACACAATAGATGTGAAGCCTGGAGCACGTAATAGGTATTCAATAAACTATGAATGTGTCAGCAGTGACAGAATCATAAGAATTCATAGGTTTCATTTTGCCCAGTGTGTGCACACTACTAACATCTTTTTCATAGTAAGTCACAAGAAAGCAGATGTTCATCACACGCACCCACATCCACCCCACCACCCACTCCCCTGACCTCCTCCCAGCAGCAAAACCCCCATCCATCTATAGTTCAATCTCTCCGTGCAGATGACATTACAGGAAGTTTAGAAAAACAGATTCTCAGATGGAATATATATTACACGGGTGTTTTTAATACCTAGCAATTAAATCTTCAGAACAAGACAGAGAATCAGCAGGCAAATTTTCAATGTCTCCACTGAGGCTCGACCTCAAGAAAGCCAGACTCAGGTCCTGGGGTGTAAAGCTGGTTTTTCTAGGATGGGGAGCAGCTGAAGAAAGGGGGCCTCTCGCACAGTCTGGCAGAGGTAAGTGATGTGCTTGCGAAGAGAGTCACACATGTCCCATCAGCCTGAGAAACTTCAACATGCAACTTATAACCCAATGTTTTCTAAAGTACTCTGAAACATGCAGAGATTTACACGTTAATTTTGAAAATCTTCAACCCCTTTCCCTTCCATTCCAAAACTGGAAGATTTTTAGGCTTGGAGTTTTCAAAGTTTCACCTCTCAGAAAGCAGGTGATGTTCTTCATCACTGTCATTTATTTCTTACATTTCTATCATGTACATTCGAGTCATCTGAGGGCCTTGTGGAAATGCAGATTCCAGTTCAGTCAGTACGGGAAGGGGCCTCAGATTCTCCATTTCTAACAAGCTCCCAGCCCAGGCCGCAGGCACTAATCACATACTTGGCGTGGAGCGGCACACGGGACTCTAGTGGGTGCCTGCTGCCTGCTCAGGGTCCATCACAGGGAGACAGATGTCAGCAAGTTCTTCCTCTCCACTGAGCTTTTTTTCCCCTAAGAATGGAGCTCTTAAATGAGGCTTGAATATTAAAGAAGTCTATTTAAATCAAATTACAGCCAAGAGCAGGATTTAAAGCAAATGAATGACTTCTGTGCAGTTACTGTGAACTGGTTTCATCCATCTCATGGCATTAGAAAGCCTCCTGTCTCCTATGCACAGTCTCCAGGACTCTCTCGGGCCAGATCGCAGTGTCCACCCCTTCCCTGGACAGCCAGAGCCCCCTGCTTTCCACGACCTCACAGCTTCACTCAACACCCACCCACTACCTAACCCCTCCCTGTCACTTCACAAGGGGAAGAAAATGCTGTTCTGTTCCATGCGCTTGGCAAAAGTGGGAAGAAAAAGATGATATGCCCTGGAGGGAAAGTTCTATGGGGCTCAGAAGCTTCTCTCTGCATCCCAGTTCCCAGTCCACACTCTCGCCTTGGCCACAGGCAGTTCCTCAAACACTACACGCTACTCAGTTCCCAGGCCTTTCTCCTCACAACGCCCCCGACCCTGACAACCTCCCTTTCTTCACGTGCTCCAGGGCTCTTTCTCATTCTCAAATCTCAGCTCTGGAAAGCTCTGGGCACTGAGCCAGCACCTTCCCCATGGCAGCTGCTCCTCCTTCAGCCACCTTGTCCCAGGGCACCTGGCTGATCTGGATCGCAAGTGCTTAAAGCGCATCCAAAGAGACAAGGAAGATTTTAAACTAGAAACACAAACGGATGATCCGAACTCTTGCTCCCCAGAAAGCACCTGCCAATGTGAGTGTGTGTATGTGTGTGGTGTGTGTGCATGCATGCACTCAGCTAGCAAATGAGAGAATGAGAAAGTGGCATCATTAAAAAAAATGTTCAATGGGACACAAAAGGCTATTTGGAGGACGAAGCATGGGTTTCTGGTCCTGAATCAGGTGTAACCACCTGTGTGACCTCAGGAACTCACTTCCATCACCCCTCACACCTCTTTGCCTACACTTCACCCCAAGGAAGGGCTTGCTGTCTTCCCACGGGGTGGACAGCTTCCGTTCACCTTCCTTCTCTTTCTTTCCTAATTTTACTGCCAGTTCTTCTCACACCTGATTCTTTTCCAGGACATTATTTCTGAACACCATGCCCTTGACTATCACTTTTTTCACTCTCTACCTGCTGCCCCTTTGAGTCATGGAGATAATATGCGTGCATGTCTGCTAAGTTGCTTCAGTTGTGTCTGATTCTTTGTGACCCTATGGACTATAGCCCACCAGGCTCCTCTGTCCATGGAATTCTCCAGGCAAGAATACTGGAGTGGATTGCCCTTCCTCCTCCAGAGGATCTTTCAGACCCAGGGATCAAACCCGCACCCTCCTTCATTAGCAAGTGGGTTCTTTACAACTTGCACCACCTGGGAAGCTCTCTAACCCCACACTATAAAACTAATGCACTTCAGGCTTTCAAGTCACATTTTCTCTTTACCAAACCAAGGTCAAAGTTACAGACAAACTTTCCTGATGTTCTATTACAGCACACTGAACAGTGCTGGAAAATGCTGAAAGTATTCAAAGAGCTATACCATCTCGATTTTGAACTTGACAATACAGGCTCCCCACTGCCTTCTGTTAATGCTGAGAACCTCCTCAAACACGTCTTGTGTCTCCACTGAGAGCCAGAATCGACAAGCATTCACTGAGCACCTATCACATGCCAAGATTTTTTTTTACATGATCCATTAAATCAATAATATGAGATAGGAATGATTATCACCATTTCACCCAGGAGAAAACAGAGGCTCAGAAAATTAAACTCTGGAGACTTTCCCAAAATGACATAGATAAGACATCATGGGGCCATAGTCCAAAACTGTGCCCTAACTTCAAAGCCAGAACTCTTTTCATTAGAAAAGAGCATCAGTTTCTCACATTAGAACTGCTCCTTCTGTGTTACTGCACAGTGACTGGTTAAATGCTTGGCACAAAATAAATATTTGTTGAATTGATTTAACTTTTGCCTTTGGGTGAGTAAACAAAGCCACAGCAACTTATGGCTTAAGACTGTATTAAGATAATTTTCTTACACTGAGAGATCAAAATGCAGCTATATTTAAAAAGAGATAGAGAGGAATACGTTTCAACAAATGCAACAAGATCATTATTAATACCATCTATGCCCATGCATTTCTTTTCAAAGAAACGAGAATGCAGAGGCAAAAGGTAAATGGAAAAAAATTATCTTTTTCCTGTTTAAGCCAGAGCCTCAAGACTCTTATTTTTGGTGCAAAAACATGTTTTTCAGTTTTCACACTTACTTTGAAATTGGTTGAAGATAACACATGTGTCTGAGAATCAAGAAGGTATGGTAAATAACACTAGCTACGTGGTGACTGACTCAACAAAGCTTCACTTCAAAAACTGTCTACATTCCCCTTGAAGGCATGAACTTTGTTTTATCCATCATGACATAATTACATAATGGTTGGATTAGTGCATGAATGAAGAAATATATTTATCCAGAAACCATTTAATCACATAACTCAAATCATTTTGAACAGAATTTAACCTGACCCCATAATAGCAATAAACTGAGAATCCAGTTGTCTCACACCCTTACCATCTTTGGGACTCATCAGACTTTTGTATTTTAGCCATTCTAATAGGTATGAAATGGTATTTCATTGTACCTTTAAATTGCATGTTTCTTATGACTAATGATGTGGAACTCCTTTTTATGGGCTTATTAGCCATTCCTAGAGCTTCTTTTGTGAAGTTCTTGTTCAAATCTTTTGCCCATTTTTTACTGAGCTGTCTTTTTAATTGTCAACTTGTAAAAAGTCTTTATATATTCTGGATGGGAGTCCTCTGTCAGGTATATGCATTGTGAATACTTTCTTCCAGTCTGTGGCTGACTTATTCTTGCAAAAGCATGCTTATTTAATAAACCTGAAGCAAACTCACTCACACTCATTAAGTCCCTGGCTCCGGGGAGAAGAAAGCCTGTGGTGAGTGTACCAGCCCAGAGAAGGCTGCTCCAGCAAGGGCTGTTGTGCCAGATGCCTTGTTATATTAAGGCTGGGAGTTGTTAGCATTCATCTTGAGGTCCTCAGTCTGTTCAGAGATGCTCTTATGCGCTGGGCACCTGGATAGTGTCATGGGACACCTAGTCCTATGAAAGACAAGATTCTCATGGGCAGCAGCACTTTTGCAGGGAAGGGAGGAGAGGAGATGCCTGTGAGCTCACGTGTCCGCATGAATAATACCCACAATAATAAACATCCAACAACCAGCGTCCATGAATGATAGCAACACAACTTTATATGAGATATTCCCACGGACACCCTGTGTCAACTCACATTTGTCTTTGTCTCTCCCACTGTCCAAGTCAACATCCACACAGGGTGATGAGAGATGTTCAATGTCACAGCCAATGCAGGCAAAGCTCCCCAAAAGAGTTTATATAGTTTGGTTTCTTCCTTTTTAACTAAATAATTCCTATTTAAGATAGAAAATTTAGAAAACACAGATAAGCAAGGGAAAGTAAAACCTTACAAATCCCCACTTACCAGAGATAAACATTTTAATATTTCAAGATATATCCTTTTACTCTTTTTTTTGTATATATATTCTTATATTTCTACTTTTTAAAATGATTTCATGGACTACATACTGTTTTACAATCTGCTGTTTTTACCATTTTGCTGTAAATATTTTTTCATGTCATCGCATGGCTTCTCTTTCTTGTAACTTTGTATCAGAATATTGCCAATTAGCTGGAGAAGGAAAGGGCAACCCACTCCAGTATTCTTGCCTTGAGAATCCCATGGACAGAGGAGCCTGGTAGGCTTACAGTCCATGGGGTCGAAAGAGTCAGACACAACTGAGCGACTAAACTGCTGCCACGGATTGCCAATTAACATGTTGTGATGGTTTCAGGTGCACAGCAGAGTGCCTCAGGCATACATATCCATGCATCCATTCTCCCCCTAACGCCCCTCCCCTCCAGGCCGCCACATAATATTAAGCAGAGTTCCCTGTACAGTAAGTCCTTGTTGGTTATTTTGCTTGACCTTCTATCACATCTATTTAATGGTCGGATGGTTCTCAGTTGAACAGATGCGCCAGGGTTTATTTAACCAATTTCCTATTGTTGAAAGGACTGATCATTGGAAGGAGTGATGCTGAAGCTGAAGCTCCAATACTTTGGCATCCTGATGCAAAGAGCTGACTCATTGGAAAAGACCGTGATGCTGGGAAAGATTGAAGGCAAAAGGAGATGGGGTAGGCAGAAGATGAGATGGTTAGATAGCATCACGGACTCAATGGACATGAATTTGAGCAAACTTCGGGAGATGGTGAAGGACAGGGAGCCCTGGCATGCTGCAGTCCATGGGGTTGCAAAGAGTCAGACACTACTGAGCGGCTGAACAACAACAAATTGTTGAAAATTTAGCTCATTTCCAATTTTTCACTCAAGTGCGATATTAAGGTAAACATTTTAATAACTACATCTTTGAGTATCCAAGATTATTTTCTTAAAATAAGTTCCTGGAAGTAGAATTGCTGGGTTAAGAGCCATGCAAACATTTTAGGTTTTGACACAGCAAGTATGAAGCAGGCGCTGTGCTAGAGGCTTTAGCTGCAACAGCTCCAACTCCTTGCAGCAACCCAGCACAGGCCATGCCTGGATTGGACAGAGGAGACCTCTGCAGTTCCATGAGGTTGAGGTACAAGGCTACTAAGTGATGAGCTGGTCTGACCCTAAGGCCTGTGCTATTTCCAGACTCTGTTCTCTTGGCCTCTGTTTACCTTAACAGAGAAGTGGACTCGGGCACTTCAAAGGGCTTTTATTTAAAGTCACTGTATTTTGGGGGGTAGAGGGAGCTCCAATTATAATAATATCAATATCTAAGTGATTCAACCGAAGAAAGATGATCTCTTGTTTGCCTCACAGTCCAGTGTGGGGGCAGGGGGTTGTGGGCTTTGCTCCAGGCAGTCATTCAGGTCCCCAGGCTCCTTCCATCAGTGACCCTCCTTTAGGTCCTCTGGGATCACGAATGGGAGCATTATTTGGTGGGGGGGGGGGGGGGGGGTTAGGGGGGGTGCAGGATAAGCTTGCAAGTGGCATACATCCCTTCTGTTCATATTCCATTGGCTAGAATTCATTGATGTGGCCAGACTTTGCTACAAAGGAAGCAGGAACTTGTAAGAAGCTGTGAGCCCAGGAGGAAGAGCGCATAGGTACCAGGGACTCCTGAAGCCTCTGTTACCGGGTTGAAGGCAACTAGGTTTTCCTACTAACCCTCAGCTAACTAGAAAAAGCCATGAATCCCTCACTTAGCCTGGGGTACAAGTTCAGCGCAGGTATCTCAGAGATAGACATCCTGTGTTCAATCCCAGTTCTGCCCTCCCAAGATGTGTTCCTTTGTAAGGAGTCAGAGTAACAGTAGCTAACAGTTTTGAGTGCTCTCTCTATATGAGGGGGTATTGTAAATGGTTAAATCCTTGAACTTCGGAATCAGACTACCTATGTTCAAGTTTTGGCTCTATGGAGAGAGACAAATACGATATCCCTTATATGTAGAATCTTAAAAAATGACACGAATTTTTAAGACAGAAATAAATTCACAGACATAGAAAACAAACTTATGGCTACCAAAGGGGAAAGTTGGGGAGGGGTCAATTAGAAGTTTGGGATTAGCATATACACACTACTATATATAAAATAGGTAATCAACAAGGACCTCCTGTATAACACAGGACCTCCTGTATAACTACTCAATATCTTATAATAATCTATAATGGAAAAGAATCTAAAAACGAATATATATGTGTGTGTGTGTTTAACTGAATCATCAGCTTGTATACCTGAAATGAACATGACACTGTAAACCAACTATATTTCAATAAAAATTTTTTTTTAAGTTTTGGGTCTGTCATTTACTAGCTGTGTGACCTTGGGCATGCTCTTAACCTCACTGTGTTCCAGTTCCTCATCAGGAAAATGAGGCGAATAATGGAACTGAATGCTGTATCCTCCACACTTGAAAGGAATGAATGTGTTGTACCTATTAAAGTGCTTAGCACAATGCCTGGCACAGACCAAACCTGATCTAAATTTTAGCTCTTATTGTCGGGACGGCGTGTGGGCATTACACTAAGCGCTTTGAAGTTACTGGACTCCTTTGCTCCACAGTTTCCTCCCCCATATAGTGGAGAGAGAATCACTTGCCACAGGGCTGTTGCTGCAATGAAGGGAAATTAGTTATGGAAAGCACAGCGAGCATCTGGCCTGAATGAGCAGCTCCATGGACGGCAGGCACTGCGAGTCGCCCCCACGGGCTCTAATTCATCAAGGTCGGCACAATAGCTGCCCCCTGGGCTGCTGTCAAAGGTCACCAGCAACAGTCCCAGGCTCTCATTCAGGATGGGCCAAGAGGGAGAGAATTCTATGACCAGAGCCGTCTCCTGTGCTCACATCCCGTCCCATTGTACACAGAGAACACGGTGTCGCAAGCACATTATTCCACTCCCGAGGATGCCGTGCACTGGCCCCTCAGGCTCTATTCAGCTTAGATTAAAAAGCCACTGCCTTTCCCAGCTGCCTTTCTGAAATATTCATCCTGCAGACAGAGATTCCAGTGCACAAGGCACCCTCCCTTGGAAGCTCAGGGGACTTGCTGGCAGCGAGTCCACAAGGGGGCCAGGTAGTGATGGGCACACGGAGCAGGCTGGTCACCACCCAGCAAGCTGGCCTAGAACACACTGCTTATACCTGCCTGGCCTCCACCTTCACAGCTCCCCTCTGCCCTCAGAAGCCTAGTAAGGCCTCTCTGAAAGAAACCTCCTAAGCTCTGTGTCCCGGTCACCTGCCTGGATGTCCCACCTCTCTCTCCTTGGCCCACCCCTATTTGGGTAGGCATCTTGATCGAGAATATTTCTTTGGAGATCAGATTTATGGTTACAAGAGTTGGGGGTGGTGGGTAGGTTGGAGGAAAGTGGTTAAAAGGTACCAACTTCCAGTTATAAGATAGAGAAGTACTAGGGATGTATTGTGGAGAAGGCAATGGTACCCCACTCCAGTTGCCTGGAAAATCCCATGGACGGAGGAGCCTGGTAGGCTGCAGTCCATGGGGTCGCTGAGAGTTGGACATGAATCAGTGACTTCACTTTCACTTTTCACTTTCATGCATTGGAGAAGGAAATGGCAACCCACTCCAGTGTTCTTGCCTGGAGAATCCCAGGGATGGGGGAGCCTGGTGGGCTGCCATCTATGGGATTGCACAGAGTCAGACACGACTGAAGCGACTTAGCAGCAGCAGCGGGGATGTATTGTTGGGGAAGGCAATGGCACCCCACTCCAGTACTCTTGCCTGGAAAATCCCATGGATGAAGGAGCCTGGTAAGCTGCAGTGCATGGGGTCACTAAGAGTCCCACACGACTGAGCGACTTCACTTTCACTTTTCACTTTCATGCATTGGAGAAGGAAATGGCAACCCACTCCAGTGTTCTTGCCTTGAGAATCCCAGGGATGGGGGAGCCTGGTGGGCTGCCATCTATGGGGTCACACAGAGTCGGACACGACTGAAGCGACTTAGCAGCAGCAGCAGCAGGGATGTATTGTACAATGATGACCAAAGTCAACACCACTGTGTGTATCTACGAAAGTTGTTAGTAAAAATGTGAAAGTTGATAGAGTCATCATAAAAAAAAATAAGAAAGAAAAAAATTTCCCTTTTTTTGCTTTCTCTCTTTTTTGTATCTCTATGAGATGATGGATGCTAACTAGACGTATTGTGGTCATTCTTTCATTATGTATGTAAGTCAAAACATTCACCTATACATCTTAAATTTATACAGAGATATATGTCAATAAAACTGGAAGTAGAAAAAGAAAATGCTCAGCCTTCTTCACCATAAAACCTAAATAAAAAAAGAATATCTCTTTAGCACCCAAGAGCCAAATGATCAATTGCCCAATGAGCCTGCAATTGCCCCGCTGTTGCGTTTGGTTCACTTCTGCCCAGGCTGTCCTGTCCCTCTCCCACCCCGAGCTCCCAGGACACCAATTTGCTCTTCAGAGCCCCACCTGCCTCACCCTCACTCCACAGCCCCTCCTCATTTGCAGCCCCCTTTCCCCTGGGCAGGAACTTTAGTGACCCTGAACCACCACACTCCCCTTCATCCCCAGAAAGTCAGGGTCCCCCCTCCTCGATCTTTCGTGAACCGCTGTACATGTTTTTCAATAAGACATAGGCACACAAGTTTTGAAAGGTCATCAACACCCGGGCTATATTTTATCATCTACCTTTAATTCATTCAGGCACTTAAATACTTAAATCATTAAATAAATCTGTACATAAAATATTTCATGAATGCCTATGTGCAGTCACTGTACTAGGTGCTAGGGATATAAAGTCTAATAGGTCATATTCACGTCTTCACAAAGCTCCTAGTCCAGTGGGGGAGAGAGACAAGGAAATATACTCAATGGACAGAGACATGACTGGGACAAGCGGCTAAGCACAGGGGAGAGAAGCTCCCCCAACCTGGGGGTCACAAAGGCTTCCCCGTGAGGCAATGCCGCACAGAGCCTTAACATGCGAGAAGAGCTCGTTCAACAAAGATAGGGGAGCCAGGGCAACCTAGCAGGCAGCTGAGACTGTAGGGGCGCAGGCAAAGAGGCAAGAAACAGCAGGGGAATGGAGCATAATCTATAAAAAGATTGAATCGCTATGTTGTACACCTGAAACTAATACAATATTGTAAATCAACTTTACTTCAATTTTTTAAAAAAGAAGCAGCAGGGAACCATTATAACTCATTGAGAACCACTAGAGCTTATTTCGGAGAAGGCAATGGCACCCCACTCCAGCACTCTTGCCTGGAGAATCCCAGGGATGGGGGCGCCTGGTAGGCTGCAGTCCATGGGGTTGCAGAGTCTGACATGACTGAAGTGACTTAGCAGCAGCAGCAGCAGAGGAGCTTATTTCTCCAGACAGGGGTGGGAGCTGGGGCTGCAGAGGAATGAGTGGGCCTAGGTCATGGTTACAGGGTGGTCAGCTCAGCCCATTTGGCCCTGACTTTGCCTGCATTTTTAGCGCTGAAAATCCCACATCCCAGGAAGCCCACTCAATCCTGGGCTAAGCAGGCAGTTGGTCACCCTCGTCAAGGAACTCTTTGGCGGGCTGAGGAGCTTAAACATTTTGCAAAGGTGACAAGGAGTCTACAGAGGATCATAAGCATGCAAGTGACATGATCAGATCTGTATTTATAATTTATTCAGAAAACCCACTCTAACCACTTCTGCCATCCAAACAGCGCACGCTCCTCCATGAACACCTCCTCGGCACATCAGTCATTCATAATGCTTGGTGTGCGCTGACTACTCATGCTTTGCCATGACACTGAAGGCCTGCTGTCATGGAGGACGTCATGGTAGATCGCTGGAGAAGGGAGTGCCTTCCTCCCACGCCCCCATACACTTCATGGTTACCTACTCAGAGGCATTCCACTTCCTGGGCAACCTATGAAATCACAGAACATGGAAATTCCAGAGATGGTTCAAGCACGCCAGGATTTTCCCAGACCTGTAGATTTTCTAGCTAGTGCGTTCTGGACTTTCAGAGCCACGGGGATGATATGTCTAACGCCAGGGAGTGGCAGCAGCCTAAGGAAATCCAACATGGAGAGACTCCCATGGCAACAAGGTTGATGGAGATCAACATCACTGCACTGTGTTCAAACCTCATTAAGGCCGACTAGATTGCTGCCGGAACGGAAAGAAGATGAGCTCTATTATTTATTGTTTGCATAAAAAGATTCCACTTATATGGTTAATTGCAAGTAATACAATATGCAGGGGTTGAGGAGGAACAGATGAATGGGAAGCTTTGTGAGAGAGCCTGGAAGGTAAAAACCATCATGGCAGGATTTATCCCGTCTGTAACTATATGGAGTATAAGATATTAATTACATAACTTTATTACATACATCTATAATTACAGGCACCCTAGCTATCCAAAATATTAACTAAATCTATTTTTCAAAATGGTCCGTTGGTGACTTGGAGGAGCTAGTTCAATTCCTGATGCTGGTGGAAGCAGGAGGTGCCTCTTGGGAAAACACAGAGGGCTGGAGAGCGGAGGGCTGCCGTGATGGAGTTCTGCATACAGACAGCGAAGCAGTAAGAAGGAAGGCATGTGGGGCGGGTGTGGGGCCGGGGGAGTCTCGAAGGAGTACCAGGCAAAGCAGGCAGTTTGAAGTGAAAACAGAGAAAAGAAAAAGAAACCTCGGAGAAGCCTGTGTGGGGCTCCGGTCAGCTCTCCAGAGCCAAGGCAGGATTGAAGTGTTGCTGGAAGAGCAGAGTCAGGGCAGGGGAGGCAGCCATGCCCCGCAGGTGCTGGGGGCCTGAGGCCAGCGCCACTCTGTCGCATCCTCCCATCTCTGTCCTTTGCTCAACAGCAGCCACTTGGGAGTCTGATTCAGGACATAACAGGGGCATGAAGAGAAGACAGACATTTTCTGGTGAATCTAGTGTGAAGTATGGGCGTGACTTCTTTCTTCCAACTCTCACTTGGAGTTTTCCCATCCACTGTCAAGGCTTCACAGCATCTCATCCCAACTACCCACCCGGTACAGGTAACAGGCCCCGGTGCTCTCATTCTCTTACCAGGCCTCCCTCCGACCCCTTGGGCTTCTCCACCCAGTCACTAGGACTTCACTGTCCCTGCTCCCCACTCATATTCCATTTAGCCTTTCTGACCTTGAACCAGACTACAAATCCCCAGACATTCTCACCACCAGCTACAAGCAGACTTCACTTGCCCACCAAGAGTCCCCCAGAAGCCTTGCCCCTCCTCTCCTTCAAGACTCAGCCTCAGCAACAGCATCTCCAGGAAACATCTCTGCTTCAATCCCTGTATCACACTGAGGAAGAAGTTGAACAGAGGCTGAGGAATTTGCCCAAGATCACACAGCAAACGAGGGATGATGCTGGAACTCAGGCCCAGGGGGTTCCACAAACACACCGATCCTGGGGTGAGGGGTGCCAGAAAAATCAACAAAGGCCCAAGTAGCTCAGAGGCTGATCAGGATGCTGATCAGAAGACAGAACCCCCTTAGCAGCATCTGGGAGGTGTGTGTTGATCATCCATCCCTTCAGAGCAGAAAAACACAATCGAAGGTGTCATCAAACCTATCCTGGAGGTTTGGGCTTATTGTATAAAAGACATTGTCTCTTCCTCGGTAAGCGACTCCCTCCCTTACAGCTCTCCATCTGCCATTTCAAAAGCCAATGGGAAAGAGATGCTTTTATTACAACCAGCCCTATCATAGCCAATAGCTAGGCGGTGCTCTTTATTAAAGGTGCATGCTGATTCCGAGTGGCGTCTATCAGAGATTCAGTGCATGCACGCGGCGCCACCACCCTGCGCCTGCCAGGGAACTGATAAGGTGCCTCTCGTTGGGTTTTGACAAGCAGCAGCACAGGAGGATGCATCAAGGGCCCCCACCGAGCCAGAGGCGTGTTGCCAAGGGATAAACTCTGGGGGGAGAAACAAAGAAGACGGGAACAATATCCCAAAGCAATGAACGTTAGACGTGAAAACGAAGCAGGTCCCTCCCCAAAATGCCCAGCCTCCATTTTCAGATGGCCTGAAAGAGTCCACTGCAACTTGGACGTGGAAAGATAAATGACATGTGTAGAGGGGTCGGGGCGGTGACAGCCCCAGCAGAGGGGGAGAAGTGTGTTTGCCGCACGCATCACTTCACTGCACATGGAGCCTGTCTGATGCACACGCTCTCTGAAACCCTTCTCTTCTCTCCCCGGAGATGAGCTGTTTGTTCAGGGCCCAGACAGCTCCGCCTTGTCGAATGCTGTCTCCTCTGATTCTCCACCTGCCTCCGCCAAGCCTCACCATCTTAATCTATTCAAAAGGCTGTTACCCAAACGAACCTTCACATACTTCACATCACTCCTTTCCTTAGGCTGTTACACCCCAACTCCCAGCTCCTTTAACTTACGCCAGTGAAAACATCTCTTCCATTTTCCCAAAGAACGGAAATGAAATTCAAATCCTGGAAGTCTTGGGGGAAACGGTAGAACCATTACCCTAGGGAGAGGAGACCTGGCTTGTCCTTCCCAATAAGTCTTTTAACCTCCCAGGGCCTAAAGAGTCTCGTCTGTAGAACGGGTCTGCAAGTACTTTATTCTGAATACCCAAGTCAATTTTGGAAGACCTATGAGCCAACTCAAAGACATACGATCAAACCAAGTCCACCGTCTGCCATCATTCTTTGACATATGCGTCGTGCCAGGCACAGGGCTTATGGTCTGGGAACACAGAGATGCGAGGTCACAGTCCCTCCCTCAAGGAATGTATGGCCAGTACAAACACCCAGACACAAGGAGTGGGGCAGTTATAGCCCAGGGCTCTGTGTTTGATAAGAAGGGTCCTTCCATCTGTCTGGGAACAGGAAGAAGAGACAAAAGAGGAGCTGAAGTTAACGTATGGACACTATGGGCAAAAGCTTTCCAGGCAGAAGGCAGAGCTAGTACAAAGGCCTGGAGCTACAGGAGGCTTGCAATACGCCCTCCCGCGCTCCCTGCCACATTCTCATTTGTCTTGTCCTTGTGCTTGCCTAGGGCCACACAATCAGCACTTTTAAACTTTTTTCACATTCAATCCCTCTGTATCACTGATGAGAAGGCAAGGCCTGGAAAAAAGGGAGTTTTCCCAGGTTCCATACCAGATCTTCTGGTTCTTCTCTGGGGCAGTTTCCCCATCCTATGTGTTCCAAGCCTTCTCCAGACCCCTTATCACTCAAAGTCCCCTCAAAGGGAATGCTCTTCCTTGTTGAACTAGTTCCACCCCACTGCTCTCCTGACAACTGAGCCCAGTGAAGAGTGATATGAGTAGTGGGCAGCAGAGTGGAAGCTGGTAGCACTCAGGGAAACAAGTGATTGTTAATACACATGCATAACAAAATGCAGCTTTAGCATCACTCCCTCTAGGAAGCCTTCCCTGACCACTGCCCCAGCCAGGTGTTCCTCCTCTGTTTTTCCAGAGCCTCGGTGCTAATGCCCGAGCAACTGCCACACCAATGGAATTATACGTTTACTGTCTTCCCTACCAAACTGGGAGTTCCAGACAGAATCTGGTATATAATAGGTTCTCAAGGAATAGTTATGGATGGATATGAATATGGATGGATAGATGAATGGCTGGATGGATAGATGGATAAATAGATAACTGAATGAATGAACAAGCCTGTTTCTTTGAGAGACAGTGTGAGATTGTTGAAGGAACTTGAAATAGAAACAGGAAGATTTGAGTTCGAGTCCAGCTCTGCCACTCATTGGCAATGTGAACCTTGGACGAGTCTCTCAGTCCCACAGAACCCCAGTTCTCTCTTCTGTAGTAGGGAAGTCTAAATGTACCAAGGTCAAGGCTGTCAGGAGATTTAAATGTCCATCAACCTGAAGGTATTCTGTCAACTACCCACTGTTGTGAGCATGTTATTTACAATTAGGATGCTTGGACAGCAAGTAAAAGAAAATCCATTTGATCTTAGCTTAAACAGAGGAATGTATTGACCCATCAGAAATGCACCAATAAGAAATTTTTGAGAAGGAAATAATTGTAGAAATAGAGAACATGATTTTTCTAAACACAATATTTTTCTTAAAGTAATCTCCACAAACTTGCCTTTCTCCCTTGACCTGTCTTTAAACCAGCAAGCTCTTGGCTGATCTTATCTGAAGGAGAATTGATAAAGGCTACTTGTAAGAAAAAAGTCCATGGTTATATTATAGTTATTCATTTAAGCAACAGGTTAAAACTATAGATGTTTAATCTTCTTGCCTCGTTCTTCCTGAAATCCCCTTCAATCAACCTACCAAGAAATTTCTAGTGATATTTGTGTTTTTAATAAACATGAATCTTTTGAGGAAATGCTAATAAAATGATCATAAACACACACTCCCAGGGTTACCACCAGAAGATAAGACATAAAGAGCTATAGCAATGCCAAGGGATAATAACATGGGATTCTTCTGTTGAGACCTTCCAGGGGAGTTTAGTGTTTTCTGAGGTAGAGCAATGGGATCTGAACACCTGAACAGGTGAAAGCACAAGGCTTGGCTGTAATTCTGCAGAAAAATCCAGGTCCACCCAAGCCACAGCATTCACACACAGAAACAAAGAACTCTACTCCTGAACAGCACCAATTGATGGACAGCTCTAATATCTAATTTAAGAGGAAGGAGTGGCTGGGAGAATAGTAAATTCAGACTGATACAGAGCAAAAGCTGAACTTGGTTAGAAGGAGGTAGATATTAAAACTCAAGCACTAGGAAACAAACAACCCCAGGAAGAATTTTGCTGGAATAGGAGGGAAGGGAGCACCAAGGCCCTGCCCTGCTTTCTCCATGAGCAGTCTCTCGTTGCCTGATCTGTGCCCGGCCCTCCCCTGGGACGAAGTCAGATACGCTGGGTTTTGGGTGACTGCAGTGGGGAAGCAGAGCTCCTGCGGACATGTCCCACCATAACTGCATGGAAGAAAGAGTCTACCCAGAGGTATGGAATAATAGCTCCTCCCTTGAGAGGACCATGGAGAGAACAACCACCACCAAGAAGCTGGACAAACGAGTCTCTATGGAGTAGCTCCAGGTGGTGAGGGTTGGGCTAGGATTTGGAAGGAACCTAGAAGTAGAGTAAACTGTCATTGTCCAGGAGGAAATTTCAGTGTAGCTAGAGAGGAGGACATCAGGGTCCAAGTCCTGACCTCGAGGCAGAGCAAGCCCGGCAGGCAGCCTCCGACCGGAAAGGACAGATACAGTCAAAGTCAGTCTTTGTGTGCCTAAAGGAATGCCAATCAAGGCAGGTGAAGCACAGTTCTAATAAAGAGACAGGGACAGGCATCAGATCCACAGAGAAGAAAAAGCCTTGTAGGGGAATTGGATGATATGATGGGTACCAAACTGCTGAGTGGGCCAAACAGTCGGGGAACAAGGTGGAAGGAGGGTTATGCCTCCTGAATGTCCAGATTCTGAACTGTGCTGGATTCATAATACTTCCAGAGTTAAGGCTTCTTAAAATCAAAAAGAGAAAATATTTTTTCAAAAAGTAAGGAGCTGATCTAGCTCAACAGCTTCTGGTTGGATTTTCTTTGTGTCTCTTCCTCTTTTGCAGATGAAGAAATCACTATAGAAGATCCACCATACGACTGATGTAAAGGCTCAAAACACCTGACTTCAGATAAAGCACAAGAGTGACAGGCTCTCCCAACCGTGCGTCCCTGGGGAATGCACTGTGGTGCCCTGTGGCCTGCAGTAGATGGCGGCTCACCCATCAGCCCGCACCAGACACCACGAAGAGCCCTTTAGTGAGGACGGTGATAAGCGGTACTTTAAAACAGACAATTATTTTAATCTTTGAAGAAAAATTCTCCTTGGATGCATTGAGTATTTTGATCTTCACACAGTCATCTGCTGGAACCAACAGGGAGCTATGGTGTCAAGTTACTGTTAAATATAATAAATATCAAGACAGCAAGGTTAGGTGTGAAGTCAGAAAAGCATGTGTTTGGGGTGGAGGGAAGCAGACCAGTCATACATGTGGTGAATTGGGGTCATAATACATGTTCAGAATTAATGCACATACTGAGTTTTATTATCTAAGACAGAAACTCAGAAAACACTATCCTTGTTTTAAGTTTTATAAATTTCTGTCAAAATGAATGCATTGCTTTCATGTAAGTGATCTTGATTAAAGTTGTCACACCTTTTCTGAGGGGAAGAAAGGCCTGTGATATGGGGCATTTTAGCCTCTACTTCCTCCTCTAAAAAACGGGAGAAATAATACCTACCACTAAAAGTATCCTTCCATTCAGCATTCACTGGGTTCCAGCCACTCGCGGCCACATCCTTGATGCTGGTGCTACATCAATGACCACGAAAACGCATTTACGACTGTAGATTCCAAAAGTCAGGAGAAGGGACAAACAATAAACAAAAATGTAACCAAGGCTGTGATGTCATTTCAGGTAGGGTAAGTGCTGTGACCAAAACAGCAGGATAAGGGCAGAGAGAGCGGGAGGTGGGGCGGATTTAGACGATGTGGGCAGAGGAAGAGCCCTGATGAGGAGTGAGGCAGCCAAGTGAATATCAGGGGGACCCTTTTCCAGGCAGAGGGAGCAGTAGGTGCAAATACTCCGAGGTGAGGATACGCTGACAGGTTCAGGGGACAGCATGAAGCTCACTGAGGCTAAAGGGGAGATAAAAGGAGGGGGAGATAAAAGCAGGAGAGGCCGCCTTCCTGGGAGAGGTCCAAGCAGGCTGCATGAGTCTGGAGCGCAGGCGCACAGTTGGACCTAAAGACAGAAACGTAGGAGTTAGCAGCATAGAGATGGAAAGTAAACCAAAAGGCTGGATAAGACCCCCTGTGAAGGCCTAGAGAAGAGAAAACAGGACAAAGGATTGAGCCCAGGTACTTGACATTCAGAAGAAGAGCCAGCAGATTAAAAAGACAAAATCATTTATATAGGAGGAAAAGCAAGAGAGCAAAAGCCTTGCAAGGAGAGAAGGATCTGTTTTGTAGGAATGATACAGGGTAAAATGTATAAAAGCCTCAGCATAAAGTCCATCAGGGTTGGCTCTCAAAAATGTTGTTTGCTTCCCCTTAGTTTCAGAGAGAATTAAGTACTGCAGGATTTCAAATAAGGAAGAAATCAGTGTGGACTGGAAAAAGGAACACTATTCCCCATCCCTATAAAAAAGAGCACAATAAGACTGGTTAAGGTTAGAATGAATTTTTCCTAGAAACCCCCACAGCCCAAATGGCCAAATGCTGTGAAATGATTAGAATCCATGGCTGATGAGGCCAGAAGGCCCTGAAATCTGGCTTCTGCAGCCATTTTTCAGCATCACTTATTACCCAAACCTCTCACACCTGATCTCCTCTGCCATTTCACACAAGTGGGGCTGGATGCTGAAGCAGGGCTCATCCTGCTTCCATTTGGAAGCAATATTTTCTATGCGCTTCAAGCCCGATGGCGTGGGGACCCCGTGTTGGAGGTCCCACAGCCCCCTTCTGCAGGTGCCCCCAGACATCTGGAGGAAGCACCATCAGCTCAGCTCTGTTGTTTCCTGAGCCAGCTAGAAGAGAGGTCTTGCTGACAGCCGTTTAATACCCAGGCCACACTCCATCCAAATCAAATACAAACCCAGCTGTCATCTAACTCACAACAAATGTAGACCCTCCAGTGACGATCTGAAGGGATGAAGCAACAGAGAAAGCTTCCAGACCTCAATGGATAAAGGGACTTCATGGAAAGAACCGGAATAATCCCCTGTTCAGCCCTTTTCCACTAGTAAAGAACATGCACATTTACTGTGTCACAAGACCCTGTAGCATCAACAAGGATGCCAGCCCTCTTTTGGTTGAAAAGCATCACCGACTCAATGGACATGAGTTTGAGCAAACTCCGGGAGATGGTGAAGGACAGGGAAGCCTGACATGCTGCAGTTCATGGTGTCGTAGAGTTGGACACAACTTAGTGATTGAACAACAATCCTCTTTAACCAATAAGGAAACTGAGGCACACAGAGACGTGATTGGCCAAAGAATGCACAGTATATTTAGTAGCAGAGTTAGAATCGTATCCAGGTTTCTCAAATGTTGCCTACAGCATGAATAGCAGGATTAAATGAGATGCAGAAAGGGGTGTGGATAGGATTCTGAGACATCAGGCCTCACAAAGTAGAATTAAGACAGTCGAATTTCAAAGCTTTCATTTAAATCCTGATATCCATCACTACTTCCCTATAGCTCAGATGGTAAAGAATCTGCCTGCAATGCAAGAGACCCGGGTTCAATCCCTGGGTCAGGAAAATCCCCTGGAGAAGGAAATGGCAACCCACTCCAGTATTCTTGCCTGGAGAATCCCATGGACAAAGGAGCCTGGGGGGCTACAGTCCATGGGTCACAAAGAGTCGGACATGAGTGAGTGACTAACACACACACATCCAACACTAGACAAGTTACCATTAACCGCCCTGTCCTTCAATTGCCTCACCTAACCATACCAACCTTCTTCCAGGATCATGGTAAATTACACTCAGTCAGAAGGTGCACAAGTGGTTCACAAAGCCGACTGACGTCAGATGGTAAGGATTTGAGTGCTGGCTCCTCTAAAAGTTACAGAGACAATGAACGGTACCTTCCTGTCAGGGTTTTTCTGAAGATTAAGTGAAACATATGTAGAAGTTTCAGTATAGAATAATACAGAATAGGACATGATAGATGTTTAATAAAACTTGGTTGATGCAGCTGCTTTCACCTTTCTGCAATTCTTTCCCATTGATGGCAAGACTTATAGAGGTTAACCGTCTACTTGTGATGCCCAAGTTTTTCCATCTGTAAAATGGGGGCATGAAATAGATGGTCTCAAGGAACATTGACCTTGAGATGTTCTATGAGGCTACTGGCGTCTCAGGGAGATGCCTCTTCCCAGAGAATCATGGAATCCTCCCAAAACTCAGAGCTGGAAAGCCCAGCTGTCTGCTGTCATACAGCCTGGAAGCCACATCGCTGGCACAGGTCCCCTTAACATTAACTGTCAGCAAACCTGGCCTTTGAAGCAACTTCAAGTGGTGTATCTGTCCGTGGTGGGGAGCCAGGAGCGCGGGCGCCACGCTCTCCTCGGCGGTTACCCAAGTCCATCCTCTGACTGAGCACACACCCAGGCCATTTCAGGACACAAAGAAAGTTGCAGAAAGACGGGACTTCTGGATGGTTTACTCCTCCCTCCCTCCTGCCTAAATAAGTATTCTACTCCATGTTGTAATTACTCTCCTCTCAGTCCAAAATATTTAGCAGAAACATTTTAGGAGTGTGCAAACACCTGCCACAAGGCTGTGTCATATGAGGCCTTTTACTGCTCAGAGTCCCCCAATATCAGGTGACATACCCTCTCCTGCACAGGAGACCAATGCATCTGGGTAATTAGAATCAGACTCTGCTGCAGAGTTTGAGAAAAACATGCTGAGCAAAATGTTACAAGGCATCTTCCCTTCTTCCCCCACCTCCCAACACCAGCTCAGTGCAAAGGTTTCTCCAATAAGAAGACTTAACCATCTCCTCATCAGCCATTCTTTCACCCATTCAGGCCAAATTGGTATTTGATGCAACAGGGAAATGTGTTGAGTACATTACTAATCAGACTCAGCAAAGGAAAGGTCATGGGGGTGACTGGCACAATTACGGGATGTGGGCAACAGGCCAATGAGAGTGTGCAAGGGAGAAGCAGAAATCGATGGCTATGAAATTATGGAGCGTTATGAATAGTTGGAGGCAACTGAAAGGCTGACATTCTGCCCAAACCAGATATGTGCAAGGCTTCCATCTTCAACTGTCTTCAACTGTTATTAAAAGGAAGACTTCTTGGCCCCGAGGCAGCCAGTACAGAGAACTGAATCCAGAAGCCTTAAACCAGGTCTTAGGCACAAGAGTCACTTGGTGGGGAAGATGCAGTTGGAAATGTATCAGACGGCTTAGAGCTCCAGCAAGAAAAGAGATGTCAAGGTCCCCACCAAAGGAAACTAGGCCTGTTATCTTTCGATTTCCTTATGCAGTTGCTCAATATTCTCAACAGCCTCAGGAGGACATGTGTTTCCAAGACACTTTTCCAGATAGAGTGTGCTGGGGTACAGAAATGGCATCCAAACTGCCTTAACTGGACAATCAATGTGCATTTAATTTTACAACAAAGTAGTAGCAAACCATCCAGGAGGTCCCCCTATAGTGCACAGCTCAAAGAAAATCTCTAAGGAAGTCACAGAACTTTGCAAAGGATGATGAACCAGAAATTAAGCACACAGCGTTATAACCCTCAATCCCTATAAATAGGCATGGCTAAGGATTTCTTTTTAAAGGAATCCCATCAAGCACTAACTTCTGAGAGGACTATCCATCTAGTTCATCAAACACAGAGTAGATCAGGCAGTGAGGAAGTTGTGGTCCTTCTGTTAAGTTTTTTAGATTACTAGTCTGAATCACCAATGAAAGCTTTCATTAAGTTGCACCCTAGGAACTGATTTGCAATGGGTTGTTCCCATGTGCGACGCAAACTTGCTGTAGAAAATCCGTCATCCTAGACTCCCTAAAGAGTAGACATGACATCCGGGCATCTGTTAAGTTTGCTCAAAAACATATGCGAGCCTTTTTTTAAAGAACCATAATTACATCCTGCTGAAACCTCCAAGGACCCGGGTAACTGCCTTTGTATTACAACATCCATTTCCCACTTAGGCAGGCTCGGCTCTGCTATTTAGATGTGCGTGACAATCTGCCTGCTCCTCCAGCACGCTCTCCCAGCTAGAGGCTGCAAATGGTCAAGTCATCCCATGTTCAAAGAAGACCAAACTTGGAGGGAGGAAGTGCTATCAGGCGGTGGGTGTATGTATCCTTTATTAAAATACAACCAGGAATTTGGAGCAGAAAGGGACCTTAGCATTAATCCATGCCAAGTCTCTCATTTTCAGATGGTACCGCAGGAGACCAGAGAGGGAAGTCACTTGTCCGATGTCACACAGCTCAAGTCTGAAACAGTATATGGTACGGTGATGAAAAGCTTAGACTCTAGGGTCAGACAGATGACAAATACCAGGCTCTCAGACATGACTGAGAGACTGAACTGAACTCACTTATTTACTCTGTGACATTTAGCAAAACACTTAACCTCCCCAGTCTCTGGGTCCTTTATTTATAAAATGGAGACTATAAAGGTATCTGGGATATACCCAAGGAACGTTAGCTGTTCGCTGTTTTCATTTTCCCAAACATGACCTCATTTAATCCTCACAATAAGCAAATGAGAGAGAAAGGCTGCGATTACAGCCTCTTCATACAGGTGAGAAAAAGAAGACTCAAATAGTGAAATGACTCTTCCGACCGTCACACACATGCACTGTCCACTTCCTGATAATCACGGGGGTGCTTGGTCCCATTCAATGTCCCCCAGGTTTCTTGACTTCCCCCAGAGATGAACAGGGAGGCCAGAAAGAAGTTCGCTTGTTTGTGTCTGCCTGAGAGCAAAATCAGTGTGGCCACCACTGAGGATTTCAGATCCTGCAGGGACTCTGGGTCTAGCGGGCTGGTCCTCACCCTGGGGAAGAGAAGAGAGCAGATGTATCTCCAAACCTGCTACTGGATGATGTTGGGGGCATGTGTATAAGTGGGGGAGGGGGGCGTATGACCTCAGGAGTCTATTGCATATTTTAAAGCTGACATCAGAGTACTTGTCAATGCTCCATCAGCCTGCCCTCCTGACCCCCAAATCTGGCCTTTGGGAAAAATCTAATTGACTGCTCTGAGTGACATTGGAGCCGGGTGAGTGATAAAGTCATATGCAGTCACTTTCTGACTATTTGCCCTAACGGAAGAGGAAGGCATTGAATGAATGTGTGAGTGAATGAATGAATGCATGCCAGGGTTATTTACACTAAGCTCTGGAGGGCAATATAGTGATATCTCCATTAATACATCTTCTGGGAACTCAGCCTCTGTGAAGATGTCAGCTAAGGACAGTCACAAGAAAGCTGCAGGGGCTGTCTGAAAGAAAGACCCTAAATAGCAGCTTCTCTGGGCCTCATTTTGGGAGAGTTTCTGGTCCTTGGGACCCGCAAGGATGGACATACAGCTCAGGTAATGGGTGGCTGCACTCCGGGCCACTGGGAAGGAGACCATCCCAGAGAAGTCTCCACCTGCAAAAGGGCTGGAGGTCTGCCACCTTGTGTAACAGAGCCAGTGGGAACCTTTCTGGAAATTCTACAGCCATGGGCACCTCTCTATCTCCTTGCTAACTGTTCATTAACCCATTCATTCATTGCACAAAGAGGTCGTCTTGGAGCACCTACAAGGTGACTGACATGACAGCAGAAATACAAGAACGAGTGAGACCTGACCTATATCTTTGAAAAGCTTGTTGTCGCATAGGGGAGAGAGATAGGACATCATATTTCACAATGGAGCATGAGAAGCCCACCTCAGAGGTCTGCTCCAGGGGCTCTGAAAGCACAGAGGAGGGGTCCGCATACCAGCCAGGAGGTGGGGCTAAGGGAAACTTCTCAGAGGAGGTGACATTTGACTTGAATCTTCAAGGAAGACAAACAGTTCGGCACAGTCAATGCAGCTATTGTTCTTGGCAGAGGAAAGAGTGCGAGCGAGTGCTCAGAGGCTGTGGGAAGACCCCGAAGGGCAGGAGATAACAAAACAGTGTTGTACAACCTTAGCTGAGGGCTGGGGCCTGGTTCTGCCTCTCTGGGTCTGACAGCTCTGGGCCTCAGTCTCCTTGTCTGAACCATGATGACTCTGGATTTAAAGACTAGGCTATCAAAGGGAGGATGGACCCAGATATTAAAAAATCTGCTCTATCTAGATGGGGCCCCAACCACACAAAAAGTGAAGAGCTGACCCAAGTCATCACTGGAGCATTCTAGCAGCAACTGCAGGGCAGCTATGAGAATCTAGCTAGCTGTCTCATATTTGGGAGTGGTGTGATGGGGAGGAAGGTAGCAGAGAGCTGCCATATATCAAGTTCTCACTACACACCCGCAGTCTCAATGTTCTCTTTTCCAAAGAGGGAAAATATTCTTGAAAAGCATTATCCTTCCCATCGTACAGACGAGGAGCCGACGGTCAGAGAGGAGAAGCAATTTTCCAATGGTCCCGTCGTAAGGGCTGGAAACAAGATTTCCTCTGGGAGTTGACTGCAGACCCAGTTCTTCCCAGGACATCCCTCTGCTTCCCATCCACCACTGGCAGCTCTAGCAGGCCCAGCCCAAGGACTTGGAGCCTTCTCTTAACCCAAACACCTGTATCCTTGCCCATCTAGGGGCTCCTGGCTCCCCTCCTCGGCAAACAGGCCTTGCAGGGAAAGTTGCAGAAAGGGGACCGTGCCCAGAGGGCTGAGCAAGAAGAGCAGCCCTGGCTCTCTCTCTCCGTCCACACAGGGCTTCAGACTCAGACATACAGAGCCTGGCTCCGAGGAGGGTGGGGAGGGTACGCTGGGCGCAGCTGCTCCCTCCCCACCGGGCCAGCATGGGCTCTGAGGAGCCGCCCTGACGTCATGCCCACCGGTAACCTGACCCCTGATGGCTGCCCGCTCCTGCCCCCGCCTGGCTCATCCTGCTGGCTCGGAGGAGAGGTCACCCCCCTGGGGAAGGGGCCAGGTGGGGTTCTTTTTAGCGGCTGCTGAAATGAGAGATAATTTTGGCTATTGACATCTCCCACAGGACTTCCCATTCTCAGAGCTCGTCCTAATTCTTCCTCTCTGGCTGTTTCTAGAGTCAGACCAGCTTTCACTTCACACTAAAAGAGCAAGGGTGGCTCCTCCCCAGGGGCTTCCGCTCCTCACCATATTAGTCTGCCAAGAGCAAGTCATAAAAGGACGAGGTTTGATTGAGGGAGTTTCACTTTAGGCAAATAAACGGTTATGAAAAAACCCTTTATTTAATCACTGACACACTCTATAAAATGGGTCTAAGGACCAGCCAAACACTAAGGTTACTTAAATGTAATTCTAATAAAGCAGACAGAGGAGAAAGCACGAACCCTCCTTAAATCCCCTGGGTATTTATGGAGCGCTTCTGTGACTGGAACACCACGATCCACGCTGGAGGATAAAAAACAAACTCGAGACTCAGCCTCCGGCCTCTAGCATCTTACACTCTAATTAGGAACGCAGCACCATCGCTGCCACTAGCCCTGCTCTCTGACAGTATTTACAGAATAGTTACCATCCACTTGGAGAAGGAAATGGCAACCCACTTCAGTATTCTTTCCTAGAGAATTCCATGGCCAGAGGAGCCTGGTGGGCTACAGTCCATGGGGTCACAAAGAGTCAGACACGACTGAGTGACTAACACTTTCTACCATCTACTTGTACTTGTACTATCTCGTTTAATCCTCATAAGACGACCAGGATAGAGCAGCTACTGTTTTCCCCTTTGAACAATGAAGGGAACAGGGGCACAGAAAGGGGAAGGGGTTTTCTGAAAGTCACAGAGCTGGGAGCTTCATCCTTCAACTCCACAGCTCATGCTCTTCACTCATATGCGATTCAGTGAAAATTATAACATACCAGGCAGGAAACAGAGAGAGAAAGAGTTTAAAAGGATCAGAGAAGAAGGAGGAAGAGAAAAGAGATAGGGAAGGTTTCAACTGGATAGGAATGGGAGAATTGATCTTGAAGAGTGGTCCAGGCTGGCTGGTTGGAGGAAAGGGGACAATAAGGTGAAGATGGACAGACACTGCCAGTTTCTGGGAGGACAGCTAGTCCTGCCTGAGACGGCCCAGACACAAGGCATCGTCTCCTCATCCTCTCATCCAATATACATGCAACTTGGGCTCTCAACACACCTGCAAAAGTACAGCAGACAGGATCATTATTTCCAGCTCATCCTTGTCCAAAGAGGAAGAGGTGCCCTCAGAATGAAGCTCAGCTGCCCTTAACGATAACATTTGGCCCAGAGATCTTCCTATGGAAGGTAGAAAATGACGAAAATCAAAATATCGTGTGGGAAAACCAAGCTTTGCCTAGTGAACAAATTCATAAACAGTAACAAGCAATCGCCATTTGCTAAAGTTCTCTAAGGAAAGGAACTCTGCAAAGACATCTAGAATGCAAACCACCGTTATTTTATATGATGGGAGACAGGTCCTTGACTCCTGCACCTTGCAAAACAAGATGCTTGTGTACAAATGCTGTTGCTGCTGCTGCTACGGTGGCGTCTGTCGGCTCCAGGTCCCTGTGCCTGTTGCCTTGCAGCCCCACATTCTAACGTGTGCTGACTGCCCACTGCCTGCAGGATCTCTGGGGCTCTGGACCGACACTGTAGGGGACGCAGAGATGCCACAACAGGTTAACGGGAGCTGAAGACTCATCCCACATAATTAGAGTCAAAGTTGGAAGATGGATAGACAGGGCGACATTGGCTGCTTTCCAAAAACCAGCCAAGGAGGTTCCGTTGGCCCAAGAGGATAAAGTCTGACCACATGTCTGAGAAATAAGTGGGTGGGCATCCCTCTGTCAGGAAGTGAGTCTTCGTTTCATGGGGAGGCAGTAACGGCAGAGTAGATAAGAGGACCAACTCTGGCTTCTATGATACTGTGACATATTAACAAATACATATTTAGTCTTCATCTCCAGGTCTGGCACAGAGCTTCTAAAATCCTTGGAATTTCCTGAGTGATAGGGGTGAGAAGAGAGCCTGGTCTTCTGTTTTTCCAGAGTTTATGCTAATGAGATGACTCTCAATGGGGGCTTTAGGATGGGGGCTGGTTGCCAGAGGAACCGATCCTGATTAGAGGATTGGAACTTTCAGCCCACTACCCACATCCTCTGACCTCCAGGGAGGGGAGAGGGGTTGGAAATTGACTTAATCACCAATGGCCAAAGGTCTAATCAATCATGCCCACGTAATGGATCTTCCGCTAACGACTCTCAAGTTAAGGGGTACAGGGAGATTCAGAGCTGGCAAACACATTGAGGTGCCAGGAGAGTGGCATGCCCAGAGAGGGCAAAGAAGCTCCACATGCCCTTCCACATCCTGTGCCATAGGGACCTCTTCCATTTGGTTGTTGTTTCCTGCATAGTAAACCAGTAATACTAAGTAAGTTCTTTCCTTAGGAGCAGGTAGTGGGTCAGAAGCACAGGTGATCTGGACTTGCACTTGGCATCTAGACGGGGAGCAGATTCACGGGGCTGAGTCCTTACCTCGTGGGATCTGACACTCCAGGTAGACAGTGTCAGAATCTGATTGAATTGCATTGTAGGACACCCAGCTGCTGTTGAAAAATTGGCCTATGTGGAAAACACAAACACACAGAATACACACATTTTGTGTTTAGAAGTGTTCTGTAAAATTCATAGCCATCGAGCTTCAGGCATACCTGGATTTGAGTTCAGTTTCATCACATTTTAGGCTGGGAACTTTGGCGAAACTGCTCAACCTAAGCTTTTTTCATCTATAAAATGTAGCTAATACCAACATCAGACTGTTGTAAAGATTATAGGATGATGTCCAGTATACAGAACATGCTCAAACAATAATTAATTGTCAAATGAGTGAATGAATGAATAATAGCTAATATTTAACATAGCACTTAATATGTCAAGGCACTTATCTAAGTGTTACTCACTTGTCTAATGTTCAATGTTCTAGAAGGGAGATGTTATTATTCCCATTTTATAGATGAGGAAACCAAGGCACAGAGAAGATAACTTAAGTTGCTAAAGGTCACACATCAAGGAAGTGGCAGATTACAGTTTTAAAACCAGGTTTGACTACTTAGCCCAGGTCTGACTACTTTGTTGAGGGCTTGGCATATGGTAAATACTCAGTAACTAGTCAATGTTATAGCTATTGTCATATTATTACTGATGTACAGGGAAGTGTTTCCAAACTGAGGCCTGTATATCCCACATAGTATATTTTATAGTACATCAATAAAATTTTTTAAAGCTTTATACCCATGATTTTATTTTAATGAGTAATCAGAAAGAAAAATAAGTAGCAAGTCAAACCTGGAATTTCGTTGATAATATTGTGACAAGGCTAATCTTTTTAAGAGAGTCAATTTTAAAACAGATATGGAGCAATAATAATAATATAGCAGAAATCAAGTCAGTGGTATATCAGAGTCTGATAATGGTACCTGATGAAAAAGGGCATAGGCTTTGGAGTCATGCAGAGTTGGCTTCAAGACTGAGGGGCTACTGTTTCCAGCTGTTAGAACCATGGGAAAGCTAGTAACTTCTCCGAGCCTTTATTTCCCTATCTGTAAAGTGGGAACAGTGCTGCCTAAGATGACAAGGCACTAAGATCCCAGCACCACCAGACCCCAGCAGTCACTTCTCCAAGTCAGGCATCCGCCCTGCCCTCTCTGTGACTTTCCCCATTACCTCCACTGCTTCCCGCTTAAATTCACTGAGATCTAGGATCTCCAGGCACCACTGCGGAGGCCTAGGGATTCTCCTCTCAACTGTACTCCAGCAAGCAAATCCCTTCTGCCTCCTCAGTTGTGTCGATAATAAGATTTGGGGACTCCATAGGAATCTGTATAGGAAGATACTCCAGGGACATGGGCAGAAATTAGATTTTTTTCAATTATTGTAGGAAAGGGCTTCATGTTGTTCTAGTAATGCAAACTGCTATTTGCCGTTTTCCTCCTCACAGTCCTGCCCGGGCCCTGCCAAGTGACTGACGGCCACAGGAGAAAAGCACAAACGCACCCAGGGCTCCTGTTTCCAAGCACCCTCGATTTCAGTCGGCACAGTGAGTTGGCTCCCTGGGCTTGGTGCAACAGCCCCTGGATGATGGAAGGCTGCCAGGGACGAAGATGCCTTACAGCTGGGAACTCTGCCTAGCCTTCCAACCAGAAGATCCCCTCCTACAGCCACTCCAATGCCCAGTACTAGCAAAAGGCCAGACCAAGGAGTCGAAGAACTTCGTACGAATCCAGCAGGAAAGGAGGTCCAAGGAAGGACAGGACTCTCCCAGTCACAGCTGCCGCACCAGGCGATGAACTGGGGTTGTCACCCAAGCCCTCTCCACGGTGTGACTTTTCCTCACGCTTCAGTAGATAAGGGAGAATGGTCCCAAAATAGACACACTAATACCTCAACAACAAAGTGTAGTTTCTCATGGCTTAACGTGAGCTCAGAGACAGGTAAAGGAAAGCTCACTTTTGATCAGCACCAATTCAGTACACCAGGTATTGTGCTAAGTACTTGACATACATTATCTGCCTTATTAGAACTCTACAAGGTGTAAATATCCAGTACCCACATTTTATAGATGAGGAAGGGAAGCTCAGAGACATTAAGAAGCTTCTTTCAGATGCAGACACAGGGGGCAGACGTGTACACAGTGCGGGAAGCAGAGGGTGGGATGAACCGAAAGAGCAGCATTGAAACATAGACATAACCGTGTGTAAAGCAGATAGCCAGTGGGAAGCTGCTGTGTAACGCAGAGAGCTCCAGGCGGTTCCCTGTGACAGCCTCAAGGGGTGGGGAGGGGAAGGGGAGGGAGGGGATGTATATATACTTGCTGCTGATTCACGTTGTTGTATGGCAGAAACCAATACAATGTTGTAAAGCAATCGTCCTCCAATTAAAAATAAACTTAAGAAATAAATTAAAAAGAAGCTTCTCCCATTTCTAGTCAACGGCTACATTGTTTATCTCCATTGTGGAACATTTCATGGGCTCTGACAGGACACTGTCTTTCCTTGACTCCTCTTTCTTGCCCTCATCATTTCTCCCGTTGTGCTACAACACGTAAGGGCACATTTTGCATTGATTTATTCAGTACATCCCCTTTCGGGTACATCTCAGCTACTGTCTCACCTTTAAATGACTAGCTCATATAGACATCAATGAAGGAAACTTCCAGGTTACCCATCAGCATGGACCCATGGAAACTCATAGGGAAAAGGCACGTCTCTGTCAGGGCAGGTAGGAGATAATAGATTTACAATTTTAAAATAAACAAAAACAAAAAACTGGGTCTTCAAAGCTAAGAAACCCCACATATACAAAGATGTACAAGCTGCAGGATACGCAGCTCTAAGCAGTCCTCCCAGGCATTCTTTCTCCCATCACAAAATCAAAGACAATTAAACCTTCGTTTCTAAGATGCTACTGCTTGATGCCACCAAGAGTATAGCTCAGAGAGTCAGAGGACAGACCCAATTCTCTCTTTCAACCCTCAACCCATTCAGAATGTTGACTCTCATTCATTCATTCAACAAATACGCACTGATCATCGACTATGTGCCAAACAATGTGGAATGAGTTAGGAATCTCAAAATTAACAAGAAGCCAAATAGTTGGTGAAGAGACTTTCAGCTATGGATTGGAAGTTCACACGGGGAGGTGTACAAGACACAACAACAATAACGGTTCGTTCTTTTCAGAACATGCCATTTTCCCATGAAGACTTGCCCATGTCATTGAGGACTTTTGCTTGTTGCCTTTTTTAATGATATCAGTGGAAAAGGAGAGAAATATATTTTAAACAGAACCATGCAGTCTGGGGGAGCCTCTCCTGTATAATCCACTTTTTGAAAGGAGGGGTTATTGCTGAAGGAACCTAACTCAACTATGTAAGAAGCTGGCAAAAAGCCTGGATTGTGAGCAAAAAGGTACCCTGTTCCCAGGTGTCCAGACTGGTACTTCTGTGTCAGCTTCACAAGAGATGAAGGACATAAGATCTTGCTAGTTGTAATCAAGGTTTTGACTCCTGTCCTTCACATCCCACTGTGATTCTCAGAGGCCCAAGGAGCGCAGATGCAGGAAATAGACAGGGCTTTAAGTAACCTTGTCTGTATTTACTCAGCTTAGCCAAGAGAGAAATCCCTGCATACACCCAAGTGGATTTTTCGACCTTCCTCTCTGACACAGACAGTTACACAAGTCTGGCTCCTTCCCCAAATGACCTCCCATTCCCACATCAGGAACCACCCTGATCTGGCTCTATCAGCCACAGCCCCAATCCCAACCCTTGCTTTATCTTCCTCAAGCAAACTGGGAATGCAGACGCAAGATTTCAGATGTTCCCTCTTCCCAGAAAAGGCTGCATTATTAAAAAAAAAGAAAGAAATCACTCCTGCTCTGCCAACCACATCTCTTCTCTTTTCTCTCCCCAACCCCCACATCCCTTTCTAATTATCCCAAAGAGAAGGAAGATTAAAAATTAATGCCCTGAGGATAGGAGTCAGAGATGTCAGTATTTTGATTCAAACTGCAGACATGGAGGAATCTGATCTAAGCTTTAGAAGCAAAGTAAATCTCATCTAGGACAAGATTTGGAAAGCATTCATTAATTGGAATTCACCTCCAGGTAACCAGATTTTTTTCCCTGGTACTGCAGTTTTAGGGGATGCTACAAAGTATAATAAATGAAATTCATAAAACATATTCAAGCAAAAATGCAACTTGTGGTAGGGGGAGATGTTGGAATCACACAAAAGGTTTAGCCTCGTCTACTGTATAACAGGGGCTTCCCAAGTGGCACTCGTGGTAAAGAATTCACCTGCCAAAGCAGGAGACACAAGAGACATGGGTTCAATCCCTGGGTCAGGAAGATTCCCTGGAGGAGGAAATGGCATCCTACTCGTATTCTTGACCGTATTCTTGACTGGAGAATCCCATGGACAGAGGAGCCTGGTGGGCTACAGTTCATGGGGTCACAAAGAGTTGGACAGGACTGAGCATCTGAGCAGCAGCAAATACATAATAGAGTCCTGTAAACTGTCGATTAACGTGCAGAATGATGAGGTTAGCAAAGTTCCTAGAAGATTGCTACATGAAGGAAGACTTGGCTGTTTTCACTGACTGTGTTTCTAAAGCATAAAAGCAGACATTCTTTGAGGAAGACTTGCAGTAACAAAGTTTAAATTAGAAATAATCATATATGACCTTCAGTTAACCAGAAAAGGAAACTCACATAAATTAGCAGCAGTCACCCAACTCTCCTACCATTTTGTTCCCCAAATATGCTACTTAGAGAATTTTGCCAAGCCAGGGAAGGGAAACATAAGGTAAGAATTATAATAGATACCATTTAATACTTAACTGTGTTCTAAGTACTAGATTAAATACTTCAAGTACATTATATCTCATAATCCTCACCAAAGGTTTTATTATTCATCCTAATTTTCTAGATGAAGAAGCAGGGGCCAGAAAAGATAAATAAATTACCCAAAGTAATAAGGTTCCAAAGTTGTGTTCTTAACAGACACCAAATAGCCTAGATGACACCGACACTCTCTCCCTCCAGTCTACAACCACACTCTACACAGTTCAAGACAGGAATGAATGATGAAACAGTGCAGACCAAGGGGAAAAGTTGGAGTCTAAAGAGACCAGGTAAGTAAAAGGCTTGAACAAATATGCCAACCCTATACAGGATGCCAGCTGCAGAGTTGGCACTGCTTACCACTTACTAAATTTCAGCCCTTTTGTGCTGAGACAGTAATTTGGTTCCTGGAAGCAGGTTGGGACAGAGCTGGAAGGCCAATGTCAATTCATTTCACTTAGTGCAGAGCTATCCTTGTGTAATCTATGTATATCGTTCAAACAAATGGGGAGAGGCCACCTCTGAGGTGCCCACGTTATTGGTCAACTTCTGCCTGCTTCCCAGGTGGCACTAGTGGTAAAGACTCCACCCGCCAATGCAGGAGACTCAAGAGATTGGGTTCAATCCCTGAGTCAGGAAGATCCCCTGGAGTACTCCAGCATTTTTGCCAGGAAAATTCCATGGACCGAGGAGCCTGGCGGGCAACAGTCCATGGGACCTCAAAGAGTCAGACACAACTGAGCTACTAGCACCTTTAGGACCGAAAATAACTTTTTCAGTATCTTTAAAGTAGGGTCCCTAAAGCCAAAATAACAAAATATCAATGTTTATTTCTGCTGATTGAGGAAGGCAGCTTTATTCCCTGGAAAGTGATCCTAACTGATGGATAAAGAGAGTAGGGATCTTCACCACCATCTAGTTACTGACAAGGTGTGTGACACGTGGCCGGTCACTTCGCCTGTCCATGCCTCACTTACCTCATCCACCAAATGGAGACAGTGTCTGCTCTGCTACGACCAGGGCAGAAGACCACGGTGCACCCCGGTGCATTAGTCAGGAGCGAACGTGCCCCTGGGCTGCCGGACCCCCTGGGCCATCGGACCGCATTCTACTAGGTACAGGGGGAGGTTCTGAACCTTGGAGACTCCTGGGACTCATGCTACCTGGCACATGAGTCAGCCATATCCAGTTGCTGGCCAGTTTCTGCTCCTCAGATTCTATTTCTTGCATCTGCTCATTTCTGTGTTCCCTCTGTCTCAGCCCTGGAACAGAAGCTGATCATGAATGCCTAGACCACTGTGGGGGTCCTCTCTCTGGTCTCTTTGACTCCAGGCTCTGTTGCCTACATTACTACTCTCACCCCTTCCTAGCCACCCTGGTTTATTCTAGAATCTTCCCCAGAACCACATTCTGGGCATCCCCTCATTCTGACACCCCCAGTGGTTTCTCAGGGCCGATAGGACAACATCTCAACTGTCCACATGGCAAGTCCAGTCTCTCCATTCTCCGTCCTCATCCTTTGCATCCATGGATTTTCTCACTCAACAAATATCTGCTGAAGACCTGCCAGGCCTCAGGCACCGAGCTGGATGCTGGGGACCTGAAGGAGCATCTGCCCTCAGGGAGCTTACAGTCTGGGCTGTTTAAAGTAAAATGCCTTCAGCCAACTCTCTCTCTCTCTGTGGGCTAGTGTCTGCTAGGGCCGCCACAGCAAAATACCATGGACTAGGTGGCTTAACAGCAGAAATTTGCTTTCTCACAGTTCTGGAGGCTTGACGTCCACAATCCAAGGGTCAGCAGGTGTGCATTCCCCTGAGGCTTCCCTCCCCAGCTGGCAGACGGCCACCTTCTCATTCCGTCCTCAAGCGGCCTTTCCTCTGTACACACACACCCTTGGTGGCCCCTCCTCTTCTCATAAGGACACCAGTCACATCAGCTTAGCGTCCCACCCTCATGACCTCATTTAACCTTAATTATCTCCTTGAAGGGCCTATCTCTGAACACAGTCACATTCTGAGATCTACTTCAAAACACGAATTTGGGGCAGGGGACACAGTTCAGTCCACCCTGTGTGCTTCTCACTCAGCCTCTCACAGGTAGAGCTCAAGCTCCTCCTTCTCCAGGGAGGCACTCTCTGCCTACCTTCCCACCCCTGCCAACCTCCAAACCAGACAGACACTTATCTAATGTCACTGTCCCTGCTGGTTAAACTGACTGACTCCTTCAAGACAACGGAAGTACCAAGAGACAGTCTCTAAGCTCATCATTATGACCCCAGAGCCTCACGCTGTGGCTGGCCAGCATACAGTAGGGACTTAATAAATAAATGTGGGAAGAGTGAAGGCATAAATGAGACTGATCCTATGCTGTCTGATCTTCTCCACAGTGAAATGAAAACAGGGCACTGCCCTGGCCCCTTTGCTGGCCTCTTTCCCCCCACACCTGAACAGAAGCTCCAAACTTACTGAATAGAGTTGCTTCCGGCTACAGTCTCTTTCCATCCCTCAATGACATGTGCAGTGTGCTATGGTCAATCCTCAGTGTCCATCCCCCAAGCGTTTGGTTAACACCCCCTCCATTCATGCCAGTCAGACAGGCGGACCATGCAGGCAGAGAGCTGTCAGGAGGCTGATCAACTTGTAACTGCTGCCGCTGAGGACTGCAAAGGGACGGCAGCACCACCTGGGCCCAAGCCAAGGAGCAAGCACCTCAGCTCATCTGGAAAGAGCTCGGGGGGCTGGGGCTAGAGCTGCATCTTTACCTGAAGTGTGAGCATCCATCCATCCAGAGCACTGTCAGCCTCTCAGAGCTCAGATCACTAGGAGGAGAGTTTCTCTACAGCAGCTCAGCCTCACCCAGGTCAGGGACTGACTGCAGGGAGGATCATGACATGGAGCTCTGATCTGAGGAATGATGTGGACATAATACCTAGATGAACAAACACCTGTGAGATGCCACACAGGCCAACCCCGCTATGCCGTACATGACTCACATGTGCACAGCGTGCTTCGTGTACATACAGGTATACAACTAAATCTAACTAAATAGTTAGAAGAGACTATTTTTAAAGTAAATTCCAGTTTAAAAATTTTAGAGATCTAATCCTAAGGGTGAGGTGAAGCTACAGTGAAATGCAGGAGTCTAGCAGACAAACTAAGTTGCGGAAACTTGGAGAAATCATAGCCTTTGCATCTGTGCAAGGGGTCAGTAATACCTACAACCAGAGCATGGGCAAGATCTAAATGAGATCAAATGAGTGCCTAGGACACTCTCTAGCACACAGCAGTTGTTCTACACGCTAGTTATTTTCCCTATCTTCAGCTATTTCTTAATCCTTTCGGAAAGAATCACTAAACCTAAATCAGGTGTACGTGGGGAAATTATCTTAAAATATGTGTCTTGATTCCTTCTTTGCCTGAAAAGAAATAACAGCTGCTCTGCTTCCACTCGTGCAAACCAAATAAGAGAGCACTTTGCCGTGAGAAGCATTAGAAGGTATCATTACTTCAACTCGCTTCATCCAAAGGGCTGCAAGCCCTCTCCAGCCACTGATGTACCAAAAACTTGGCAACATCTTAGATTTATACTTCTCTGTCAGTCTAGTGACTAGTCTAGTCACTAACCCAAATTCTCCTACTCTTTCCTTCAAAATATCCCTACTTTCTATTCCACTCTAGCTGCCCTAATCAAATGCATTCAATCATTGCAGAGAAATCCTAACCATCTCCTTGAATCCTACTTCTTCCTCTTCTCTCTCTAAGAGTGGACAACATATTAAACTGGTCCTCTTGGAAGGTCACATTCAGCTTAAGGACCACAGGGAAAGAGAAATCCCAAAGCATCAAGTAATATTTATTCATTCATTCAGCCAACATTCACTGGTGCCTATTGTGTGCCAGGGGATGAAGAGATGGACAAAATTAGTTCCTTCCCCTATGAGCCAATAATCTGGTACAGGGTGTGATACACAGAAAAAACATCTGGGCCACGAGGAGAATGCCATGAACTGCTATCCCACCTGCACTTGAATAAGGCATTATTAATAGAAACAGGAAGGGGATGTACTCTTCATGGAGGACAGATGAGGGGTCTCAAGGCAGACAGGTAGTCACATGCATAAGTAAAGGCTCAGAGATGCGGGAAATGTGAGGGTTGTTCACGAAACAGAAAAGAGAGTTTGGTAGAGAATACCTGGGTAAAACAGACTGAGAGATTATAATCATCACAGCAATTCTCATTTGCTGATTATTTACAATGTTCCAGGAACAGTGCTAAGCATCTTATAAGCTATGAATAGAAAGCACTGGGAGAAAAAATACCGCTCTGGGACATTACAGAACTTTTTCAGGGTTGAAGCTGAGGTCTACAAGGCTCCTGCAAGATTTGAGCTTTTACCCATTATACCCTAGAAGTTGGGCACAGTGTAAAGTGCCAGGGGCTGGGGAGGGTGAGGACTCAGCAGAAAATGTCAAAGTCGCTCAGTTGTGTCTGACTCGTTGCAAACCTATGGACTGTGGCCTGCCAGGCTCCTGCCCATGGGATTCTCCAGGCAAGAATACTGGAGTGGATAGCCATTCCCTTCTCCAGGGGATCTTCCTTCCCGACCTAGGGATTGAACCTGGATTTCCTGCATTGCAGGCAGATTCTTTACCATCTGAGCCAACAGGGAAGCCCGAGGACACAGCAGGAAATCTCTAAATAGAATGACAACACTTCAGAAAGACTCTAAAGAAGAGGAATCTGGCCAGGAGTGGAGGAGACATGGAAACAAAGAGAGCTACCCACAGAGGCTATGCCACCAGCCAAGCAAGAATTCCTAGACCTGAGAGTGGTGGCAGTGAGACCAGACAGAAGAGACTGGCCAGATATGCCACGCCACAGGAGCCAGCCCGCAGAGGACAGGATGAGAAAGCAGCGGACTCAGGGGATGCGCGGCCGGGTACGGTCCAATGATGCTGAGGCGATGAGCGAGTCAGGGACGCCAGGAACAAAAAGGAGAGGAGAGGCTGCTGGGGTGAGCATGAAAATATCTTCCGCTTTGTCGGTCAGCATTTGGCAATCCAGAACAGTTCAGCCAACCCCGGAAATTTTAATGACACAAAGCTCAAACTCACGCTCTCCCAAGTCATTTCAAAACACCGGCTCCAGGTGTCTTTCATGCTGAGAAGCTGACAGCCAGGAGAATATTCAAACTAAACCATCTTTGTCGCCACTCAGTCATCGAGTATCTTGAAAACCCCTGAACAATTCTTATTTTACAGTGTTCACCCTCTGCGGGAACGCTCCGTCTGTGAAGGACAAACTTCTAAGGAAGAGTAGAGAAAAAAAATCAATCAAACAGTCATTCCCTTGACTGATCAATAGGTGTCTGTCGGGGAAATTCTACTTCTCCCATCTGTGCTAGTTAAGTGGGTCCTTACAGCACTGAACAATACTTATACCTCGCTGAATTTCTCTTTGTGGCAATTTGCAGCCCATGCCTCTCTGGATTTTCCCTGACTTCAGCACAGAATTTGAATTAGGCAAGATGCTAGGGATGCACGGGAAGCTACCGTCCATAAGTGGTATCAAGATAAGTTGCCCAAAGGGGAGTTCTGAATGGCACCCCTCCCTGCTGCCGGGTACGATGAACAGGCACATTCGCATCTGAAGTCTGCCATCTGATCTTCCCACAGCCAGCTGCTGTTCATCACCAGGGTCTCCACTCCCCCAAGGGGGACCTCCCTTATACCAGCTGCAATGCACCCCCTCAGGGGCAAGGAAGGGTCTATATCCTGCTCTGTGTGGTGGCTGCACAGGTGTACTAAAGATTTTTTTTTTAATCGAGTTATGAATTTAAGAAGCATGCAGTTTGCTGAATGTAAGTTACACCTCAATTAAAAGGAAATTAAAAAATAATTACAAGTGTGAAATATACCCTTCCAGAGCCCACGACACTACCCAGTCCTATTTGTTTTCTTTAGCACATAGACCATTGTCTGCAAATAGATAGTTATCGAGAGAGGCACTGTCTGACACTGTAACCAGTCATGTGTCTATTGAAGCTTAAATTAGTTTAAACTAAACGAAAAGCTTTTTTTTTTTTTTTGGCTGAGCCATGCAGCAGGCAGGATTTTAATTCCCCAACCAGGGATCGAACCCATTCCTCCTGTAGTAGAAGGACAGAGTCCCAACCACTGAACCGCCAAGGAATTCTCAACTTAAATAAATGAGCTTTAAAATGAAGGTCCTCAATCATACTAGCCACATTTCAAGTGCTCCATGGTCAGATACGACTGGTGGCCACTGACACGTACAGTTCATGAATGGAACATTTCAATCATCACAGAAGATTGTGCTGGGCTAGAATGTAAGTTTCAGCAAGAAAACCATCATGTCTGTCTAGCTGATTCCTAGCTCCAAGAACAGAGCTGGGCACACGCAAGGTACTTCATAAATACTTGCTGAACATGGGAATTTTGTAATACCAAAAAAATCATGGAGCAAAAAATCCAAACCTGGAAACATCCTAACTGTACACACAAGGGATTGGTTAAATAAACTTTGGCACATTCTATTGTGGAACTCTCTCTAGTCATTAAAAGGTGTGAGGTAGATGTGTATACAATGACTCAGACAGACATCCACACCATGTGAAGTGAAAAAGATTAGGTTCTTAAAAATATGTACAGTGTGACTTCCTGTTATTAAGAAACACAAACCAAGAGTAGTCAGGAATGCTATACATCACACTGTTAATAGCAGTTACTGCTGAATAGAATTAGAGAAAAGAAGAATTTATATTCCGAATTCTTCTGCAATGTTTGAATGTGTAATGAGTGCTTTACCAAAGGGTTTTTTTTTTTAAGATTTAAAATAAAATCACATGCAGCCCTTTAAGAACAAAAAGAAAGCAAGAAATCCCACATTGCAAACTGTCCCAAGAATATACAGAACATTTCTTAAATAATTACCAAGTGCCAAACTCTTTGCCAGCTTTGCTTCAGTTAATCTTAACAATGTCTCTATAATTAAATACTATTATCCTCTGTAGAAAATGTAGACTAATAATCAGAGAACTCACGTAGCTTTCTCAGAGTCACACAGCTAACACACAGCACAACCGGAATCTGAACTCAGCTCTGGTTCTACAGCTCATGGCACACTCGCAGAAAGCACAAGCGAACCCCTCCCCCCTCAAAAAAAAGCCGAATCCTAGAGGATCCCTCAATCAGGAGCTCTATCCATATGGAAACCAGAAGAGGGCCAAGCTACAGCAGGGAGCATGAAACCTACCAAACCTTAAAGAAAATGGCTTTTGCTGCTCAGGACAGTAGGAAATACAGCAAAGTGACGCTGGCCAGCCTCCCTCTGCCTTGACTCCTCAGCCCTCTGCAATTTCCCTCCTTGAGTAACACGCACACACACACACACACACACAGACACACACACAGACACACACACAGACACACACACACAGACACACACACACACAGACACACACACAGACAGACACACACACACACAGACAGACACACACACACAGACACACACACACACACACACACACACACACACACACACACACACCCTGACAGCAATGCTGCAAGGATCGATCTCGTGCCCGTGAACGTGTGGTAACGTAAGCAAGCTGGTGGGGACCTCCCAGCTCCCCAACAGATGCCTCGACTGTGCCTTTGCTGGACTTTCAGCCAAACCCCCCTGAAGAGAGGTTCCCAGTTCACCCGAGATATCTGAGCCAAAGCACAGGAGAGCCCCTTTTCAGCTCCGTGGACAAGACATTCTGGGCTGCGTGCCCGGACGCTTGTTTAGCTTCACACTTGACACAAATGCTGTGAGTGTTTACCCACAAACACACACGTGCACACACCAACAGAAGCTGTTGCGGTGGCAGTATTTCTAGAAGAATTACCCGAAACTGTACTACAGCAATATGGAACTATATCGTGGTGCCTATCAGAGAACGCAATCTAATCCCTCCTCAGCAAAGTTCCAACCACTGCCCGGAAAATTCAGTAGATGAAATGTAATACTCTATTAAGCCTTATTTTGCCAGCACAAGTGAGAGCTCACTCAAGCATGGAGAGTCATTAAAATGGATCTTACATATATCATTATAAATTTAATAATCGCCATGACGGCTAGAGTTCAAGTTAAAATGAATGTCAGCTGAGCATGACCAATTGATGTTACCCCAGCTGCCGCGGAGCCTCACTTGGGGTTACAGTCTGCTTCCAAAGGCTCCACGGTACATGTGGACCCAACGCAGGGACAGATGGGAAATGCAGACAAGCACACCGCGCCAAGGAGGGGCCGTCACAATTGCACATTATCTCGGTGTACCAGCCCAATTAAAAATTTCTACAGTGTCAGAGGTCCCAAACGTTCCTCTGCTAAAGTGTCTGGATATCAAACCTGGCTCACACTTAGTGAAACGCAGTTAATCCCAGGACCTGTTCACAACAGTTACTGGGTTTCCTCCCATCTCTCAGAAAGCTACTGCAGAAACACGAGCAGAGAGGTCTTGTAGGCTGGTTATTCACTGAATAAATCAAAGGCCACAAAACAAATTTCACTTATCTAGGTGCCTAAGATAGTAGGCACTCTTTCTGCTTTATGGTGAGTGCAGCTTTAGGAGTGGAAACTTTCCTTTTTTATAGGATAGCGTCACTATCTGTGTTTTTACAATGTAGTTTGTTTCCATTTATCTTTACTTTTTAAAGGTCAGAACAAAGCCCCATACTAAATCCTTTTCAAACACATGCACAGCCATTGAAAATTATAGGGAAGAATTGTAAAGCTAGGTTTCACCTCCACGGGTATTTCACACAAGGGATGAATTTTTTTAGACTCATGAAGAGAAGCGATACTCCACCCCACATGGAGAGAATAGCAGAAGGTTTTCCTCAACCATCCACAACATTTCAAAGGAAATATCAGAAATTATTTTCAGATTAACACAGACTCTGGCTCCGCTCAAGCTGTACTTAACCTTGGCCACCGCCTGGTCCTAGCAATTCCCCTGGGAATGAGGAAGCACAGCTTCAACTTTCTTCCTGAACAACCAGCCACTCAATGCTACTCTCGAAGGCTTTTGAAGACAAGTTGAACTTTAACTGGTAGACACAAGCCCTGGGTGACTGCGGCTTTCAGGCTGATGACAGCAAATGACCTGTACTCGATGGGCCTTTTTAAATGACTTTGACATTCTCACAGATGAGGCCAAAGAGCGGAGTAGAATATGTTTTTGATCCATAAACACAAGAGCCAGCAGACCTCATGGCGAATAACTCAAATGAAACCACCACTGTCAAGAGTACCATTTCCAAATGGTGCTAACAGTGTATGAATCCCAAAGGGAGCATCAATACAAAATAAGCTCATATTTGACTTAGAGGACACTCACACTGTTTGTTAACTCCCTAAGCTAAGGCTTATACATCTTTGTCTTTCTGATTTTTGCCTTCTTTCTCTTTCCCCTTGCCTACCAACAAGCCAAACTTCAAGTTCAGCACTAGGACCTGGCAAGTCAAGAGCCACCATCCTGCCTCCTCAACCAGAAAAAGACAAACCAGCATAATCAAAGACACAGCCACAACAAGGATGACCACCTGACGCCCTGAATCCTGCTTAGCAATTCCGGCACCATAAGCCAAGCAACAAAATTCTTGCTTACCCTCTTTTGATCTTCCAGTCCGTGGGTAACCAGTTTTCTCTTCTGCTGCTGGCTGGACTCAGAAACCGATTCCATTTCCCAGGAATAAAATTCCCTCTCTTCTTCAGCGGTGCTTCCAAATCCACAGTGGAATAAAAGAACCCAGGCAAAAGCGATGCATGCAGGCGGCCAGATGCAGCTCCTGCCAGCCGAGGAAATCCACACGACCTTGTCAAAGGCCTCCCCGGTTTCTTCAGACCCACTCGGGGACCTCTCTTGCCATCACTGCTTTAGCAATGAGGGTGGCTGCTCCGGCATCGTGAGAGCTGGGATTTGGGACTTTTACTCCAGCTCCAGTCCTGGCCTCCTGAGTGCCCAGAGGACAGATTTGGGCAGAGACGGGTCCATATCCTGGGGCATGCGCCACATCACTGCCCCAGAAATCCTTTCCCTCACCGTCTCCTTGGCACCGATACTTTATATGTCAATAACAATGTAAATGGGCATTTAATCCACCGAGCTGATGGCACCCACATCCCTCTCCGGCAGCCCCCGACTCCCATAAATCACCACAAAGCTGCTCGCAGAACCGCCCCTCACAGTTCCTGCGAGTGCTCATCACCGAGGTTGCTCCCTTCCCGAGCTGTCATCTTCCTCCATGGAGCAAGACCCATACCTGAGGAGAAAAGTTTCAACGGTCAGAATCGCCTTGTGCAGAGGAGGAAAAGTGTGAGCTTCCTTGCCCATCATCTGAAGTCCACACCCAGCAGCCAGCATTGACCTTCCTCTGAGCCTCGCCATCCTCCGAGCACATCCCTAGACGAGCACCTGGGGGCCGCCTGGGTTCCCCACTCCCGCCGGGAAAAGGCACACAGAGGACCCTGTTCTCCAAACACACACACCAGAGACAGAAATGAATTCTTTCTCAAACCTACGTGGGGTGCATCGTCATCATAGGAATAAAGCACCCAGATATGATAAGACAGGGAAGCAATGGCCTGTGAAGCAAAAAGGCATCAACATTTCTCCCCTAATTACAGCTGCGGAGACAGCGTGCGGCAGGCAGACAACGGGGTCCACTGGGGAACTGAAAAGAGCAGACTAGATCATCTGAGAGCTGGAAGGCAACTGTGCCCCAGAGCCGCGTTCCCTGCCTCGGAACCTGCTGGCTGAGAAGGCTCCCAGTCACCTCCAGGCTGACGTCACAGAGCTCAGAGGAGCAGGGAGGGAGGGAGGAGAGGAGGGACCTCCGCACCAAGGAAAGCATTCTGCATGGGATGCACCTTTCATGAACATCTAAGGGAGGGAACATATTGGAGAATCCCCACAAAGAAGCACCAATAAATGATTATGAATGCCTTTTCCTGTAGCACCAGCACCATCAGGAAAGAAATTTAAAAAGGGGCGGGGGAAGCTGTTACCAAAAGGCACTCATCTCTTGCCAGCATTTCTAATCAACGCACCAGCCATTCTACAGTTCAGGCTGCGCCAGCCTCCGGGAGAGCTGTGGCCAGATCCGGCCGCAGTGGGCATCAGACAGAAGCCCTCACACCCTCCCTTGCAGCTGTCCTGACCGGTGGCTACTTTGGAATGAGGCCGAAGCCACCCTCTGTCACAAAAGGCTTCCGCACGGCTCAGCGCCAAAGCAGGTTAAAAGGCCAATGAGAGACCCAGACACAGAGGGCTTGCAAGGAGGAAGAGAACAGCTTCTCCTGGAAGAGAAGCTACAGAAAGGTTGAAGGCTTGTCCTATACCATATGAAACACTCAGCAAGAGCAGATTTCTCCAAGTGAATGCCCAAGTCAAAAATGTTCTGAATTTGGCAAGAATTCACCCATGAGAGCTTAATGTCCAGAAGACAAGCATCTCATACACCCACGGGTGGCAGAGCTAAGAAGCCCTCTGCTGGCCTAGGAAATAGCTGAGCTTCCAGAGAAAGCCCTCTGGTTGCCTACCACCATCTCCACAACCCCTTCAAGGGATCCCTGGCAGTGGTGAAACCTTTCAGATTCTATTCTTTTTAGCTCCAGATCACAATGCAAAAACTCTTGCAAATGGGCTCCGAGTAATATTGCCCTTTTCTGAATCTAAACTGAGACCTCAAACTAGAGAACTCAGCCAGATCTAGGTTTGAATCTCAACTTTGCAACTTAATTCACTGTGTGACTCTGAAAAAAGAACTTAACCTCTCTGAGTCTCAGCGTTCTCATCTATAAAGTGGGGATAAAGATGGCACATAGGAGTGGGAAGGTCAAGATCACCTCTTGACACAGGAGGGGATGGAAAGCTAAAGTGTGCTGAATGCTTGCTCTACGTCAGGGGCTCTCTTCTTTACATATTCATTCATTCAACAAATCTCTGTGTGCCAGTTATCTTGCTCCAAGGTCCTTGGCTTCCCTGGTGGCTCAGCTGGTAAAGAATCCGCCTGCAATGTGGGAAACCTGGGTTCAATCCCTGGGTTAGGAAGATCCCCTGTAGAAGGGAAAGGCTACCCACTCCCGTAATCTGGCCTGGAGAATTCCATGGACTGTATAGTCCATGGGGCTGCAAAGAGTCGGACACAACTGAGCAACTTTCACTTTCAGCCTTGGGTTAGAGATAAGACAACTGCTGATGAGGAAGATGAAGTAACCTGCCGAAAGTCACACAGCTAGAAAGTCGTGGGGCTGGGAATTGAACCCATGTTTGACTGCAAAGTCCTTGCTCATAGCCACGCCTCTCTGGCAGGATTGCTGTTATTTGGCTTTTCACATGCAGCCTGAGTCCAGAGGCCACACTTCTTACCGCTTCTGGATTTCCTCATGAATAATAACAAAAGAAGAAAAGGCCCCGCCCAAAGGATCTCCTACTTGGACAGGCCTTCTCCAGGGGGGCCGCGGTGTCCTCAGCCCTTGTTTCTGAGAACAGCTCTGCGCTGTGCGCCAGACCCTGGCTCTCTCCCGGGTGAGACCCTGTCACATCCCATCACGCCAGCCGGTGCACACGCCCCAAGTGCACATGGGCACAGACGTCCTTGCCACAGAAAAACCTCCCGGTCAGTGGGGAGTGGGAGGATGTTCAATACCTCCTGCGAGCCTTTTGTTTTTTTTTCCTGGGAGTCGGTCTCCACCACGTCTGGGGCTGTCACTGTCCTTGTGCTGGAGCCAGGGTAGGGAGGGGATACCTGAGAAAGGGGAGAAGCGAGGATGCTGCTCTCGGCTGGCGGCCAGGTCCAGTCAGTTTCCTGATGGGAGGAGGACTTCATGAGACCAGACCCTGATGTAAAAGCTCTGATTTCTTACTGCCCAGAGAAATCTCAGGAAGTTTTCAAACATACTTGAATTCAAAAAAAAGAGAGAGAGAGAAAGAGCTGAAAGGCAGGACTAACGGACCATTTCACTGGATGGTTGAGAAGTCAATATGTTTGCTGGATTGATCCCTAAATGCAGCTACAGAGCAGCAGCTTCTCCTCTCCGTTCCCTAAGTCAGCCAGAAGTGCAAGGGAAAGGGAAAGAAGAAAACTGGACCACAGAGGGATCGGGGCGCATCACAGGCAAGCCCAGCTCCTCCTTAAAATCCAGAAGACCAGACCAGCCATCCTGAAGACATCCTGAACACACTGCCGGGGCTTCCTCCTGCTTAGTCAAACAGTCTCCGAAAGCCTTCAACGGCCCACTCCACATACGCCCAACCCCCTCTGCCTTCTGGGTAACCCCAGGAGAAAGGTTTTTAAAGACTGGTTTGGAGGCACAACCCAGGACTTGGGGAGCCAAGCCAGGGTCTAGCCTCCGATGCAGAGGCATCCTTTCAAAAAGCCCAGGGAGGTGTCACTCCCCAGGAAATGCCCATTTGGAATGCCAGGTGCCAGGCAAGCCACAGGCCAATCCCTCCCATGTACAACGCACTCGTTCCTTCTGCCTGGGTGCTGGCATTGTGGACCCATTTTATATGCTTTAATAAAGCATCCTTCTTATTCTCCAAAGTTTTCAAAATTGGGCATAGCCCCTTTGGCTTTCTCCTCACCCCCTCCCTCTCCCCAGTTGCTCCTGCCCCCAGGTGGCTCCAAGATTGGGGAAACTGGTTTTAAACCTGGATTAAAGGTTAATGGGATGAGAAAGGGCAGCCTGACCTATTTCATCTTCTAACTGAAGTTAGGCTTCTGAAAGAAGGGTGCATTGCCTCTGGAATGGTCTAATTAACACTCACCACCAACACAGCATTTTTAATTAGTCTTCGGTGCCAATAGGGGAAACGGAGGAGCTTCTTGTCAATCAAGCCTTTCATTAATCAATCAATAAATAAGTTACATAAGATGTAAGAAAGAGATCCAAGGAGGCATGGTGGTTTCCGGGCTGAGTTTTTTAAAGTTATTATTATTATTATTTGGGGGCACCTTTTTTTTTTTTTGCAACCAAAGGGATCCCGGCCAAGTCGGCCACTTTGCTAAGCTGCCAAGGAGGGCTGACCGAGCCGGCAACCCCGGAGCCTTTATTTGCGCACGACTAGGGAGTGGAGCGTGCTCCCGCCTCTTCCCTGAAGAAAAGAAAGGATTGCACACAAAAATAAGTCACTAGGGCCCCAGCTGGGCGGCGCGGGCTGCTGCTGCCACCGCCACCGGGGTTCCTTTGCCGGCAAGAAAGGAGCCGGCTCAGCGGAGCGCACACCCGCGAGGCGCCTTGGCTCCCGGCCCTTGGGCGCCCCCTCCCCGCCCACTGCCCACGCCCTCGCCCTCGCCCTCGCCCTCGCCCTCGCCGCCGCCCGCTGCTACCCTGAGCGTGGGAGAGAGCGCCAGGGAAACCGGGGGCCTGGCCTCCTTTACCCGGCTTCGATCCACCTACACTCATTCATACACACACACACACACACACACACACACACACACACACACACACATACACACACGGATATGGACAGACACAGAAAAGAGACTCAGACACAGTCTGACACAGGCATAGCAGACACTCGCAGAGGTCTAGACATACACACAGACTCACACCCACACACCCCCACACACATATACCTACCGAAGCTCAGATCACACACACGAGGGTGCACACCCACCCAGAGAGGGACACGCGCAGACAGGTACCAGACATGCAGAGGCAGAGGGGTCTATAAAACAGAGGCACAGACAGAAAACACACACAAGCGCAAGATACACAGACAGGCACACAGAGGGAAGAGACACACACAAAAACCGAAAATGCATGGAGATGCTGACAGAAGGATCCACAAACAGCGATACTCATCCAGAAGCACCCGGAGAGGGCGTTCAAAGACACCCACGCCGAGAGCACACACAGAGGGGCCCAGACGTGAGGATACACCCAGAGATCCAGTCACGCAAAGAGCGGCATCACGCACAGAAACACACAAACAGAAGGCATCAGAAACACAAGCACACGCACAAGAAGATACACCCAGCTTCAGGCACTCACACCCAGAGGGACACACACCCACTCTGCATGGGGGCGTATGCGGCGTAGCCGGAGGCCGGGGAAAGTGCTCCTGGAGCTCGCTCGCAGAACCGCCTCGGACTGAGCACCTCGCCGCGCGCCCCAGCCAGCATCTGCCGGGCAAGACTTTGCCAGCGTATCTCTGAACAAGGGACCGCCGGCCGTCCGCGTCCGCCGGCCGGGTCTCCGTGCTGCAATCACGCGTCCAAGGAGGCCTGGGTCCTCCGACAGGGTTCCGGAGTGGAGATGTGGCCCCCGCGCCGCTCCGCGCGGGGCCAGCCCTCTCCCCGCCGGCAGTCCCCGCCCTGCCCGGCCCCCGGAGCCCAGCACAGAGCATCCCCAAGTCCTCTCCTTCCCGCTCGTCCCGTTGCGAGGCAAACTTTCGCCCGGCTGGTCCAAGCGCGGGGCAGCTTGGCCCAGCCGGGCCCCCGGGGATGGCTCGGGGAGCTCCTACCTGCGCCCACGCGGCTTCGCGGAGCCGCCGCCTCCAGCCGGTCTCGCACGGCGCTCCGGCCCGCGCTTCTCAGTCGCGGCCGCTGCCGCTGCAGCCGCTCCTTGCCCTCCCGTTACCCGGGAAACCGCCTCCCCCTCCCTCCCGCCAACCAACCAGCACCGTTCACATGGCGCCTCTAAGCCAATGGGTGATCTCGGAATTCCGGTCCTCTTCCAGGGTCCGGAACCCCTTCCCAGGCTAAGGGACCAGACCCGGAGGCAGGGCTCTCACTAGAGCTACTGCTACTAAAAGGTGGGGTCCCCGGGGCCAGAGAGAGTCATCTGGTTTCTCTACAGGGACCATTCTTCTGTGGGACATAGTACCTGGCACTTTTAGAAAGACCCACAAGACTGGAGAACTTGAGTCTGAAAATTCCCAGGGCACCTACTTCAGCCTTCCACTAAAACCAGAATTCCTTCAGACAGGGAGCTGTCCAGCCTTGAGCACCTCTCTGGATGGAGCGCTCGCCTTTTCCCAAGGCAATGCTTAGTGCCTCCTCCCTTTTAGAGCTCCAACTAGCAGCAAGTTCTTTCCAGCACAGAACTGATCCTGCCCCCCGACCAAGACCCGTGTCTGCTCTCTGGAACCTGTAGGAAAAAAAGGTTCCCGGCTACTTAGGAGGCCTTCAGAAACTAGACCACACACGCTGTTCCCCAGGTGACCCTTCTTCAGGAGGCTCTTCTTTCATCTTTCATCTTTTCCCAGGGCCAGTTTGAAATCAGAGAGGCTTGTGCTCATCCCTGTCCCTCTACCCCTGTTTCAGGTGTCAGTCTGGGACACAATGGCCAAGTGGGAGGAATCTCGGCATCCTAGCACTATTTGCTAAACGGACCCAAAGTGGAGAAAACAAACATTTTCTCATCTCTTAAACCCAGATCAGTTCCCCAAATATGGAGTAAGAGGAGAGACAGGCATGTCCAGAAAGGGACTTGGGTTGTCACCGCCATCTCTGAAGACCTCATTTCCCTCCTATTTAATCCTCTAATCAAAACTTACTTCTTCATGCGGGGCATCCAAGGTGAGAAGGCATGGAGTCCTACTGGTTCTGGCAGGAGAGTGGCCTGGCCCTTTCAAAGCCTATGGATGCCACCAGGCTGCAGGCCTGTCCACAGTCACAAACAGGTTTTGCTACATCACCACGTGGTGAGGACCATATGGGCCCAGCATTCTCAGGGTGCTATTGGCCCAGAGATCAGTGCACAGGCCGAAGCAGAAGGTCAGTCCTGCTTCTGGGTCCCTATTTGAGGTCTGGGAGGAGATTCCTGCTCAGGAAGAGGGTGGCAGTCCCCAGGTGTGGTGGTAAGAAGGGCGCGGAAGCCTCCTATTGAGAGCAGAGGGCCCAGCTGCAAGATGACAAGGGTGAGGCAGTTGCAGCTGGGATGGAATGGCACCTAGGGCTCGTGGTCCCTCCAACAGAGACACAGGTTACATGCCTGGATCCTGCCCCAGAGGGGCCCATTGAGAATGGTCACAAGACAGAACTGAAAAATGAAAACCATGCCACTTTCTTAGCCAATTCTTGTGGGTCTCTCTGAGGTCATGCAAGGACTATGACCAGCAAGGGAATGATAGGAAAGTAACACTGTGTAGCCGATTGTAGGGAGTATGATGATCAGAAGAACACACAGGTCTGAGCCAGACAGCCTGGGCTGGAATCCTCTCTGATATTTATCAGCTATACAATCTTATCTCTGAATCTCCATTTCCTCAGCTATAAAACAGAGAAGTTATTATTCCTCCTGACAGAGAAGTTCTGAGGATCAGGTGTGATCATAGGTGAGCATATGCTTTGAAAGCAAGAATGCACCTTGCAGAAGAGAAGGGCTTTTACAATAAACCCAGTTTGCCCATGTGATGGTTAATTCTATGTGTCAGCTTGGCTAGGCTGTGATACCCAGTTTTTGGTCAGATACCACTCTAGATGTTGCTACAAAATGATTATTAACATTTAAATCAGAAGACTTTGAACAAAACAGGTCACTTTCTATACTATGGATGAGCCTCATCCACATTCATTTAATCAAAGACCTTGAAAGAAAAGACTGAGGTCCCCCTAAGGAAAAAGGCGCTCCGCCTCCAGATTAGCTCTGGACTCACAACTGCAGCATCAACTCTTCCCAGGCTCTCCAGCCTGCCATCCTGCCCTCCAGATTTTGGATTTGACAGACTCCTACAAATACATGAGCCAATTCCTTCAAACAAATCCATGTCTATCAGAAAGGGGGAGAGAAAGAACTATATAATGTAGACAGATACATAAATATATACATATCCTGTTGGTCCTGTTTCTCTGGAGAACTGTGGCTAATATAGCCCTCCCTAGAATGAGGAGGATTTGCCAGGCAAATCCAGAGAGGAAACAACCAAGCAGCCAGATCTGTAGCCTGATCATAAGGCAACCAGTCGTTGACGTGTTTCCCCAAGTCTGGGCCAAGTGGGCTTTGACTTATTTTCACACATAGTTTTGATCCACCAGTCTACACAACAGCCTTTCACCTACTAGAGGTGGACATCTGGGGGAACATTCTTCTAAACTAGCTCTCTTTCTCTCCTGCCATCATGCCTCCCACCCAGTCCCCACCTGCACACTAGGAGCCAAGAGGATAGAGTTAGTTTTAAGGAGATTCTGTCTGACCAACCTCCCTCTCTCTGTTACACACACACACACACACACACACACACACACACACACACACACACACTGGAATCCCAAATGAGAGTTGCAGCAAATGCCTTAACAACTTCTATCCATTGCAAGACCATTTTTGCCTTTATTAAGAATGCACAAAGTTTAAAAAATTACATCCAGTCACCCATTTAGGGTCCTAACCCCAAATCTGCCCCATCACCTGAGGAGGGGGTTATTTCTATTTTACCAATGCAGAAAAACAGGAAGTATAGTATAACCGGGTCTCCCAGAGACTAGAACTGCAAGCCTAGGGACCCAGCTGCTCCCCTGACACCTTCAGAAAGGGGCTGTCCCTTCTTTTGTCTCCCTTTTTGCTCACTCACCTTCCTGGTGGCCTAACACAGCTGCCAGTCCCAGTCTCTATCAGGATCTCTCTGTGCAAATACCCAATACCCTCTGGGACTTTATTCAAATTCTCATGACAGAATCTCATTCATCACTGACCTTTAGGTCAGATCAGAAGTCAATCAGCAGTAGCAAATGCAAAAGAAATCTCTCAGTCATTGGACAATGTCAGACATTTGTAGCACACAGTGAGAGGAGGACATGCCAAGGTACTTACTTAACTCATCTTCTGAGCCCTAATGTTGATCCCCTGCACCCCTATTTGCTTATCTTCAAGAGTGCCCATGTTGCCCTCTTTCAGAGCTATGGAACCCCTGAACAAGTAACTTGTGAGCCTCTTTAGGAAATTAAAGTAGATTCTATTTTTCTATAAATTGAGGAACATCTTTCATCCAATTTCAAGAAGACTCTGGTCTTAAGCTTCTAGTAAGCAGGCAGACTTGGCAGATTCATTGCAGACAGTCTTAACACGTGTGACAGCAGACAGAGGTGGCATCTTAGGTACAGAAATGTTCTTGTGCCTTTAGTTGCCTGTGAATTGAACACAGGGCCGCTTGGCCAGCAGAGTGGTAAAGAATTTGGAAAATGTCCCTTTCTCCTTATCTGTTTGGACTGGTGAACTTTCGTTATCTTTGGGGACCCAGTTCTAAGAATTTTCCCCTAAAGCCCTGGTCCGAATTGGCTGTTCTTTCTTTGGGCCTCTCAGAGCACTTTGTACTCTTCTAGTGTCTGCCACACCACACCATAATCACTCCTTTTCACGTTTCTCTCCCTGACGAGTCATTTGTGTATTCATCCTTCACTCAATCCCGCAACAGGTTTTATTGCCAATAAAGATTCTGAGATACAGCAGTGAGCAAAGCAGGAAAGGTCCTTGCTCTTGTGGTGAGAGAGGAAGACGATGGAAAAGAAAGAAATATTTAGTCAAGGGTATTTGAGAAAATCATTAGGGCTCTGTGGGGAGTAAAAATAGGATGGGGTAACAGAGAATGACCAGGTAGGTGGCAGTAGGTGACTTCTTTGCGAAGAAATTTAAACTGAGGTCTGAGTTATAAGGAGGAAACAGCCACACCAGGATCAGCAGGAAGAACATTCCAGACAGAGCCAGCTCTTAGTGCAAAGGCCATGAGGAAGATGGCAAAGCAACAAGCGTGGCGCGCTCATGGGGCAAAGAGAGGGTTAGTGTGACTAGAGCAGAGCACTCACAGCCGTCTAGGGAAAGACAAGCCTAAGGAGGTAGCAGGAACAGGGGAGCATCCACCCCTCTTTTCTGTACCCCTGCATGATACCAGCTTGACCCTCACCCACCATATTCCCCTTTTTCTGAGACTTAGCTCAGTTTGTCTCTTCCAACATAGCAAACATCTCACTCTATGCTCCTTCACCTCGTCCTTTCCCTCCATACACACCCTTTAAGTTTAGGGTATATTATATCTGTATGATTATGTTTTCCAACTCCTTCATTCGTTGAGTTGATAAGTTTTATTCAGCTCAGTTCAGTTCAGTCGCTCAGTCGTGTCCGACTCTTTGGGACCCCATGAATCACAGCACGCCAGGCCTCCCTGTGCATCACCAACTCCCAGAGTTCACTCAGACTCACATCCATCGAGTCGGTGATGCCATCCAGCCATCTCATCCTCTGTCATCCCCTTCTCCTCCTGCCCCCAATCCCTCCCAGCATCAGAGTCTTTTCCAATGAGTCAACTCTTCGCATGAGGTGGCCAAAGTACTGGAGTTTGAATGACCACATATACCAAGAACTGACATGCCTCTGCAGTATGAACTCATTGATTAGAACACACGAAGAGTCAGAAGATCTCTGAGAAGTCAAAAGATGATGCAAAGGTTTGTGATAAAGGAAACCTTTATCACTAGTCTTCATTCAAAGCCTCTCTGCTCTTGGTTTACTCACATTTTTAATGGGACTGGTTATTCCATTCCCAGGCTCACAGCAAATCAGAGGAAGGCATTGATCCCTACAGTTGGCAAACTGACAACTCTAAGATATAAAAGAAGACCATCTGTCAGCAAGAGAAGAAACCATTAAACCTATGAAAACCAAAGCGAAAGGTCTGGGCAATCCGGGACCACTTAGTGAATGGACAATCAATCTCAAACATCTCATCCATTCATTAAACTACATGGATCCCTCATAATGCTGACTCTAAATCCAACATAGGTCTTATAAGGCAGGGAAGGTCTTAGTATGCTAGAAAGCTTTTCATGCAGATTGGCTAAACAGAATTTAATGGACAAACCCAAGGCTTCTAGGAAAGTTCAGCTGTCAAAAATGTCTCGCGTTCTGGACAGCCAGTATTTGACACTGATTGAACTATTAATTACAATTTATTGAGCAACTCTAAGATGTGCCACTTGCTTTAAATACTTGACTTCATTCAAACCCCACAGCAATGCTAAAAGTTGGGACTGCTAGCATCCCTGTGTTTTGAAGGAAGAAAGAAGAGAAAACAGCCTCAGGGAGTTGAGTGGCAGATCTTTTATAACCCAAATCAAAAGATGAAAGAGAGAATAAGCAATATTTTCTTTCTTCTTCTTTTATTCCTCTTAACATTTAATATAAATCTGGGGATACAGTAAGCTCTCAGAGTAGGGGCTTTGTCCCAGGAATTGTACCAGCAACCAGAGATACAGTGAAGAACAGGTCAGGCACAGAATCTGTCCTCAGAGCAGTACGGCGTGAAGATCTGATGAGTCTATTCCGTTGTTTTGAAAACAATCAATTTGCTGTGATTCTATTAAATATGACTCTCGTTCTGGATGTTTTGGAAGCAGCTGAAGTTTCACTCCTGAAAAAAAAAGTGCTAGATTGTAGTAAATAAAGTCTGAAGTTTATGTTTGAAGAAAATTCACGACCCCCACCTCTACTGAGCCCATTCCTGGGGCAGCCTACCGTCCTCATTTTGTCCCTTCTGCAACTTTGAAGAGTCACTTACTGGAAGCCACTTCGTCCTCCTCATCGGCAGAATGGTCATTGCAGGGGTGGTAGGGAGGGGAGAGAGGGATGGGCTCTGACCTTCTGGTTCTCCCTCCTGCCCCTGGCAGGTTCTCCTCAAACTCTTCCTTCATCATCCTTCACTCAGCACCACCGTGACTGTGCAGCTAGACCAGACAGAAGGAGTCTGTTTTCCCGACAGAGAGTGGGCTGAGACAATGCCCCATTGTCTGAAATAGACAGTAGCTGGGAGGGAGTTTATTGTCAGCCAGCAAGGGACTGGCTCTGGTTCCCCAGTCCCTGGTGGCTGGCACTTCTGCAAACATAGGATGATGCTATAAAAACAGGCCTGGTGAGAAACACCCACATGAGAAATGAGCACATCAGTTGGGCTGTGGAGCAGTCAAACATAGAGAAAAGGGCTCAGAGTGGGACATCCTAGGGAGGTTGGAATGGGTAACAAGATTCAAGCTAGAAGTTGATTTTAGTGGTTTTGGTTTTCAAGATATCTTAAGAAAGTGGGGGCATATACGTACTAGAAAGGGAGTTGAAACTAAAAATTCAAAACAAATCCAGTGAATATTTATTGTGTATCTATGTTCCATGAATGTAAGAATGAGATTCTTTGGAAGCCAATAGTCAAGGAACATTAGAGGAAGAAGAGGTCTAGGGCATCTAGGAAGGAAAACTGTGTCCTGGAGAAGTAAGATGAATGGCGAGCCAGCGGTGTGGAAGTGGCGGTCTCAGGTGCCATGCGTACATGCATGCTCAGTCACTTCAGTTGTGTCCGATTCTTTGCAACCCCATGGATCGCATGGGGCTCCTCGCACCAGGCTCCCCTGTCCATGGGATTCTCCAGCAAGCATACTAGGGTGGATCGCCATGCCCTCTTCCAGGGGATCTTCCCAACCCAGGGATCGAACCTGAGTCCCTTGTCTCTCTTCCACTGCAGGCTAATTTTTTACCTCTGAGCCACAGAGGAAGCCCCTTCAGGCACCATGCTTCCTTCCAAAACCTAAAGGGAGTCAGCAGGGAGGAATTTTAAGCTGGAGAAGGGGGAGTGATGCAATCAGGGGAGCTGTTTAGAGAAATGTCTCTGGTGACCAGTGTGAAGAATGGACTAAAGCAGGGAAGACTGCAGAGAGACAGGAGGCAGCTGCAGCGCAGGAAGCAATGGAGGGTGAGGATACGGACTCGGGCAATGGCAGACGTTAAGCTCTGTCGCCAAGACAACGTGGGGGATCCCAGATCCCACTGCATTCAAGTCTAGAGTGACTCTACTGTCTAAAAGAGAATGGGTGTGTCCTCCTAGATTTTGAGTAAAAGTTTCAGTTATCCCATAACTGAATAGTGTTTGTTTCATGGGTGTGTGACTCTCCGTTGACATTTTGTTTTGCTGGATTCTTCAAAGGGAAGACTCTTGGCTTTGATGATGAAGCCACCCACCCTAGCTTCCTGTGTGTGGATCACAACCTTTCCTGGGAGGGCAGGTGTGGGGCCCCTGGCTTGGCTACTTTGCATAGCACACTGGGAGTATTTGCATTTCCAAAGTCTTGTTTCTCCATTGAAAGGGAGCCCCATTCGATTTTTTTTTGTCATGTGGCATCAGAGGAAAGTGGCCTGAAAATCAATGCAAATTCCTTTCATCCGGCAAAGTGTCCAGTGGTCTAACTACTCAAAGTCCATCAGGCTGACCAAGGACAAAAAGAAGAAAAACCCCACTTCAGTTCTTTTGGATGGATCCTTGTCTGCCTCCTAACTAGTGCTCACACACACACACATGCATGCAGGCACACGCACAGTAAGCCCTCAGGCTCTACCCCTAAGGGCTTCTTAGGGTACCTTTGAAGTCTGGTGATGTCACCACACTATGCCATTGTCTTTTCCCCTGGGGTTGAGTCAGGGAAGACTTCATATTCCAAATCCTCAAAGAAAATTTTAAAAACTCTCTTCTTTCTGGGTCAGTCGGTTAGCTTTGTGTTTAAACAAAACAAAACAAAACGAAACAAAACAAAGATGAATCCTTCACGAAGAAATCTATCAGTGTGAGTGGTGCTGCCATGAATCTCTTTGCCTTCCTTTACCTGCAGAAATCTCCCCTGGAGATAGGATGCTCGGCTCTATGTGAGTTGTAAGCAGGTTCAGGTAGAAGCACCTTGAGCTTCAGAGTCTAAATCCAGAGACTTCAGTTCTATGTCTCATTAACTATTGTTCTGAAAATAATCTTTAAATGTTTAGGTCCAACTCTGTGCATGTAAGCTCAGTTGGTAACTCCTGTTTGACTCTTTGTGACCCCATGGACTATAGCCCACCAGGTGCCTCTGTCCACAGGATTTTCCAGGCAAGAATACTGGAGTGGGTTGCTACTTCCTCCTCCAGGGGACCCTCTGGACCCAAGGATGGGACCAGCATCTCCTGAATTGGAAGGTGGATTCTTTATCACTGAATCACGTGTCCCAGGTCCAACTCCAACAGACTTAAGCATGTTGTGATCGAGGATGGGATGAGTTTGTGATTCTTAAATGGGAGAACTGTTGTGGTTGCCATCAGACTGAAAAAAAACTTACTGAATAGTAAATGCTATTGATGAGGGCACGGAGAAACAAATTCAACAGTTTGTTAAGAACATAATCTGTGTTAGGCATTGCTGTAGGCTAGAGTCGTAGTATAATAATGGACAAAATCCTTGCCTCATAGAATGTACATCTAGTGTCATTCATTTTGCTGAAAATGTGCATGCCTCTTGGAAGGCAGAATGCATCAAAAGCCTTAAAAATATGTGTACATGCCCTTCAGAACAATCCTGCACCCACATATATATATGACTATAAAGTTGTTTGAAAGAGTAAAAAGCTTAGGGAAAAAACCTAAACATATTAGATTAAGTTACTAGTCAAATTAATTATATTTCACTTTTACAACTGAATATTGTACTACTATTAAAATAATGTAAAAGAACATTTATTGATTTGGGGAAAATGTTAATGGTATTTTGCTACACAAAAAAGTTACAAAACTTTTAGGTAGAATATGATTCTATTTGTATAAAATAGATGGAAAAAATTAAATGAAAGTTTAGCATTGATTTAACAATATTTACTGAGCACATCCTTGGTGGCTCAGGCAATAAAGTATCCACCTGCAATGCAGGAGACCCAGGGTTCGATCCCTGGGTTGGGAAGATCCCCTGGAGAAGGGAATGGCAGCCCACTCCAGTATTCTTGCTTGGAGAATCCCCATGGACAGAGGAGCCTGGCAGATGACAACCTATGGGGTCACAAAGAGTCAAACATGACTGAGCAACTAAGCACGCAAGCACTGAGCACTTACTACGTGCCTGGGCCCTGGAGTTAAACAGAAAGAATACTATCAGCCAGGTCCTTTCCCCCGTGGGATCTGTGGTGGTTATTTTTGAGTGGTAGACTTTGGGGTAACTTTAATTTTTTCCATTTGTTGTTTCCATGCCTTCTAAACTGATCAGATATTCCTTTTTAAATTACTTTAAAATTAAACATAATATAAGAAATCAGCATTGGAGAGATCATTCATAGGTTGAGGTTGGAACACGGACCTTGGCAATTAAAGCCCACCTCTTAGGTCCTTCCTCGCTCTGTGGGAGTAACCCAGGATGACCGAGAGCAGCGCAACCAGAAGGCAAGAGCCAGACAGGGGCTGTGAGACCAGGCCCAGCACTGAAAAGAAGAGGCCCCATCTCTAGCTAGGATCTCGGGTGAAGCAGAGACAAAGCCGAGACCAGAGGGAGAGAGAGGAAGCAGGAAATGAGGCCAAGGAGCAGAAGGCCCACCTTTTGTCATGAAAAGGGCTAAAGCACATCAAACCCTTCTTTCTTCTGGCTCTCAGGTACATCAGAGTGTTAGCAGGGGATAAAGGCACAGGGGCAGGTGGGCAGCTTCTGCCAGCTTCTTAAAATACATCCACCACGAATCAGCAGTAAGATGTGTGTTAACCTCTCAGTCGTGTCCGACTCTTTGTGATCCCATGGACTGTAGCCTGCCAGGCTCCTCTGTCGATGAAATTCTCCAGGCAAGAAAACTGGAGTGGGTTGTCATTTCTGCTTCCAAGTAAGATACTAAAAACCATCCAAATAGCCAATAAGGGAATGATTAAGCCAGTTAAGGTTCTTTTAATACTTATCCATTCCAGTTGAGCTATTTCAAATCCTAAAAGATGATTCTGTGAAAGTGCTGCACTCAATAGGCCAGCAAATTTGGAAAACTCAGCAGTGGCCACAGGACTGGAAAATGTCTGTTTTCTTTCCAATCCCAAAGAAAGGCAATGCCAAAGAATGCTCAAACTACCGTTCAATTGCACTCATCTCATACACTAGCAAAGTAATGCTCAAAATTTTCCAAGCCAGGCTTCAACAGTACATAAATTGTGAACTTCCAGATGTTCAAGCTGGGTTTAGAAAAGGCAGAGGAACCAGAGATCAAATTGCCAACATCTGCTGGATCATTAAAAAAGCAAGAGAATTTCAGAAAAACATCTACTTCTGCTCTACTGATTACTCCAAAGCCTTTGACTGTGTGGATCACAACTGTGGAAAACTCTTCAAGAGATAGGAATACCAGACCATGTGACCTGCCTCCTGAGAAATCTGTATGCAGGTCAAGAGGCAACAGTTAGAACCAGACACGGAACAACAGACTGGTTCCAAATAGGAAAAGGAGTACGTCAAGGCTGTATATCGTCACCCTGCTTATTTAACTTATATGCAGAGTACATCATGCGAAATGCTGGGCTGGATAAAGCACAAGCTGGAATCAAGATTGTCGGGAGAAATATCAATAATCTCAGATACAAAGATGACACCACCCTTATGGCAGAAAGCAAAGAAGAACTAAAGAGCCTTTTCATGAAAGTGAAAGAGAGTGAAAAAGCTGGCTTAAAACTCAACATTCAAAAAACTAAGATCATGGCAACTGTCCCCATCACTTCACGGCAAACAGATGGGGAAACAGTGACACACTTTATTTGGGGGGGCTCCAAAATCACTGCAGATGGTGACTGCACCCATGAAATTAAAAGACACTTGCTTCTTGGAAGGAAAGTTATGACCAACCTAGAAAGCATATTATAAAACAGAGACATTACTTTGCCAGCAAAGATCCATCTAGTCAAGGCTATGGTTTTTCCAGTAGTCATGTATGGATGTGAGAGCTGGACTATAAAGAAAGCTGAGCACCGAAGAATTGATGCTTTTGAACTGTGGTGTTGGAGAAGACTCCTGAGAGTCTCTTGGACTGCAAAGAGATCAAACCAGTCAGTCCTAAAGGAAATCAGTCCTGAATATTCATTGGAAGGACTGATGTTGAAGCTGAAACTCCAATACTTTGACCGCTTGATGCAAAGAACGGACTCATTGGAAAAGGCCCTGATGTTGGGAAAGATTGAGGGCAGGAGGAGAAGGGGATGCCAGAGGATGAGATGGTTGGATGGCATCACTGACTCAATGGACATGAGTTTGAGTAAGCTCCAGGCATTGGTGAAGAAAGAGTCAGTCACGACTGAGCAACTGAACTGAACTGATACAAATATGGCCAGATAGCAATTAGAGATATGAGCTAACGTCTTATTCCTTTTTCATAATTCTTGGAAATGTTAGGGAAGAATGTGAGGTACTGGTGGATACTCGGAGAAGGAAGTGTCATGGTCTTACCTGTACCATCCTTCCCCTCATTTCACCCCCAAGCTCAAGTCTTGGGAGGAGTGGAAATACTTTTTTTAAATAGGGTTGCAGAATTTTTGTTTTGTGTGGAGGAGGGATGTTTAACTATAATCTCAATTTCTTTACTAGAGTTAGGACTACGCTATTTAATTATCTGTTTATTCTTGAGTAAGCTTCAGTGTTGTTCAGTCCCTCAGTTCTGACTCTTTGCAACCCCATGGACGGCAGCACGCCGGACTTCCCTGTCCATCACCATCTCATGGAGTTTGCTCAGACTCGTGTCCATCGAGTCGGTGATGCCATCCAACCGTCTCCTCCTCTGTCGTCCCCTTCTCCTCCTGCCTTCAATCTTCCCCAACATCAGGGTCTTTTCCAGTGAGTCAGCTCTTCACATCAGGTGGCCAAAGTGTTGGAGCTTCAGCTTCAGCATCAGTCCTTCCAATGAATATTCAGCATTGACTTCTTTTAGGACTGACTGGTTTGATCTCCTTGCAGTTCAAGGGACTCTCAAGAGTCTTCTCCAACACCACAGTTCAAGCTTTGGTAGCTTGATCTTTTAAAAATTTGTCTATTTCATTTAAGTTTTCATATAGTTGACATAAAGTTGTCTATAATATTTCCTTATTATCCTTCTAGTACCAATAACAACTTGTAATGATGTCAAAATAAATAAATAAAATATGGTTACAGGAATTTGAGAGGTGAGGCGATCCCCACTTTGCTTCCTTAGGGAGGATCAGGAAGATTGTCCCCAGCCAGCCCCACCCCAGCATAATCTCTTGCCGTGGAATAGGAATGGTGGCAGGACAGTGCTAGACAGAACAAGACTGTAGTGACCCCTTGTGTATCCCCTTGTGTAGCCACGAACACGATGAACTTTCCACAGTTTGCCATAACCTCCAAGGGGGGTGTCCAAGTGTTGTGAGGGGTCCAGTGGATCTGACAGCATCTCTGGGGAATGGAGAGGACAAGGAAGTAAAAAGTCTGTCCAACAATGACCAGCGGCTGCAACTGGCCTTGGACACCTTGGAGGAGGGCGGCATGAATGATGCTAGCCACCACAGTGCAGGAGGGACTTGGTTCTTCCTCAGTGGATGCCAATGTAAGCCAGACGATGCCAGGCCTAGTCACTTACCTGTCTATTCTCAGATCCATTCCCCACCCTAAGAGAACCCCATCTCTGCTCTCTGCTCTCTTCCGCGGGCAACTGCATTTCCCAGTCTCCTTTGCCAACTGGTTTGGCCAATGAGAGGCACTGGGGGAAGGCTGAAGGAGGAGAGAAGCTGGGCTAACTCATCCTCTCTCAGTCCACCCGCCTCAGGTGAAGCTCAAGTTCCTTTGGTGGCTATCTCCTTTGATTCTAGCTTCGGCCAAATGGCCCCTCCTGGCCCTATAGCTCCATCCAGGAAGACTTTGCCGTGGTTCTAGCTAGAAGGTTCTGGCTCCTGGACTCTGTAACACTGCCATCTCACTCATGTCCCCCAACCCTAACAGTGATAATTGCTTCCTGGCAGCTCATCACTGTTCCCTGTTTGGCCTCTCATTCCCTCCATAACTGATGTGCCCTGCTTCCTGTCTTACATTTGGCTTCTGTTTTCCTAACTGGACTTTCACTAATCTGGAACAGAAGCCTCCCTCACTCCCAACTGAAGTCTTGATGCTTTGTGAAACCCCTGGGAATTTATCACAATCCCAGGGGAAAGGAGGGAGGTTGAACATCCTGAATTAACTGAATTTACCCCAAAAAAGTGTCAGGAAAACTTTGGATGATTAATTGACTAAATTAGGTAGAATTTTTGGGGGGTTTGTTTCTTCATTGTAGCCATCAGCTATAAATGTTGTTCAAAATGAAGTTTAAGCTACAGAAAAATGATTATCTTTCCAGATTTGAATATGTAACTTGTGAAATTCCTACTCACTACATTAAGTATGAACATGAAATGAATGTATGCCATCAGCACAACTAAGTAAAATTTGTGTACATATAGATAAAGACAAGGAAAGGAATAGGAAAAAAATTCCCTGTAATAGGATGGAAAGAGAATATGACTTTTTAAGAATCTTAAAAGGGAACTCTTAGGGGTCACCTGGGAGCCTCACTAAATCAGACATCTCCTCCACCCCAGGGTCACCATCTGCAGAAAATGGTAAAGATTCTTCCTCTGGAGCAGCACCAAGTGAATGGGGAGATTTTCACTCTATGGAAAGTTGACAGAACAAAAGGTGAAAAGTTAAAAATATAGGCAAGCAGCAAAGAATAGCAGAGGTGCTAAGATAAAAGCATCAGAAGCAAGTGATAGAATCTTCCTGAAGCCACATCATAATTAAACTAGGTCGGATGGAAGGCTTTGATTACACAAGGCTTGAGTAGGGGTGCAGGGTCAAAGCGTCTAGAGAATAAGAGATGGGGTTCTCTTTGTCCAGCTTGGGGATCGTCTCCCCTCCGAGCTTAGAGATACAGTCCTGCTGTCCCACAAACTGGTCCTTGGTATCCTCGTGAAAGATATGATTCTGGGCAAGAGGAGCTGAACCATACTTCATGTCTTCGTATCCACAGGGATAAAGGAATGTTTTCTACAGAAAAGTTTGAAACAGACACTTTAAAAGTAATATGACCCAGCATAGTGATCCCAAGCATGGACTTGGAGCCTGGCAGACCCAGGCTGAGGCCAGCTAACCATGTACTAGATATGTGACCCCCAAAATGGCCCTTAACCTCTCCAAGCCTCAGTCTCTCCATCTGTATATAGAGATGGTAATAATAAACCTGCCTCAAGGATATGGGGGTGTAGGAGCTAAGATAAGGCTGATAAAATGCTTAGGACATTAATGCTTGATAAATGTTAGCTGCTTAATTATTTTCCAAATCAGAATCCTTAAGTTTAATTTTATCAAATAAAGATGTCAAATGAACCACAGACAGTGTACTACTCATGACGGAAGAATGTGAGATGAACATACTCCTGTTAAATGCTTCTGATGGTCACCATTGGCTGGCAGGGTGAGGAAGAGGGATGAAAAAACATAAAATCCAATCATAAGAACTGAAGACCCAATGGAAGGACCATTTACTGAAACACTGTGGGAAATTTGGCATGCTCCAGGTTGCAAAATGTTTTGAATAACAGATATCCCTAAGTGTTCACTCAGAGGCCCTCATCTATTAATAAGCAACTCTGTTCTCTAGAGTTGAGACCAAAACTTCCAGGTGACTCAGAGCAAAGAGTCTGGGTCCTTGCCATGCCACTCAGTGAGGAACAAAGTCAGGTAAACATCCCTTCCAATTCTACATGGCCCCGTGGCTTTCTCCCCCGGGGTAACATCCTGAACATGGGCAGACAGGATCTAGATGAGCAAGGAAAAAGGGCCACTGGATATTCGGGTTCTTTTTTAAAAAGTATTGTTGATTATAATATTGTGTTAGTTTCAGATGTATACCAAATTGATTCAGTTATATATATGGTGTTTCCAGTAGTCATGTATGGATGTGAGAGTTGGACTAGAAAGAAAGCTGAGCGCCAAAGAATTGATGCTTTTGAACTGTGGTGTTGGAGAAGACTCTTGAGAGTCCCTTGGACTGCAAGGAGATCCAACCAGTCCATCCTAAAGGAGATCAGTCCTGGGTGTTCATTGGAAGGATTGATGCTGAAGCTGAAACTCCAATACTTTGGCCACTTGATGCAAAGAGCTGACTCATTTGAAAAGACCCTCGTGCTGGGAAAGATTGAAGGCGGGAGGAGAAGGGGACAACGGAAGATGAGATGGTTGGATGGCATCACCGACTCAATGGACATGGGTTTGGGTGGACTCCGAGAGTTGATGATGGACAGGGAGGCCTGGCGTGCTGCGGTCCGTGAGGGTCTCAAAAAGTTGGACACAACTAAGTGACCTAACAACAACAAAACATTATTTTCTCAGATTCTTTTCCATTATAGGTTATTACAAGATATTGAATATAGTTCCCTGTGCTATATAGTAAATCCTTACTGCTTGCCTGTTTCATGTATAGTAGTTTGTATCTGTTAATCTGGGTAACTGGTTTCTTTAAGCCACACAGCCGATCTTAGGAAATTTAATACCAGACCTAAGTCTAATGTTTCCCAAACCTGCAATTTTTAACATTTTGAGAACACTGGTATTCCTGAAAGTTTGATGAAAACGTTGGGCCCTGACCAGCAAAATGTACATGTCCAGACATGTACACTATTTCACATATTATTTCAGGGTATTTACAAAGTTGCACAAACCTCCTAAGGCCAGAAATAAACAGACCTACAGTTGTGGCAAGACTTTGTAATCTTTGAATAGGAAAATTCAAACGATATCTACTTAGGAAAAATGGTCATGTAAACACATGCATACACACAATGCTTCCTTTCTGTAGCAAAGACAAGCTGCTCCCCTTACCAGAGTTTTTGTGTGACCCTTGCAAATCTCACAGACTCATGCGGTAAAGCCCAATTTCCACTCACATTCCAAAATCCAATCATTCCCTCATGTCATGGACTTCCTTCCAAGTGTTTACCATTGTGTGACATCCCCAAGGCACACCCCAGTTGTCCCTCCTAACCAGCTGGGCAGTCAAAGCAAGCCTCATTGCAAAGCTGTCAAGGCAAAGGCAAGAGGTTACATAATTCCAATTAGCAGAAGCCCCACTGACTCTAAACAGCTCCTTACCACTTCATCATCTTTCCCCTCCAAGGAAATCATCACAATTGCCACCAACATCCTGGACACAAAAGCCGACAGAATAAACACGGTGCTCACCCAGCAGACCCCAGGATTAAAATGTAATCTCAAAATAAAGTCTAATAACTTTCCCCCTTTTGAACACACTTGGAATAAAATTAGCATATAAATCAAAGCTTAATTAGGACATTGCAACAATGAACAGCACCGGCTGGTATTAAGGGTTTCAGACCCAATATGATGTGTCAAATAAACACCATAATTAGAGAACAAAATCAGGGCGGTCTCCTGGTAATCAATCACCCAGCTAGGTTCAAGCCTTCCAACTTGAGGGTCGCCTCTGTTTTCTGTCTTGTGAATCTTCCAGCCCGTCTCTCCCAAGAGACTTCATGCATCTTCCAGGCTGGTCCCTGGCACATCTCTCCAGCCCTTGGCACTCAAAGAGGAGTCCTGGCACTGAGCAAGGATGGAAGAGATTTGCAGGTTGGTCAGAACAATAGCCAGCGGGGTTCAGAATGAAGCACGGATTCATTATTTGAGCTGTACTGGGTCCTTTAGCTGCTGCTTTTATCCAATCCAGAAAAATAACTGTCTGAGGCAGAAAGCCAGGAATCCTTAAGATGCGTCTCTTCTCTTTTCACCATGCTTCAGCCATATCAGCTCCCTTGCTGGTTCACATATACATACTCTGAACAAACGCCTGCCCCGAGACCTTTGCACAAGCTGTTTCCTCTCCTTTGAATGCTCTTCTCTCACTTCATCAGAGAGGTCCTTCTCACCCCTCTTATCTAAAATAGCACCTCCTATCACTTTTTTGGGGCTTCCCAGGTGGCTCTAGTGGTAAAGAACCCCTGCCAATGCAGAAGTGATCCCTTGGTTGGGAAGTTCCCCTGGAGGAAGGCAGGGCACCCCACCTCAGAATTCTCCGGGTATTCTTGCCTGGAGAATTCCATGGACAGAGGGGCCTGGCAAGCTACAGTCCACAGGGTCACAAAGAGTCAGACATGCATGCATCACTCTTTTACTCTCTGCTGGAAGTTTAAGGGTCCATTGAAAAGTACCCTCCTACTCCACGTCAGTTCCAATCCAACAGCAAAAATTTTTTTAAAAGGCAGATGGGAAAATAATGTCACCTTTATTTCCAATAGAACTGACATTGGAAAATGAGGCTTATATCTGTGGGCAAGTGGGCCTCTGGGAATTGACCTGTAGATGAGGAAGATAGACTCTGGCTTTGCAGGGCCAGACAGCAGGGGCCCCTAACAGGTAAGGCTGGAGGAGCAGAACAGGCTGGCACTTGGAAAGAGCAGGCCTATGCCCAGCAGAAAGGAAGGCAGATGAGTAGGACCTCATACACCTCCACTCTTCATCCCCAAATCACCAAAGGTGAATCAGCACTCCATCCCTGGAAGTGTTCCGCGAGTGTGGGTCCTCCCCCTACATGGGGGCCAGGCAGGAGGAAGGAAGATGTGGCTTCCATCCCCCTCACCCATCTTAGCTATCTTTAGAGCTCTTGTCACCAGCTGATGAATTATATCAGTATTTGTTGATTTGCTGTCTTGCCACACTAAATGTAAACTTCAGGAGGATAGCACTTTGCTTGTTTACTGCTTCATCCTGAATCCCCAGGGCCTAGAACTGTGCCTGGTTACAGCAGGCTTTCACTAAGTGAAACAAAGGGGACTTTTTAACTTACATCTTCAAAATAACACTGTATTCTTAGACTGTGCTATGCCTGGGCCGTGCTCATCTCTAATCCTTCCCAGACTTTGGGAAGTCTTGGTATAATTACCGATGATCTCCTTGAATATGAAGCTGATTTCTTACATGTGTAGCTTTCTTGACCTCTAAGCCACCTAGATTAAACACCATGCCTGCAAAACACTGTCTGTCCTGCTCACCACTCTGCCCACTGCACCAAGCACAGTATCTGGCACAATACATAGTGGGATCACCTCCTCCTCCACCAGCAGGAGGAAAAGAGGGAGGAAGCGAGGGTGGAAAGATGACTCTTCTTTATTTCCAAACCCTGTTCCCCAGGGCTGGTCATTTCACCTAAAGATGTGACCCAGCCTTCAGCATTCCAAGAGAAAAGACATTATTATCTTCACCTAACAGTTGAGGCCTCAGGTCCAGAGAAGTTAAACAGCCAGGTCACACAAGCAAGGTCACAGGGAGTGGTAGTCAAAGGCACTTGGACCCAAACCCTCTGACTCCAAGGACAGTGCTTATCGTATGACACGTTCTCTCTTTTTTAAAAAAAATATTTCTTTATTTGGCTGTGTCCACTCTTAGGTGGCATGCAGGGTCTTCCCTGGGTCATGTGGGAGCTTGTGTTTCGGTGCACAGGCTCAGTAGTTGTGGAGAACAGGTTTAGTTACCCTGTGGCATGTGGGATCTTAGTTCCCTGACCAGGGACTGCACCCGTGTCCCCTGCATTGCAAGGCGAATTCTTAACCACTGGACCACCAGGGAAGTCCTGATACCTGTTCCTTTAGGACCACAGGTCATAACCACCCAGGCCAAGGCCCTGTTGGTCTGGAGAAGCTGCGACAAGGGCATCATGGTAAGCCCTCTTCCCTTCAGGGTCCAATGAGAGAGGGGTCCACCCAGCCTGCAGCTGGGCTGGGGCTTCTAGCCACTCAAGGCTGGGCTATCTGTTGAGATCATGTGATGGCCCAGGTGGAGGCCGCCTCCAGCTTACCTGCCTCCCCTATCCTATTCCTTTTTCAAGTGTCTGCTGAGCCCTGCAGGGAAACTGCAATCACTTCCCAAAGTAAGTCCCATGTCCTGAGCATCTGGGCCCCAACCCGGTTCTGGCTCTGTTAGGGGTGGGAGGACCCAGATGGAATGTCACAGAGTATGCCCAAAAGGACCCAGCCTGGAGTGGGAGGCATATGCATAAACAGCTATGATGCACCTCTTCTGCATTAGACTCACCTACTGATGGTGGTCTCCCATGCTTGGGTATCCACCAGGGGCCAGACATGAGCCACGCTCTTCACATCCATCAGCTCATTTCATCCACAATAACTCTCTGAAGCAGCTACGAGTACAAGCTGTCCCATTTCACAGATAAAGAAACTGAGGCTAAGAAAGTTGCATTCAGGTCCAAATCGATCTAAAACTGGAGAGCTTAAACTCTCCTAGCCTATCCTGTCCTCTCCTGGGTTTGTTCTCTCCCCAGGCTGCATCTCCCCATGCTGACCAAGAATAAAGAAGAATAAGCAGGAGCACAGCCATGCAGCAGCCCCCATATCCCCACCCCAGACTTCCCGTGGTGGATCGCTTTCCAGCATGCATTCTCATCTCTCCATACCTCACTCACACCATTCTCTCTGCATGGAACCCCCTTCCCCAAACTGCAAAATCCTGCTCGAACATCCAGGCCCTGTACAAATATCACAGCCTCTGTGACCACTCTCCCAGAGCCAAATTCCATCATCCTGTCTCGCCTGTCACTTAGAGAACAGACCTCAATTTCAGTAGACCTGAGACCAACAGGGTTAGCTGCACCTGGGTCTTGTTAGAAAAGCCAGGTGATTTTTTCTTTTTTTTGGTCTTTTAAAAAACTGTGATAAAATATATATAATAAAATTTACCATTCTAACCTTTTTTAGGTGTACAGTTTAGTGGCCTTATGTACCTTCATGTGGTGCAGCCATCACCATCACTGATCTCCAGAACTTTTTCATCACCTGAAACTGATGTTTTGTCCCATTAAACAATAACTTCCTCGGGAATTTTCTGATGGTCCAGTGGTTAGGCTTCAGTGCTTTCACTGTTGTGGGCCTGGGTTTGATCCCTTGTCAGGGAACTAAGATCTCACAAGTCATGTGGTACGGCCAAAAAAGTGGGTTTTGTCTTTTTTTTTTTTTTTTGATGTGGGGTCTATTTTTGATACACGAATGGGAATGTAATGTTTTTCTCTTACAAAATGTTGTTGAGACCATGTTCCTAAGAAATGCCCGTTTTTGAACCACAACCCAGAACTGCTGGAACAGAAACTCCGGGTGTGGGGCCAGCCAGCATCTGTGTTAGCAAATCCCGCCACTCAGTCTGGTGCACGTTCTTTCTGACATATTTTATTAGAGCCACTTGTATGCGTTTAAAGAAAATCACTGGCTGGGAGGACCTGCCAGGCCAGGACTAGATGCTGTTCAGAGTCTGTCCCAAGGTAGGTACTCTGTTTACTTTGAAAAGGCTTTTTTTCCCAACAACCTTGTGGCTTAGAGGCATCAGCAACGACAAGAAGGGCGGAAGGATGGTCAGCGGGAAACAGGGTCTCCCTTCTTTCTGAGCCCCCTCCCCGCGGGCCAGTAGAGGAGGCTTCATCATCTTCACCTAACAGATGAGGCCAGGCTGAAAGTGGACGCCACCTCCAGCCTTGCACCTGCTTGGTGGACAAAAGCTCCATGTATTTTCATTTATTCTTTTCATGACAAGTTATTGGTAGTCTATCAGAGGCCAGACACTGCTAAGCATGGCAGACACAGGGTGAGTAAAGTAATGACTCAACCCCTAGCCTCAAGGAGCTTACAGTCTAATGGGGGTAGACACACAGTCATCAAACAACTATAGCTAACTTTATAATCAAATAACCATAGCTAACTTTATACTAATAAGTAATTTATAATAATAACTATAGTTGTCAAATAACTATAGCTAACTCATTAGAAAAGATCCTGATGCTGGGAAAGACTGAAGGCAGGAGGAGAAGGGGATGACAGAGGATGAGATGGCTGGATGGCATCACCGACTCAATGGACATGAGTTTGAGCATGCTCCGGGAGTTGGTGATGGACAAGGAAGCCTGGAGTGCTGCAGTCCATGAGGTTACAAAGTGTCAGACATGACTGAACAACTGAACTGAACTGAACTTTTAAGTGCCATGTACATCTATTGGGTAGTTTAATGCTCACAACTATCCTAAAAGTAGGTACTACTGTGATCATCCTCTTCCTCTATGAGGAAGCAGATATAGAAAGGTGAAAATACTTTGCATAGATTCCTACAGCTTGCAGATGGCAGAGCTGATATCTGAGTTCAGCAAAAATTCATCCCTGCTCTTAATCACAACACAATACTATCTTGAAATAACTACAAAAAAATAGTATGACTCACAGACATAGAAAACAAATTATGGTTACCAAACTGGAAAGGAGGAAGGGCTAAATTAGCAGCCTGGGATTAGTAGATACAAACTGCTATACATAAAATAGATAAGCAAGGACCTACAGAATACCACAGAGAACTATATTCAACATCTTGTAATAATCTGTGATGGAAAATAATCTTAAAAAGAATATATATATACACACACATATATATATAACTGAACCACTTTGTTGTATATATGAAACTAGTACAACATTACAAATCAACTGTGAAAGTGAAAGTGAAGTCACTCAGTCGTGTCCGACTCTTTGTGACCCAGTGGACTGTAGCCTACCAAGCTCCTCTGTCCATGGGATTCTCCAGGCAAGAATACTGGAGTGGGTTGCCATTTCCTTCTCCAGGGGGTCTTCCCGACCCAGGGATCGAACCCGGGTTTCCCACATCGGAGGAAGACGCTTTAACCTCTGAGCCACCAGGGAAGCCCACAAAAAATCAACTATACTTCCATAAAAATAAATAATACTCTAACATATGAAAATCACTCTGAAAAACAGCACACAAGAGTGCATGACAGCAGAAAGTGATAAAAGCTATGAGAGGAGAAGGGACAGTCAGAGAACTTCCTGGAGGAAGAGACATCTGAACTGGGATTTGAAGGTTAAGTAGGAGCTAAAGAGACGGATCAGTGAGGGAGGGTGGGGGTACAGGTGGGGCCTTTCCCTGCAGAGGACGGGCTCCTGCATGGCCCTGGGGGCGGGAGCGGCAGAGGGTAAAGCTAGAGGACAGAGTAGAGGTCAGAAGTGTGAGCAGCAGCAGCAGCTCAGTCGGGTACCTGGTGCCATGCCAGCAGCCCTTATCCTCCGTCCAGTCCAGGGACTTACACTCTTCTGAAGAAACACTGTCAAACTAAGAGTCTCACATAGAAGGATGGTCTATTATGTGTGAACATGTGGTTGAAACCCAGAAGAATCTCATCATTCACCCATTCAGTCCTTCATAGATATTGCCCAAGTGCCCGTCATGGGCCAGGCCAGTTACAGGTGTTGGGATACAGCTCCATCCTCCTGGAGCACCTCCAAATCATGCCCAGGGAGAGAGGACCCTCTGGGGACTGATACCCTGCCTTCCTCCATCAGCACTGTGTTCAGTGCTCTGTCAAGAGTCTGGTTTGTGTTTTAACGACTAATCAGTGGCACTTTTCCATAATCACAACTAGACCTCCTGGTCACCAAAACGCACAGCTCTTAAAATTTCAACAGCTACTTACAGTGCACAGGACTTGAAGCATTTCTTAAGAAGCTCACATAAGATAAATCACTGTGGCTGCTCATAAAGCGAACTTTGTTAATAGAAGCTAAGGTAATGAAATGAATGTCTACAGACCTGTAATTCATTCTGCATAACATTTACACACTGCACTCCACTGCAATCTTGTTAAATGACTTTAGTCAGCAAAGCTCAGCCCAAAAACTAGGTGGAGAATGAACACAGATTGGTTCAAAAAGGCCTTCAGAGAGAGTTTTCCAAATGTTAGATTTTTTTCCAAAGAAGATATACGAATTGCCAACATGAAAAGGTGCTAAATATCACAAATCGTTAAGGAAATGCAAATCAAAACCACAATGAGATACCCCCTCATGCTTGTTAGAATGTCTATTATCAAAAATATAAGAAGTAACGAATGGTGCCGTAAATGTAGAGAAAAGGGAAACCTTGTGCACCGTTGGTGGGAATACAAATCTGCGCAACCACTGTGGAAAACAGTATGGAGTTTCCTCAAAACATTAAAAATAGAACTACCAGATGATCCAACAATCCCACTTCTAGGTATTTATCTGAAGGAAATGCAAACACAGTGCCAGAGAGAATCCCCATGTTCCTAGCAGCAGTAGTCACAACAACCAAAACGTGGGAACAACCTAAATGTCCATCAGCAGGTGAATGGATGAAGAAAAAGTCATATGCGCGCATGAGTGTGTACATACATATGTAAATACACACGCACACACGTGGAAACAGTGGAATCCTATGCAGTAATCAAAAAAGGAAATCCTGCCATTTGTGACAACATGATCTTGTAGGACATTAAGTGAAGTGACATTAGATAAAGACAAACACTGTACAAATACATATTTGCGGAATCTTAAAAAACACTAAAAATCTAAATCTCAAAAAAAATGAACCTCTGATCTAGAAAAAGAGAGCAGATGAGGCACAGAGTAGGGGATGAGGAACTGAATGAAGGTGGCCAAAAGGCACAAACTCCCAGTTATGAGATATAAGTATTGGAGACGTGACGTATAACATGACGTCTAGTTAGCACGGCTGGCACGGTATATTTGAAAGTTGTTAAGAGAGCAAATACTAGGAGTTCTCATCCAAAAAAAAAAGAAAAAAAAGTCTTTTTTTCTTGTTTTTTGTAGCTATCTGAGATAATGAGTGTTAACTGAATTCACTGCTTAGTTAGTAGTCATTCACAATATATGTACGTCAAATCATTGTGTTGTACATCTTAAACTTGTACATGCTGTATGTCAATAATATATCAATAAAACTGGGGGAAACCTGCTTGCATTGCCTCTTTTTTTTTCTATAAGATGAAGCAAGTGGTATCACTGTGCATATTCCACTGAAACTGTGATATCTTGATGTCTCATCACACATAGGACAAAAACCAAACTCCTTTACTTCATCTGTAGGGCCCTACATTACTTGGCCATCCACACTTGTGATGTTACTACCTTCCCCTCGCTCAATTCTCCAAACCGATCTTGCTGCAACTTGGGTAAACCAAACTCATCGCCACCCAAGGGCCTTTTTTCTCACTCTTCCTCTGCCTGAGCTGCCGTTCCCTCAGTCTCCCGCGGGTGGCTCCTAGGCTTCATTAATGTCACAACTCAAATGTCACATCCTCAGAGAGGCCTTCACTGTCTCCTTAGGGCTCCCCACTTTTAGAACTTAGAACTTTTTGAAATTATCTTGCTTTTAAACTTATTCACTTGTTTCTTCTTTAGTCTATCCCCCTACTGAAATAAAAGAACCATTTAGAACAGGGACCTTGTCTTATCAGCAGTAGAGACTTTAAACTTTATTTTATACTGGGGTTTCCCCAGTGGCTCAGGGGATAAAGAATTTCCCTGCAGTTCAGGAGATACAGGAGACTGGGTTCAATCCCTGACCCAGGAAGATCCCGTGGAAAAGGAAATAGCAACCCATTCCAGTATTCTTGCCTGGAAAATCTCATGGACAAAGGAACCTGGTGGGTAGAGTCCAAAGGGTCAGACACAGCTGAGCATCTAAGTATGAGAGGGTCACACCTTGCCCTCTTAAACCCAAATAAGAAATGATAGCTGATTAACAATGTTGTCATAATTTCAAGTGGACAGAAGTGATCCAGCCATACATATGCATGTATCCATTCTCCCCCCAATTCCCCTCCCATCCAGGCTGCCACATAACATTAAGCAGAGTTCCCTGTGCTATGCAGTAGGACCTTGTTGATTATCCATTTTAAATACAGCAGTGTGTACATGTCCATCTCAGACTCCCTAACTATTCCTTCCCTGCTGACAACCATAAGTTTGTTCTCTAAGTCTGTGAATCTGAATTTGTAAGCAAATTCATTTGTATCATTTCTTTTTAGAGTCTGCATTTAAGGGATATCATGTGATATTTCTCTTATTTCACTCAATGTGACAATCTTTAGGTCCATACATGTTGCTGTAAATGGCATTATTTCATTCTTCTTTTTTTTAAATAAATTTATTCATTTTAATTGGAGGCTAGTTACTTTACAATATTGCAGTGGTTTTGTCATACATTGACATGAATCTGCCACGGGTGTACATGTGTTCCCCATCCTGAACCCCCCTCCCACCTCCCACTGCATCCCATCCCTCTGGGTCATCCCAGTGCACCAGCCCCGAGCACCCTGTCCCATGCATCGAACCTGGACTGGCGATCCATTTCACATATGATAAAATATACGTTTCAGTGCCATTCTCCCAAATCATCCCACCCTCACCCTCTCCCACAGAGTCCAAAAGACTGTTCTATACGTCTGTGTCCCTTTTGCTTAAGGCTGGGTAATATTCCATTGTATATATGCACATCTTTATCTGCTCCTCTGTCGCTGGACATTTACGTTGCTTTCATGTCTTGGCTGTAGTAAATAGTGCCGTGATGAACACAGGGCTTCATGCATTCTCCTGTTTCTTTCTTATGCCTTCACATAAGAATAATAATTTATATTAGAGTGTCTGTCTTTTCTCCTCTCATATTCTAGTGTTTAATGTTGCAGATGAGAAATCCAATAATGTATGACCCTTTCTTATTTAAAGTTGGTTTACTTTTCCTGTTTAGAAGGTTGTAGGATATTCCTCTTGGTTAGAATTCCAAAACTTCAGATGAATATAGGCTTGTGCCTTGATGAAATTGACACTTTTACTCTGGATTCATGTATTTCTTCTACCAGGAGAAAAATGTTTCCTTATTATTGTTTCTTCTTTATTCACTCTGTTCTGTACTCCAGTATTATTATTTTGTGGAACCTGGAGCTGATAGACCTGATAGCTCTATTTTATATATATATTTTTATTTATCCTCATAATTTCCTTCTCTTGTCTTTGTGTTCTGAATTCTGGAAAGTTCCTTTAAGTTATCTTCTAATTCACCACTCCCACTTTCAGCCAGAGTCCCTTCTACTAGTCAGGGTTGATTTTTTCCCCTTATTTCTTTTGTTTTTTTCCTTAGAACTCTTCTCTAAGAGCTGTCTGATTTTCTCTATTTTTGGTCAGTTTTCTCTTATTTACTCAATATCTTTTCAGTTCAGTTCAGTCACTCAGTCGTGTCTGACTCTTTGCGATCCCATGAATCGTAGCACACCAGGCCTCCCTGTCCATCACCAACTCCCGGAGTTCACCCAAACTCATGTCCATCGAGTCGGTGATGCCATCCAGCCATCTCATCCTCTGTCGCCCCCTTCTCCTCCTGCCCCCAATCCCTCCCACCATCAGAGTCTTTTCCAATGAGTCAACTCTTTAAATACCTCTAAAAACCATCTTTAAAAAAATCTAAAAATGCTTCTGAGACTTTAGGCATACGATTTTTTTTCTTTTGTTTCCTACATTAATTCTGTTTGCAGTCAGAAATATTTGCTCTAGGTCCTTAGCCTGATTCTCTTCCTTGAGCTGTCGATTTTCCTTGTCCTTCTGATGTGTCTTTCCCTGATTCTAAATGAAGACACATGCTGGTTGGGACTGGTGGCTGACATGGGTTTTTTAATTCCTCTCCAAAGCCAGGTGGGTTGAATCAGAAGGGATAAGTCTGGAGGTGGGACTCTCTTTGGGTTCACAAACTAAGTGCAGGTCAGTGGACAGATGGTCCCCTCCAGGCCCATGTATGGTATCGGCAACCCCCACCGAAACCCCACGGAAGCAATAGAATTCCTACCTTGCGTGCTCAGCTTCTCTGGGCATGGCTGGCACAAACCTCCAGATCCTTCCATCTGATCCCTCTTTCTGCACAGTGACCTTTCCTTCCCACACCTAATGATCACCCTGAATTTCATAGGTGCCTCCACATCTATCCTTAGTGATGCTGGGCCAGTCAACACTGAACACACCATCTGACTCCACTGCTAGACTTGAGAGGGACGAGGACATGGAGGTCACAGGGAGATGCACGGCCTTCTAGCCTGGACAACTGAGAACGTCCCCCGGTAGATGGTGAGCCTTTGAAGAGCAGAGATGTGTTCTTACATTCTCCCTGTGTCCGGTACTGGCTCCACACCACTGCACGACACTCACTTGATAAATGACACAGACCGAAGGACTTGCACTTCCAAGGTTTTTGTTCCAATTTTGCTGCTTTTCGTGTGTCGTTTCCACCTTGGCTGTTACTCCCTTGCCCAGGCCCAGTCATCTTCAGTTCAGATGTCAAGGCTCAGCTCAAATATCACCTCAAAGGAAAGCTCCTCTGCCCCTTCCCCTGTGCCTCCACAGCTTCGATCAGGATACCTGTTGTGTGCTCTGTAGATATGTGCACGATTATCTCAGGCTTGTGGTGAGGTCTAAACAAAGGAGTGAGTGACAAAAGTACAAATGGATGAATCCATGCTAAGCTGTGAGCCCAAGGCAGGGATCACATCTCAGTCAAGTTCACATCACTGATGACAGTGTCACTTGGCATAGAACAGCCGAATATTATGGAACTGAACTGAATAATGGGCTTCCCTGATGGCTCAGACAGCAAAGATTCTACCTGCAACGCAGGATACCTGGGTTCAGTCCCTGGGCTGGGAAGAGCCCCTGCGGGAGAGCGTGGCAACCAACTCCAGTATTCTTGCCTGGAGAACCCCGTGGACAAAGGAGCCTGGCAAGCTATACTCCACGGGGTTGCAAAGCGTTAGACACAACTGAGCGGGTAAGCACAGCACACAGGGAACTGAATAACACACAGGGTATTACTATCCCCAAATCAGGGTATTTCCATATGGTTCTCAGACTCTAGGCAATCAGAATCCCTAACTCTGGTGGAATCTCAGGCACCATGATCCCTCTCGGAGTCACGAAGGGAAGGAAGGGAAGTCCATTACTGAGCAGTGTAATATATGCCACGTACTGAACCAGATGGTCTTACCATCTTGAAACAGGTGTTTCAAGATCTATTTTTAAAATAAAGTACTTATTATTTATTAAGTATTTACCTGTCACCAAACTATATTTTGAGTATTTTACATATGAAAACATATTTATCAGCACTATGAGATAGCTACTAACATAGCCTTACTTTTCCATTAGAGTAACTCAAACCAAAAGGTGGTTAACTTGCTTAAAATGACAGAGCTGGTAACTGAAAGAGCTGGAATTTGAACCCAGGCAGTGTCCTTCCAGGATCAGGCCAGGCTTCTGCTCTCTAAGGTATGACAGCATTTAGTGTCCACACCAGCATCGATAGGTACTACTCTCCCACTGTATAAAACGGGACAGAGCTCACACATCCAGCCAACACCTATAGGGTAGACACCAGCACAGGGTAGGATGCCAGGCCTTCTTGTCTTCTAAACTCACGTGTCTCCATCCCCAGTTTCCCTGAAATGGGCAAGTATCACACCATAATCCCCATGTGCTTTCCATGGGATGATGCCAGCAAAGTTAGGGTATCAGTGACATCCCAGCATCTTTGGAAGTCCTAAGCAGATGGGGTCCTGAGCACATAGACACTCTGAAGCACCAGTGAGCTGAAGACTTGGCTCTTCAAGAAGACATTCAAATGAACTTCATTTGCTAAGGGCTGGCTATGGCCCCAAGACACTATTTACTTTTGACATCTCTTCATTCTCTCCACAGTCCAGGAGTCAGCCAGTACCTACATTTTACAGAAGAAATGGGGGCTGGAACAAAAGAAGTTCCTGCCCAAGGTCACTCAGCCAGAGAGTAGAAGAACTGAATTTAGAGCCCAGGTATAAGTACTAGGCTTCCTGGGTGGCTAAGCAGTAAAGAATGCACCTGTGATGCCGGAGTCACAGGAGATGCAGTTTCGATCCCTGGGTCAGGAATATTCCCTGGAGGAGGGCATGGCAACCCACTCCGGTATTCTTGCCTGGAGAATTCCATGGACAGAGGAGCCTGGCAGGCTACAGTCCATAGGGTCGCAAACAGTCGGACACGACTGAAGCAACTTAGGTATACACATGCATAAGTGTTAGTCATTCAGTTGTGTCTGACTCTTTGCAATGACTATAACCCGCCAGGCTCCTCAATCCATGGAATTCTCTAGGTAAGAATACTAGAGTGGGTAGCCGTTCCCTTTCCCAGGGGATCTTCCTGACCCAGGGTTTGAACTCGGGTCCCCTGCATTACCGTCTGAGCCACCAGGGAAGCCTGATTCCAGGTATGTCAAATGCCAAAGTGCAGAATCCTGACCAGGAAGTTTGGCCTGAAATTCACCTGTGCCCCAGAGACATTTCCCTCGAGATCTGGCTGACAACTTCTAAGTCTATGAAAGAGATGGTGGAAGACCTGGGAGGTGGCTGGGTTTGGTTCAGAGCAGGGAATGATGGAGGGTGGGAGAAGGCAGAGTTCACAAAGGGGGGGTGTGAGGGGAAAGGTGTACATGCAGGGTCTTTCCAGGGCCATCTGCCTGAGAGAGGTGGGCAAGGGAGATGGGACTCAAGACAGCCTTGTTCTGAATACACTACGAGAAGGTCTGGTCTTAGGTGCAAGGAAGGACAGCACCACTGGCTACAGGTCCCTTCTTTGTCCTTGATGGAGAAGGGGACCTCCAAGGTCTTGGGCTTAAAGTTAGAAGCCATCTGTTGTCCAAGCTTCCACCCTGGCCAGAGTTAATGCCACATAGCCCAGCATCTGTTCAAAGGATCTACCATGGTGACCACAGTGGAGGCCCTGCTGGGGGGCCCGGGCTGGACTTCAGCTTCTTCTCTGCTGGGATCACACAAAGTCACAGCGAGCAGCATGGCCTCGAGCCAAGTCAGCTGTGCCCCTGGGACTGAGAAAAACCATTCAGTTATGCTTCTCATGAAGGAAGGCCACTTAGTGGAAACTCACCTCCCTGGGGGCTGTGGGTTGCAGGAACAGACTGCAAGACACCTTCCCTCTGAGGGTGGAGGGAAGTCTCCCCCATGGCTCCCACCCCTGGCCACGTGTGTGCGTCCCCTGGAGAGCTTGTAAACGACCCTGACACTGGTTTCCCCACAGCCAGGTGAGTCCAGCAGGCAGCCAGGGCTGAGGACATGTTGCAAACATGGACTCCAAAGCTGCATGGCTCAAATGCCAAAGTGCCCTGGAGAAAAGCTGTCCATGGTGAAGGCCATAGTCGTGCACAGTGCCCAAGAAGAAGTTTCATTCCCACTTGACAAGAGTTTCAAAAAGGTTTCTTGCAAGCCTGGTCCTGAAGGCAAGGATCTTTCAAGGCCAAGTTGGGAAGATGCCCTGGAGAAGGAAATGGCGACCCACTCCAGTATTCTTGCCTGGAGAATCCCATGGACAGAGGAGCCTGGCAGGCTACAGTCAATGGTTCACAAAGAGTCGGACACGACTTGGCGACTAAACCAACCAACCAACAATGGAGGGAAGGGCAGTCCAGACAGAGAGATCAGACAGAGCAAAGGTTCAAAGGTGGGAGACTCCATGGGGAATCAAGTTCCTGCACTCCTCTTGGGTCACGTCTCACCAAATAAGCTCAAGGGCACTTTTCATATTGAACCTGGCACCAGTCTACAGCACTTCCCACTTGAGCACTTAATTCTTTGCCCTTGGAAAGGACTGTTCTGGAATAAGAAGTGGAGATGAAAGAGAATGGAGGTGATAGATTTCGGAGTCATTTGAAAAATGTTTTCACATACAGCTTTCTTATTTGCTCCCAGAAAACCCTTGGGAGGTATAACCAGCATCTTACGGAGGATATGAACACAGGTAAGGTTCCAAGCTGGAGGCCACGTGGGCGGCTGTCATGAGAACAGCTGTTCATTTGGCTTACCCTGGGGTACCTTCCCTTGGGACACGGAGCCCAGTCAGCTGCTCACTTAGAAGTCTGAAGAGAGGTGCCACTGTGCTATGCCCGATTAAAGAAGGCAGTGACGGGAATTCTCCATAAGACACCAGACCTTCACATCTGCTCATCCAACCAGAAACAAGGAACCAAGAAGCCATGCCACAAAGCAGAACCTGGCCCTGTCACCGCTTGATAAATGGAGAATCCCTTGAACCTGTGTAATCCTTCAATGTACAAATCCACAGCAATAGTCAACACATGCTTATGTGTTCATACGGAAATTATTACCCAGTCACATAAAATAATGCTTTTGAAAAATATTACAGACATTGAAAAATGCTCCCTCTACAATGTTAAATAAAATCAGATCTGAGTTCATGGCATTATGAATTAAGTCACTCATTCTACAAAGGTGCCAGGCAGTGTTCCAGGCACTAAGAAACAAGCAGTGGACAAAATCTGAAAGTCCTTCCTCTTGGTGAGCTCCTTTTCTGGAGGGGGAGACAGACAATAATCACATAAGGCGAAGACACAGGGTGTCAGATGGTAGTAAGCACAGTCAAGGGAAATGATTCAAGAAAGGAGGAAAGATGGGAAAGACTTGTTTTCTTCTTTAGATTTTAATGCATTTTCTAAAAGATAAACATTTATTATATTTGTGATCAGGAAGAAAAAAAAGCAGCAACGGAAAAAGTGTTTGAATTAAGAATTGAAGTTGGTTCACATCTTGGGCGTTGGTTGGGATTCAGCCATATGGCTCTGTTGGCAGACAGAAGGGCAGCTAGCCTACTTCTGGGTCGGGGAGACACACTGGCAAGAGAAGGCAGGCCCGTGGCATGGTTAAATTCAACTACTTCCATGATGAGCTTTGAAAGTTCCACACAACTTTCTGCAGTCATTCTCCCTGTCCTTCCCTGAGGCTGTGCTTTGCCATGATTCTGGCCTACATTTAGCAGATGCATGATTTAAGTCACTGAGCATAGAATAAACAGATACACAGGGTGAAGGATACCAGAGAGCAAATAAGAGCCTCCAACAGGGCAGACTGGTTCCAAATAGGAAAAGGAGTACGTCAAGGCTGTATATTGTTACCCTGGTTATTTAACTTATATGCAGGGTACATCGGGAGAAACGCTGGGCTGGAGGAAGCACAGCTGGAATCAAGATTGCCGGGAGAAATATCAATAATCTCAGATATGCAGATGACACCACCCTTATGGCAGAAAGGGAAGAGGAACTAAAAAGCCTCTTGATGAAAGTGAAAGAGGAGAGTCAAAAAGTTGGCTTAAAGCTCAACATTCAGAAAACGAAGATCGTGGCATCCAGTCCCATCACTTCATGGCAAATAGATGGGGAAACAGTGTCAGACTTTATTTTTCTAGGCTCCAAAATCACTGCAGATGGTGATTGCAGCCATGAAATTAAAAGACGCTTACTCCTTGGAAGGAAAGTTATGACCAACCTAGACAGCATATTCAAAAGCAGAGACATTACTTTGCCAACAAAGGTCTGTCTAGTAAAGGCTACGGTTTTTCCAGTGGTCACGTATGGATGTGAGAGTTGGACTATAAAGAAAGCTGAGCACTGAAGAATTGATGCTTTTGAACTGTGGTGTTGGAGAAGACTCTTGAGAGTCCCTTGGACTGCAAGGAGATCCAACCAGTCCATCCTAAAGGAGATCAGTCCTGGGTGTTCATTGGAAGGACAGATGTTGAAGCTGAAACTCCAATTTTTTTGGCCAACTGATGTGGAGAGTTGACTCATTGGAAAAGACCCTGATGCTGGGAAAGATTGAGGGCAGGAGGAGAAGGAGACGACAGAGGATGAGATGGTTGGATGGCATCACCGACTCAATAGACATGGGTTTGGGTGGACTCCAGGAGTTGGTGACGGACATGGAGGCCTGGTGTGCTGCGGTTCACAGGGTCACAAAGAGTCGGACACGACTGAGCGACTGAACTGAACTGAACTGAAGAGATGGCTGGCTAGAAACTGAGTGCTTTCTTGGGCTTGCCTGCAAGCTGGCACTCTGCTCCCTCAACTCACCCAGCTGGAGGGTTCCCCTGAGTAAACTCCATGAGAACCCCATCTCCATACCACTATTCATGCTGCTGCTAAGTGGCTTCAGTCGTGTCTGACTCTGTGCAACCCCAGAGACGGCAGCCCACCAGGCTCCCCCGTCCCTGGGATTCTCCAGGCAAGAACACTGGAGTGGGTTGCCATTTCCTGCTCCAATGTATGAAAGTGAAAAGTGAAAGTGAAGTTGCTCAGTCATGTCTGACTCTTCGTGACCCCATGGACTGCAGCCCACCAGGCTCCTCCATCCATGGGATTTTCCAGGCAAGAGTACTGGAGTGGATATTCTCAAAGTGGTCCAGCTCCTCACCCTGGCCCTGCCTGGGATGGCACATGAACCCATGAGCCAATGAATTGGCTAAATATGGTGGGGCATTCACAGCCATCAAGAAAGAGGAAGTTGTGCCAAGAAGGCCCTTTGCCTTCTCTTGGGACCACAGCACTTCCCCAGGATATCGTAATGCCAGATACGCTCTCTGCCTCTTTTCCTGAAAGGGAGCCGTAACATGGAGGCCTGGGCAGACAAGAGTCCAAATTTTAGTTCAGCCTCTCCTCACTCATGTGATCCTGGGCAAGTTACTTAACCACTCTGGGCCCCTGGTTCCTCATCTGTGAGGAGGGGTTTGCCTACCTCAAGCTGTCTTTGACAGAATGAAAAGAATACACATTCACGGGGGCCTGGCCCTCTATAGGGGGCTTCCCTGGCGACTCAGACAGTAAAGAATCTGCCTGCAATGCAGGAGACTCAGGTTCGATCCCTGGGTTGGGAAGATCTATAAGGAGTGGGTAAATGGCAACTATTGCTCTTTTTCTTTCTCATTCTTTCTCTTCCTTCCTATTCTCAGAGCCGCTTGGCATCCAACAACAGCTTTTCTCTACCTGAACCCCAGAAAGCCCCCTACCCTCTGGCCTTTCATACTCTGCTCTTGAAGCACACCACTTGCTTGCACGACTTGTCTTACCAGTCAGTGATTCCACGGGATTCACACTTAACCAGGGAGCCGAAGAAGCCTGGAAGAGTTTACCTGGTTCTGGGACTACCCAGCCAGACGGGCTCTTCTCTGCTCTCTGCTGCCCCCTTTTGGCTTAGAGCTTAAAGAGACACTTGCCAGCTTTGTCCACAGGGCAACACCTTCTACTGGGTGATGATGGAAAGGCTACTCCTGGTAGTTAAAAAACAAAGCAAAATTAATAAATGAAAATCTCTGGAGACTTACAGACATGAGCTCCAGAGCCAGTCCTGCCCTGCCATGCTTGGCTGCTTTGGGATGCTAACGGCTCAGGTGACCCTGTAATCTGAGGCTTTGAAATAAAGGGGAGACCAGGCCATGCTTTACCTACTTGGAGGGTCTTCAATACATTTACCAGAGATGCTGAATTTCAACATGGTCTGCAAGAACCTAGCAGGAGTGTTGCCTTTCCCTCAATTCTAGGACCAATGTCAAGCATTATCATCCAATCACTGCATTTCTTCCTACCTGAGAACAGGGAGCCTCAGCAGCCTTCTTAACACAGCTGCACACCAAGCAGCCAGTCCCAGTCATTGATCAGAGTTGGTGCATGAGATGAAGCTTGTTTTACCTCTTGAGGGTTGGAGCTCAAGAGCTGGGCCCTGCAGCCAGGAAGATGGAGACCAAAACTTCCTGCTCTGTGCCTGCTTCTGTGTCAGCTTTCTCCAGTCAGTCTGCGTACATAATAGTTGTGATGATGCACCACTGGGCTTCTGTTCTTGAAACATATTAGCTATTTTATTAGGAAATTTACTAGAGATAAAGTATCAATAAGTTAAGATGCATACCCATCACTGAGCCTTGGAAAGGCAAGTAAGTGAGCATGTGGATATTAACTAATGTATCTCCCCCAGGGTTTCTGATCACTCCCTTGGAGCAGCTAAACTGGACCACAAGACACCTGCTGCCTCCTGGCTGGGTGATGACAGCAGGCCAAAGAGGAGCCGTAGAGCCAGAACCACAGTGTGTAGGGTCTCAAAGCCTTCAAGGCTCTTAAGTTACAAGATCTGGGCTTCTGAGTGCCAGATGTCTGAGTCCTGCAGAAGCCAGGTGGTAAAGTCTATGCCGTAAATGACAGATCTGGAAGAAAATGGGACCAGTCCGAGGCACTCCTTACCACTCTGCAGGTGGGATCATTCCACACACTGTTGTGAGAAGAACAGAGAAGGATAGCAGGAAGCGCAGATGTGGGGAGCTCTCTGAGAAGGGGGTCCGTGCCCTGTCTACCCACCCCGATCCATGACCCAGGCCAGGCCCCAGGGGCAGGACAGGTCAGGCATCTGAGAGAAAAGACTCTGGGGCTCACTTCTGGGTAAGCTGGGTTTTTCCCTCCCAGACCCTGCACAGAAGGGGAGATTCAGCAGAAATGGTTACAAGAAATATAACCCGTGTTCTCCACACCAGAGAGCAAAAATCTAATGTCAGGGAAATGTTATTCCCTCTGGAGTTTCTCTTCTCCTTTATGTTCTTCATTTGTTTCGCTTTACTGTGTTTTATTGGAGGGCCTCAACACATGGGGGAAAGAAGAGTCTGGTTTCAGTCACCACCAGTCCCACTGTTCCCCTTGGGATGTCCCCAGGCCCTTATGGTCTCTGGCTGTCTGTTCACACGAATGTCTGCTCCAGGTTTCCCGGATGCAGGTCCTGCCAGGTCTCCATGCCTGGTCTACAGACCCATGTTCCACTGTTCTCCATGCTCCATGTGAGCTTGTGAAGCCCCTGAGAGGCTGTCTCTGACCACTTCCGCTTAATACCTACTCACAGGCACTGTAAATTTAGGCTAATTACATAAATTATATAACCTCTCCATGCCTTAATTCCCCCAACTGTACAATGGGGGAAACAATAACATGTGCCCCATGGGGCTGCTGGGATGAATTAGCTCATGTTAAATGTCTAGAACACTATAAATATGTTTGTTCACATTATTACTTGCTACTACTAGAAAAGGAGTGAATGGTAGAGGTCTCCATATACAAACACGAAATATGCAGTATTTGTCACAGGCATTCGGATACGCCTTCCCGGGTGGGAGAGAAAGGGTGAGGTTACAGCTAGGGCTTTGGGAATAGCATGTCACATAAGACTGGAAAGTGCTGATATTTAAAGCAGAGCCAGCGGAACAGTCCTGGTGGCACCTCTGTGCCAGGCATGATCCCTGTGGTTGCTGAATGGTAGAGAACCTGAGGTCTGGGGGTGAAAGGGCAGGTGGCCAAGGCAGTAAGTGGTGGGGGAGAAGAAAATGGGAGGGACCTCCAGGGCCTCAGGACACTGGCTTTCTAATCAACCAATATTAAAGCCTTTCATTCTTTTCACAACCAGTATGGCCTTACCAAGACGATTGCTTCTTGGATGGAAAGCTATGCCATACCTCAGTGTATTAAAAGGCAAAGACACAGCTCAGATGCCAGATGCCCTGGCCATGGGCTGGGAAAGCATCTCTCCACCACAGAGGGAAGACACTCGACCAGTTTCACTCATCCACTCCTCCTGTCTCCAGTCCAGCAGATCAACACAAGACCACCCCCTAAGCTCTCAACTGCTCTCACCCAATAAGCCGGCTGTAACTAACAAGAATACTTTTCAGGTGCTCAGAAGACCTCTATCTGTGGTACCCAGGGAAGGAAAAAAAATATTCCTTCTTGTTTGTCTCTTAAAATGTACTTTTCGAAGGAAAAAAAAATGAGGAAAAGGAGAAAAAGCAGGGCACAGAGTAAAACCATTTGTACTGGTCAAACATGCCACTACCCATCCAAAGGAAAGGAGGAAATTGAAAATTAACTTCGGTCCCCTGGTTTGTGTCCTTCCTGCCTGCGAAGAAGGCTAAGAAGAATCTCCACTTGCACCGGGCTGTGTCTGCTCACAGTGACATCTGTCAACCTAGGAGTTTAATTGTTGATAATAGCATTCCCCTGTTATTCAGGCACCACACAAATAGCATAAATATGATTTAACCACCCTTGCCAGAAATCACAAATTTGCGTCGTGCATGCTGAACGCTAAGGCTGATTAGCGCAAAATTTAATTTTCGTTAATATCAGCCCAAGACAAGTAGAGCATGAAATTAACCTGATGTGTTAATATTGTGCTTCACAGTTCCAACTGCATCCTGCAGACGCTCTCACTGGAGACAGGTGCTGCTCTGCATGGGGAAGAATTCTAGCAATCAGTGCTGTCTGGGAGGCAGAATGAGCTAGCCCAGGAGGTGGGGCTCCCTGCGGTTGCAGGAGTTCAAGAAGGCACTGGATGATGACTCAGTGAGGCATTGATGGCAAGTGGATATGATCGTGGGAATTAAGACCGATTCACCTCTGTGCGTGGGTGCGTGTTCAGTCACTCAGTCATGTCAGACTCTTTGCGATCCCACGGCTCCTCTGTCCATGGCATTTTCTAGGCAAGGATACTGGAGTGGGTAGCCATTTCCTCCTCCAGGGGATCTTCCTGACCCAGGGATCTAACCCACGTCTCTTGCACCTCCTGCATTGGCAGGTGGATTCTTTACCACTGAGCCATCAGGCAAGCCCATATTTTCTTCTGTGGTCCTCTCCAATCCTTGGGTTCTGGGGATTTTAAATCTTAAAAAAACTTCCACATGTCCAATGTTATCATCTAAGACAGGGGTTGGCTGACTATAGTCTGCGGGCTAAATTTAGCCCATTGCCTTTTTTGCACAGCTCATGAGCTAAGAATAATTTTTACATTTTAAACAGAAGAATAATACATCATGACGTAAAAATTCCAAGTGTCCATAAAGTTTGACAGGCACCCAACCAGGCTGTTTGTTTTTGTATTGTTTATAGCTGCTTTGGGGCTATGACAGCAGAGCTGAGTAGACGCAGTGGAGACCATATGAACTGGAAAGCACTAAATATTTACAGTCTGGCTCATTACTGGCAAAGTTTGCCAACCCTTGATCTGAGACAATAGTAATTTTCAAATGGGCTCTTTGGAGAAGGGACAAAGGAATCAAGAAGTGGGACTCTTAGCAAATTTCAATTACATAATACAGTGTTACCAACTATAATCACCACATTATATCAACACATTAGATCCTCAGATCTAACTCATCTTATAGCTGAAAGTTTGTACCTTTTTATTTCTCCCACCGTCTACCCCCTGGCAGCCAGTTTTCTATTCTCTGTATCTATAAGTTTGATTTTTTTTTTAAGATTCCACATATAAGTGACATCATACAGTATTTGTCTTTCTCTGCCTGGCTTATTTCACTTTAGCCAATTCATCTTTTTATCCCTCATGTAGTAGGTCCAAATTTGAACTACGTGACCCCACCTTCCAGTCTGGCCAATGGTGGCCAAATACAACCGTTTGACCATAAGTCAGGTAAACTATAGACCAACTACCGACTGATCCCACTTTGCATGAAACAAATGAACTGGACCAATCAGATCTCCCTGCTTAGAAATTCAAGCAACAAGAGAAAAGAGAAAAGCACAGCCTTCAAAGGGAGCAAATAATGAAAAGTGGGAATGGCTATGGTAAGTCAAAACAAGCCAAAGATATGAGAAATTATAAGAAGCAGAAGTGATAGACAACACAGGGCCAGGGTTAGTGGGGGGACAGGGGCAAGCCAGCTGGAACCACGACAGAAAGAAGCAGGTATTAGGAGAGCAGCATGAACCAGGACTCACAGCCCAAGGCCATGTTCTGGGATTACAGCATGGCCTTGGGTCCAGAACCCCCCTCTAAGACCCCCGCTCCACAAAGCCTTGGGATAGAGCCTGTTCTTGAATCTTCATGATACTCGATCTCCCTTTTCTCATAATAAGTACCCTTAGCATAAACCCTTCTTCACCTTAGTTGAACTAACCTGAGTGGGCCCTTGCTTCTTGCAACCAAAACCACGCAACTGTCATGCCTGGTAAGCAATATTAGTGGTGGGCTGGTAAATGATGAACAATAAACCCTCTGGGAATAAAAAGCCCCGACTTGAAGTGCTTGCCAATACACGTAGGGTAAAATACTCCTACCATGGCTACTTTTAAGCTACCAACGTGACATCACTGAACACGGATGGGAAGATCTGTGCACCACTATATAGTCTTTTCACTGTACATATACAATCAATGTAAATAACCTCAAGAGCATAGATAGTAAAATAATTAGTTGAGTATTTATGCTCAATGTGAGTACAATTGAGTATTTGTTACCTTTGTTTTTAACATCATTTATTTAGCTGTAAATAAATAAAATCCATCCTAAAGGAAATCAGTCCTGAATATTCATTGGAAGGACTGATACTGCAGCTGAAGCTCCAATACTTTGGCCACCTGATGCAAAGAACTGACTCATTGGAAAAGACCTGATGATGGGAAAGACTGAAGGCAGGAGGAGAAGGGGACAACAGAGGATGAGATGGTTGGATGGCATCACTGACTCGATGGACATGAGTTTGAGCAAGCTCCAGGAGTTGGTGACAGACAGGAAAGTCTGGCTTGCTGCAGTTCATGGGTTTGCAAAGAGTTGGACACGACTGAGTGACTGAACTGATTTAACTGTAAGTCTAAGCTGTAAAGTCTATATAATATTGGGCTTCCCTGGACTGCAAGGAGATTCAACCAGTCCATTCTGAAGGAGATCAGCTCTGGGATTTCTTTGGAAGGAATGATGCTAAAGCTGAAACTCCAGTACTTTGGCCACCTCATGCGAAGAGTTGACTCATTGGAAAAGACTCTGATGCTGGGAGGGATTGGGGGCAGGAGGAGAAGGGGACGACAGAGGATGAGATGGCTGGATGGCAGCACTGACTCGATGGACGTGAGTCTGAGTGAACTCCGGGTACTGGTGATGGACAGGGAGGCCTGGCGTGCTGTGATTCATGGGGTCGCAAAAAGTTGGACACGACTGAGCGACTGAACTGAACTGAACTGAACTGAACTAGTAGCTCAGGGGTAAAGAATCTACCTGTGAATGCAGGAGACACAGGTTCTATCCCTGGGTCGGGAAGATACCCTGGAGAAAAAAATGGCAACCCACTTCAGTGTTCTTGCCTGGGAAATCCCATGGACAGAGGAGGCTGGCAGGTTACAGTCCCTGGGGTCACAAAAGAGTTGGTCTTTAGTTGCTAAGACACGACTTAGCAACTAAACAACAAAGAAGTCTATATAATTTTTTTTGCAATGGTTGCATTTAATAACTAGCTTGTAAAACTCCTGAACACTAACCAAAGGACCCCGCTGTAGCACACCACTGAAGTAGATGCTCACTAAATGCGTGCCTTCTGTGCTAACTGCATTATGAGCAGGCTCCTCCCTGTGTGGGGTCAGCTGCCCGGCTCCTAAGCCAGGGGCATATCCAAATACAAGCAAAACTAATCCTGTGATGAAAGTCTTGTACTCAATTTTCCACTGCAGATTTCCACCGGTGATATTCTAAACCATGGAAATAGACATGTCATAGCTATATTTATCCAGACAAAAGTGTCTCAGCTTTTCGGTTGGGGAGTCTGGTTTGTTTTGGTTTTGTTTGGTCTAACAACACATCCAAGCAAGCATGTATTACGTTAAGCAGGAGAACTTTTTACTCACTGAGGTGGTTACTGGGTCAAAAATCCAGCAAACATCCAAGCCCCTTCCATATGCCTACCCCTGTGCTGGGCGCCGTGGTCATATAAGCACGGTAAGAGCTGTACTTTCCGCCCTTCAGGGGCTCTCAGCAATAATGACGCTGATGAGGAAAGCTGACATTTATTAAGTGCTCTCTGTATAAAAATTTCTTTTTTAAGTGCTTTTTGTGGATAAATCCAGCTAATCCTCACAACAAGCCTATGTAGCAGGTACTATCATCTCCCCAATCTTACAGATAAGAAAGATGAGGCATGGAGAGCTTAAGTAGGAGCCTAAGGGTAAAATATGAACCCAGGTATTCAACCCCAGAGACCATGCTGCCAACCGCTGGGCCACCTCACCTCAGGACAGTAAGATACAAATGTTGTTGTACAAGTAAATAAGTGAGACGTTGGCAGGCTGTGTATACAAATACATTAGGATCAGAGAAGGAAGAGAAAGATCACAAAGAGCATGAGGATACTTTTAGGGTGTTGGCTAGGTGCCCCATCTGCAGTGTATATTGATGATATAGCCAGTATATATGTCTATATGTCAAAACTTATCAGATTGTATGTTTTCAGTATGTACAGTACATTGTATATCAATTATATAGCTCAACAGTGTTTCTTCTTAAACTAAAAAAAAGAAAAGCTATATACTGTATGATTCAATTTATATGACATTCTGAAAAAGGCAAAAGAGAGGCAAAGAAAAAAAAGATCAATAGTTGCCAGGGGCTGGGATAGGGGAAAGGAGTGAGGAGAAAGTCTCATGAGGGAATTGGAGGAAGGAGGGTACCTTGGTGGTCTTTCTCCCCAAAACCCAGAACCCTGGTCTCACCATGAGAAAAACATCAGACAAACCCAAACTGGGGAACAGCCTATTAAACACCAGTACTCCTCAAAACTGTCAAGGTCATCAAAACAAAGGAGGGGCAAGACTGAGAAACTGTCACCAGAGGAGGCTAAAGAGGCACAACAACCAAACACAATACGACATCCTGAGTGGGATTCTGCAACAGAAAAAGAATGCTGATGGAAAAACCAGCAGAATCTGCATAAAGACCGAAGCTTCATTAGCAACAGTGATGTACCATTGCCGATACCTTAGTTTTGATGAAGTAGCCGGGTGATGTAAGATGTTAACACGGGGAGAATCCAGGAGCAGAGGAGATGACAACTCTTTGTACTATCTTTGCAACTTTTCTGTAACACTGAAATCATTTCAAAATAAACTTTTGGGTTTTTATTTTATCTTACTGAAGGCCCTAGGTGCTTTTGCTCCTCCTATTGAATCTTCTCCTAAGAAGTAAAGGGTATATTTCATTTTTTAGCCAAGAATTAATTTCCAAGCCCACTAGAGCCTTTTCCCTATCAGCAGTCTGAATTCAATAAAGCCATCCTGGTCACGGACGGACCTGGACAGCTAAGGCGGCAGAGGGTGCTGGCAGCCTCAGCCACTGCTCTCTTGAAGCCCCACTGGTTAGAAGGGCTCTGGGCAGGACCACTGCTGGGCAGGGGGATAGGGACGGGTGCCCGCTCTGAGGCCAGGGTATTTCCAGGACTCCCTGCAACAAAGTGTGCGTGCGTGTCTGCATGTGCGTGTCTGCATGTGTATGCGAGAATGAGAGACAGACAGACAGATAGGGAGACAAACTGAACTGAGCGCTGAGGAGGGGGTTAGGGGGAATGACCTGAAACAGGCTCAGGAAAGAATCTCTCAGCAGGGGCGCAGCGAGTCCTTTTGGAAACCAATGAAGCAGGAAAGTGGTGTTGACCAAGCTATTGTGCAGACCGTTTTCACTGTGTATAAATAAATGAAAGGCTGACCCGTCCTCCTAGGGACTAATGGTCTCCTGTTTCCCTGCTCGCCCCCCTCCCCAGCCTCTGTCAGCCCCCATGACACTTCTCCACCCTCCTTCCTCTACCAGACTTTCCTCTCCTCGTCCTTCTCCTCTAGGCCTGTTTTCAAGGATTTGTCTAGTTCCCCAGTGCAGCCACGTTGAAGCCTTAGCCCTCCCCCCACCATCCCCACTGTGGGGAAGGGGGGACAACCCTGCCCACAGTCGCGGGCAGGGCCCAGGTGGCCCTCCCCATGAGCTCCTTCTGCAGAGTCTGCACAGGCCATCCGGGTAAAGACCAGAATCCCAGCATCCTTCATCCAGAGAGACGCTGACACCTCCATTCGTCAAATGACTTCAGAGAAAGTGGGGTTGTATGCAGTGTTGGACAGGGTCGGACAGGGTCTTGTCAGAAAGCAGAACCCACATCAGCAATTTTAGCACAGACAATGTAGTCTAATTGTTCACAATATATTGTGGTAATCAACTCACTATATATATATATATCTCAAATACAACATTGTACACCTGTGTACAGCTGTGTGTTCAGTCATGTCTAACTCCCTGCAACCTCATGGACTGTAGTTCCCCAGGCTCCTCTGTCCATGGAATTTCCAGGCAAGAATACTGGAGTGGGCATCTTCCTGACTCAGGGATTAAACTCACGAATCTTGCGTCTCCTGCACTGGCAAGCAGATTCTTTACTACTGAGCCACCTGGGAAGCCTCTTGTACCTTAGCCTTAAGCAGTGTTATATACGTTTTGTGTACGAGGAACTAGAGAACTGAAAATGAGAAGAGGGAATATAGAGGTGCCTGCAGGCAGGAAGCAGCTATTGCCACCATGGCTGGAGGAATGAGTGAAGGGAAGAGTTTGGGGCTGCTAGGACCTGGAAACACTGAGGAGACCCCTACAGAGATGGAACCCAGGCCTCCAAGGAAGGCATGCTAAAGAGCCAGGGCTGGGATCTCCAAGCAGGGACAATGAGGTTAGTTTTCAGAGTGAGAAAGAAAAGAAAACCAGAGTCAGCTGCCATACTGAAATCAGCTGCCACTGCCTAGGAAAGTCGGCTGGTGCTGGCAGAAAGTGAAAGTCGCTCAGTCGTGTCTGACTCTTTGCAACCCCATGGACTATTCAGTCCATGGAATTCTCCAGGCCAGAATACTGAAGTGGGTAGCCTTTCAGAAACTGAAATCAAATAGGAAGAAGTACATCTCCTTTCCCTGCTCTAGCCTTCCAGTCTCCATCTAGCACTCCCTACTGGAGAAGCCTAAAATGCATCCAGGTTGCAAAGGAGATAGAGCTTTGCAGACCCAGCCCCAAACCCAGAATCACAAAGCAAGTAGGTGTGAACGTGTGACCCAATAGCCTAACAATAGAAACATAAGAAAGTAGAAATATGAATTTATAATTTACCAAATGACTATCCATAGATAGACTGTGTGATTGTTCTCACATGTGTGAGTGTATGGATAAAATAAGCATCTCTGAATATATGTCATATTTGCTGGAGACTCCTCATTTCCAATAGTTGTATCTAATATTTGCTAGGAGGTTGCCAGGTATGAGGCAAGTACTAAGCTCTCCACATCAACGATCTGATCTAGCACTTCTAAAAACATGAGTATAGATGCCAAAAGAATTTTAATTTTAAAGATGTGGAAATTGAGGTTTAGAGATGTTAAGTAGCTTGCTTATGATACTCAGAAAGTAGTGGATCTAAGACTAGAGACCATAAAGTTCATGTGTAGTCTTTGCGTTGTGTGCGTGCGGGCTAAGTCGCTTCAGTCGTGTCCGACTCTGTGACCCCATGGACTATAGCCTGCCATGCTCCTCTGTCCAAGGGATTCTCCAAGCAAGAGTGCTGGAGTGGGTTGCCATGCCCTCCTCCAGAGAATCTTCCTGACCCAGAGATCGAATCCACATCTCCTGCATTGCAGGCAGATTCTTTACCACTGAGCCACTGGGGAAGTCCAGTCTTTGCATCAGCTCTTATCCACTGGACACCATAACTAAAAAGTCTTCCATCTTGTCTCCTTCCACTAATATTGTCAAGATCTCATCCAGCAAAAGGGCTAACAGATCCTCAATGCTCTCTGCTCAGATGCACTGTACAATTCCAATCCCATGGTATATAAAAACACAGTAATAATTCATGCATAGTATTAAAGCACATACACGCAACCACAAAACCAAAGGAAAAGCAGAAAAGAGTGCCCACCTTCCAGGGTAATACTGTAATATTATATTATAATATTATATAATTATATATTATATTATGTAATTAATTATATACTATATTATGTAATTGTATATTATTTATTAATGTAATATTAGCATGCAGATAGTAAAGTTATGGTGTAGAAATATATGAACTGACATGGAAAGACAATAATAGCTAACATTTAATGAGAGGTTCTCATGCACTGGGCACTGTAGTATGAGCTTTTTTGTATTAACATATTTAATTCTCACGAGTCTGTGCAGTAGATTCCATCATTATTGTGTTTATTTTAAAGATGAGAAAATTGAGGAGCCAGAGAGGTTATAAAACTTGCCCAAGGTAGTGTTACTAATGGGCTTCCCTTGTGGCTCAGCTGGCAAAGAATCTGCCTGCAATGTGGGAGACCTGGGTTCAGTCCCTGGGTTGGGAAGATCCCCTGGAGAAGGGAAAGGCTACCCACTCCAGTATTCTGGCCTGGAGAATTCCATGAATGTATAGTCCATGGGGTCGCAAAGAGTCAGACACGACTGAGCGACGTTCACTTTCACTTTCAAGCTAGTAATTAATCAAGTCAGTACTTGAAACAACGTAGTCAGGGTGCAGAGCACATAACGCTGACACTACAGCATTCTGACTCTTCACAAAGTGTAACAATCTTCATTACATACCATTCATTAAAACGAAATCAGGTTACAGGTTAATGTGTATAGTATTTTGCCACTTATCTATGTTTTAGCCCACAAGGGAAAGTCTGGAAGTGTTTATAATAAAATATTAACACTGGTTATCTCAGGGCAGTAGTTTGATATTTTGCTTTCTTATTTTTAAACAACTGTATGTTATGTTTTTCTACAATAAACATGTTCATTCCTAAAAAGTATTTTAAGAATTTTTTTAAAGAAATGAATGTCATTTCAGGGGAAATTATCTGACAACTTGAAAATCTTTCTAATATTCTGGGTGGCTAAGAAAAATAAATTTAGATGGATACAACAGAAAAGTGATTCAAAAGCATCTACTTCATCCTGGCAAGGTGATAAAATGCTCCTTTACAATCATCCAAGAGTCAAGTCCCAAGCATTGTTTTAAGAGGGTTCCCTTCTCCACTGCGCTGCAAGGAGGGTTTGCAAATTTACAGAACATAAGCATGGTTATGCCTCTTTGAAACTCATGCCGCCTAGATTCTAATCAAGATGACTTGATCCCTCTGAACGCCCGAATTTGCGTGCTGACAGCATTGTTGTGGTAGCTGTGATGTTATCCCTTTGCATCGAGAGTATTCTCTCCAATTTCCCCAAGCCATGTGTTGCCTTGGAAACATCATGATTCTTATAGAGATCTAAGCAAAGGGAAATAATAAAAATAATAAAATCTTACAGTTGAAGTCTATCTTTCATGCCACCAAGGCGCATTGCTAAACCTTTCCTCTAGATAAAAAGGCAGAAAGAAAGAGTGGCGGCTCATACTGTGTGTCACTCTGATAATTAACAATTAGAAAAAAACACACTGATGGCTGCTCTCCAGATAATTCAGGTCAAAGTAGTTTTCCACCAGAATTAAGTGGATTGCCAAGGCCAACAATTTCATGAACAGGAAGATTTAGTCCCGTCTCTAAAGACACTGGCATGAAAGAGGCCCCTGAGCTGGGAAGCAACAAAGCCTCTTGCCATTGCGACATCAATTCACGTGAGAGGAAGGTCTGACGTAATCCCAGGAACCTTCCCTTTGGAGCAGCAGTTAGCGATCTTCTCTGTCAAAGGCCAGATAGTAAAAGTGGCTCAGCTTTGCAGGCCATGTGGTATTTGTCTCAACTACTCAGCTACCGCTGTGAGGTAAAAGCTGCCGTAGATATTAAGGAAAGGAATAAGCATGGCTGTGTTCCAATAAAACTTTATTTCTAAAAACAGGTTGTAGGGGCTTCCCTGGCAGCTCAGTGAGAAAGAATCCACCTACCAATTCAGGAGACACAGGTTTGATTCCTGATCTGAGAGGACCCCACATGCTGCAGGGCAGCTAAGTCCCTGCGCCACAACTATTGAGCCTGGTGCTCTAGAGCCCAGGAGCCCCAACTACTGAGCCCATGTGCTGCAGCTACTGAGCCTGTGTGCCCTAGGGCCTGTGTGTCTCAGCAAGAGAGGCCACTGCAATGAGAAGCTTGTGCACTGCAGCTAGACAGTGACCCCTGCCAGACACAACTACGGAAGAGCCCTTGCAGCAACCAAGACCCAGTATAGCCAAAAACGCAATGAATAAGGAAACAAAAGCAGGTGGTGGGCTAGGTGTGACCCACAGGCCATAGTTCGCAGACCCTTGCTCTAAAGTGTAGCCTAAGAATCCTCAAGTGCCTCTGCAAGAATCAAGGATCTCCACACAGGAGAACTGGAAAGTAGGCCAAGTTGTTCTCAAACTCACTTATTATTAATAGACATGGGTTTCATTCCTTCAGTGAGTCAGGCTCTGGCTGACACCTTGTGAATCAGAAGTAGAAAAGCAAATCAAGTCATTTGACAGAGGAGGACATCCTAAGCCATTAAACAAAAAACAAACTTCCTGGTAACAATCAGTGACATAAAGATGACAAACATAGGGAATGTTTTCCTTGGTGGGAGAGGGGATGAGGAGGAGGTCAGGGAAGGTCCCTGAGGCAGGTGCTTCTGAACTCACATTGGAATGACGAGAAGCAGCTGTAAATGCATTGACCCGGGCAGAAAGCAGGCTAGCAGGTGGAGACATGGCAAACACAAAGAGCCCAGTGGCAGGAACAGGCTTCGCGGGTTTGAGGAATAGAAAGGCCTGTCTAGTTGGAACATAATGAACAGGGGAGAGTATGGTCTGAGATGAGGCTGAAGACGTGCTCCAGGGTGGAGGCAGGCAGGGCCTTCTGAACCACATGGCCTCACCCTGACCTCACCTTCTGCCACCATCCAACAGTCCTGACTCTCATTGTAACCTCACCTGGGCACTCCCAGGCCCTGGACCTTCCTCAGTTCCCCTGATTCCATCAGGTATGGCTAGTCCTGGAGGTATTCTAAAGGTAGATGGAACAGGTCCTGCTTCCAAGGGGGAAAAAAAAGAAACTTTTCACTGGAGCCAACAGAAAACAGATTAAGGTAAATTCAGGCAACTAAGAGATTTTAGGCACCTGATCAGTCTTCTTAGCATCCCTCTTTCTTAAAATCAGTGGTCAAACCAAGAAGAATAAGAAGTGACTGGCTGGATATTGCAGGGCTATGTTCAAAAGAAAAAAGAACTCCTTACCTTCTTTAGGTCTGTCAAGGACAATAAGCTTCAAACTAGAAAACATAGACTACACATGTTTAGAAAGCCACTGAAACACAAGGCAACGAGAACGAGCAAGACAGTCTTAAGCTCTTTTGAGTGGATGAGCCAAGCCCACACCAATAAATCCAGGGTGGCAGGCATCGCTGGGACTAGTGTGATAATGAACTGGAATCTGTGAGACCAAGAGAGGAGCCAGAAAAGGTAATGGTGCTCTTTTCAGAAAAGCTAAAGAGGCATATTTCAAAAGCTACAACCCATGATCTGAATATCAGTCCCTAGAAAAATCCTATAAGGAATAAACAAATAATAACATTTCATGAGCAAGAGGAAAATGGTGAGCATGACAACCAGCATGGGTTGCTAGAAACAAAGCTCACAGGCTCACCCTCATTTCTTTCTTTGATAGGATGCTTACATTCAACAAATGTTTATTACGCAACAACTAAGTTCTCATACCAGGGCTAGGGCAGTAAACAAGACAGACACAGTGTATGTGTACTCGTGTGGAGGTCTTTAGGAATATGCCACAAGGCTCTCCCCTTGGCCCTATTCTGTTCACCATCACTAAGTAGGATGAAGATATGAAAGGCATGACTATCAACCTATGCATCACACAAGGGAGTCTAAAATGGGCTGAAGTTAATGAAAAGAACCTGAATATGAATAAATGTTTAACATTGCACAACTCTAATAGCGCACGCTGTAGACTTCTAGTTAAAAGTTGTCAATGGATCACAGACACATCTCCTTTCCCTCTCAAGCAAAGAGAATGGGGAACAGAGCCATCAGTGAATGAGAGATTTCAGCAAATTTTAAGAAGAAAAACTTGTGAAAGAGTGATGAATGCTGTGGCAGGGCAGAGAAAGGCACAAATTAAAACGCTTGCAGCGACTTCCCTGGTAGTCCAGTGGTTAAGATTTCACCTTCCGATGCAGGGGGTGCGGGTTCAATACCTGGTCAGGAAACTAAGATCCCACATGCTTCATGGCCAAAAAGGCAAAAACATAAAACAGAAGCAATATTACAACAAATTCAATTAAAAGTTTTTAAATAGTCCATATCAAAAAAAAATCTTAAAAAAAAAAAAACAACCTTAAGAAATAAAATGTTTGCAGAGGAAGCAAAGGAAAAAAGATTTCCAGTTTGCCTTCCAGAACCTAGGAGATGCTCAAGACTTGGCCCAAACTGCCAAGGAGAAGGGCAGGGGCAGTACAGAGCTGCAGGCCATCTGTATCGGAACACTGGGATCCCCAGTCTTTCTTTCCCACCAGATACACCGAACATCAGATGGCTCTAGCGGTAAAGAACCCGCCCGCCAACGCAAGAGAGACAGGAGATGCAGCTTCGATCCCTGGGTTGGGAAGATCCCCTGGAGAAGGAAATGGCAATCCACTTCAGTATTCTTGCCTGGTAAATCCCATAGACAGAGGAGCCTGGCGGGCTACAGTCCATAGGGTCACAAAGAGTCAGACACGACTGAAGTGACTTAGCATGCACGCAGCACGCAGAACACCAGCAACTAGATAGGCACACAGCCCTCACACATCACCACCCTTCCCCAGGGAGGATATCAGGAGATTCTTCTCTAGACAATCTGAACAGTCCCAAAGAAAAGACTGTCACATCCTGACATTCGGCTTTTCCCCGTGTGCCACCTCCCACCCCATCACAGGAGTGAAATCTGCCAAATGACAAACCCCTATATTCATACTCATACACAGAGCCCCCCATCAGCTTTTTAATCCTATTATTAGATAGGAATGGACCACCCTACCAGGATCTCTGATGAAAATTATCAATGTGAAGAGAGGCCAAATTCAATCAATGGAAAAAAGAAAACATCAATATAACATAGGAAGTAAAGACTCGGTTAAAAAAAATAAAAGTACAACCAGTCAGTTCCCTGAAAAAAAAAAAAAAAAGACACTGCATACAAAAAAAATAAGAGATTACAGAAAAGAGGTAATCATAAGATTTTGAAATTAAAAACATGATAGTATACATAAATAAGTGATAGTCTATATAAATAAATGATAGAGTTGGAAGAAAAAAATTAAAGGATCTTATATGAGGTAGAAAAAAAGAAAAGGGACTGAAAATATAGAGACAGACTATAAGATCCAACATATGAAGCAGGAGGCCCAATATCCACCTGCTGAGGAATCCAGAAATGGAGAACAGAGAAAAAAAAGAGGGAAGAAATATGAATGAATGAATGAATGAATGAGTCTCCAGGTTGAAGGACCCATTGTGTGCCCAGCACAATGAGTGACGAAAGTCCTCATTAAGACTTCTGTGCTGAAATTCTGAACCCTAAGGATAAAGAGAAAACCCAAAATGTGTCAGAAAGAAAAAGAGATTACTTAGAAAATTCCAGCAGCAGACTGACAAAGGACTTCTCAAGAATATAGTATACTACTACAACAGTGCTTCTCAAAATAGGGGGTGGAGGACTTAATTTCAGTCTGTCATTGACTGCCACTTTTATAAAATCGAGTGGAAAATAACCAGTAGGAAAAAGAAATTCAAAAAAGACATATAAACTAAAATCCACCAGCACTTACTACCAGCTTCAATAAACATATAAAGATACAGTCAAATCAGTAGAAATGTTTTGGAATGCTCACTCTCAATTTCTGCATTCATTTCATCCCAGATGAATGACAAATAATTTTCAGAACGACATTGGTACACAGACCCCACTTTAAGTAGCAAAGCAGTAGAAGAGATGCATTGAAGATCCGAGGTGTCAGCCCAGAAGTGAGCCCCAAGCTATCAATCATGATGAGAGCAGAATAATGGAATATTGAGATTTGTAAAAGTGGAGACAATTTGTCTCCCTGACTCCTTTCCCAGGAAGTGCTATGAGATGTTCAAGCAAAATGAAACGAGTAAATCAGAAGTTTAAGACAAGTCCAATCAAGAGGAATGAAATGATGGAGTCCCCGTCTCTCCATGCAACGTGGACCTCTGATGGGAGAGGTCCCCTTGTGACACACTCCTCCCTGTCTTTGAACAGGTATCTCCTGCAGCCTCTCACGTTTAAATCCATAGGTGTATCCCTGCAACAGGGCTGACATATATGTGCACTTATCAGAAAAACTACCAAAACCAGGCAAAGAAAGAGCCACAAAACACGAAAGACTTGGCTTCTCCCATGTCTTTGCTGGGCCTCTCCTATCTGCATGAGTCCACCTAGCGGTTCCAGTGGGCCCCAGCCCTCCTGCTATAATCCTGGCTTCCCTTTGAGATTGTCAGAGGACATCCACAGAAAGGGAATGAAGTTCCCAGCTTGGAGTCTGCTCTCTTCTAATGTCTGCTGAGGCGCGTTTCACTCTTTTCCTTCCACTCTTGGAGAACAATGAGAAACCTAAAATATTTGCATTCCGCTCAAGTATCCCTGCTGCTAAAATCATTTTCTTGTGTGCTTTTTGAGCAAGAAGGCAGGGGTGGTGGTTGGGGGGGACCAAATTAATCCCTTGGCAACAAAAATCTAATTAATCAAAAACTGTTCCTAGTCATTCAGAGCCTCTGCAGCCCATGGAAACAGCAGCCAAAAGAGACAGGAACTTGGTAGTCAAAACAATCAGGTACTTCTTAAGACACTGATTTTTATGAATGTGCCAGTGGCTGGAGGAGTAGCATAAGAATATGAGCAGGAGCTTTGGGGTAGTCTGAGCTGTGCTGGAATCCCAGCTCTGCTATTGCCCACTGCATAACCTTAAGCAAGGTACTTTGTCCCTTTGGTCCTCAGTTTTCCCATCTGTAAAATGAGGATGATAATAATCTCATAAGGTCAGTGAGTGGTTGATTGACATGATATCTGTAAAACCTTTACAGTGCTTGTCATATGGAAAACACCAAGTGTGGATGATGGATTATCAGCACCAAGCACTACTGCTACTCTATGAGTTATAAGTTTTCAGAAATCAGTTTTTTCAGCTCTTTCAAAAGCTGTTTTTAAATAGTTTCAACTAAATGTGTTCCATTTTCAGAAATACATACTAAAGAATAAGAGCTGTATGAAAACAATTATCTGTTAGAATGTTCACCATGCTGTTAGCTCTAACAGAAAAAAGGAACCAGTATAAATTCCTAAATTTATTTTACAAATTGGTAAAATAAATTACGGTACACCAATAAAATGACTAATCACTCTTGCAAGTGGATGTCAAAGGAAAATGTTTATTGATGAAAATATGGCGATGGAGCTGGCAAAGTGCAGGAAGTCAGTTACCAGTTTATAAAGTATAAGCTGTATCTATTTTGTTTAAAATACTTTCTACTTCTGTGTGTATATACGTATATATTATATATATATCCACACATATATAAATATTTCTGGAATTATGATCAGAGATATTTTGAGCATTTATTTTCTCCTTTTGACTCTCTGTATTTCAAATTTTCACGTTAAAAGGTGAGGACTTCCCTGGTGGGGCAGTGGATAAGAATCTGCCTGCCAGTGCGGGGGACACGGGTTCGATCCCCTGTCGGGGAGACTCCACAGGCTGTCGAGCAGCTAAGCCTGTGCACCACAACTACTGAGCCGGAGCTCTAGGGTCTGCATGCAGTAGCCGCTGAGCCTGCGGACTACAACTCCTGCAACCCGTGCGCCCCAGAGCCGAGCTCCACAGCAAGAGAAGCCACCACGATGAGAAGCCTGTGCTCGACAGTGAGAAGTCCCCGCTCACTGCAACTAAAGAAAGCCCACACGCAGCAACGAAGACCCAGTGCAACCAAAAATAAATAAATAAAAATTAAAAGGTGAGATCTGGCTTCCCTGGGGAAAACCCCAGCTGCTTGTCTTCCTACATGACAGCATGTGGCTGCGGCTGAGAGGGGGCCTGCACCTGAGTTCTCCAGTCCCTACCAAGCCTGCTTCACCCATGGGTGATATCTGTCTGGCTGCTAAAATAGTTGAGTTTTCAACCTCTACCTTCAAGGCAGCAAAGAAGACTTGGTGGGAAGGGAGCCTGGGGAACCCCCAAATATTTTATTAGCAACTGCCTTCTCTACTTGTGTTGGACTCCAGTCCTGATGCCAGTGTCTGCATTGGCAAAGAGTGCTGCCTCATGGATTGAGGGAACTTCCTCTCTCGCTGACATCCACCCACTTAATTATCCTAGTTCTGAGAGGCCCAGTGATCAGTCAACTGCTGCAAAGTTAAGGTTTGGGTCAAGAATTTTCTCCATCCTTCACCTCAGTGGGTGGTTAGAAGCTCTGATGCAAAAGAGTAACCACAGAATTTTATACAACTCTGTATAGTTTGCAAAAGAAGGTGAAAGTCACTCAGTTGTGTCTGACATTTTGCAACCCCCATGGGTCCATGGAATTTTCCAGGCCAGAATACTGGAGTGGGTAGCCATTCCCTTCTCCAGGGGATCTTCCCAACCCATGGATGGAACCCAGGTCTCTCACATTGCAGGCAGATTCTTTACCAGCTGAGCCACCAGGGAAGCCCCAGTTTGCAAAACTCTTCTATCCAGGGTCTCCTCAATCTTCACAAGAGCCCTTGGTGGGGAGAAAGGTCATGCTATTTCCCCATCTTACAGATGAAGAAAGTAAGACAAGGCTGAGAGGTGAAGATCTTAACCCCGGTCTCTTCACACTTAATGCCTCGCCCTTCCTGTTGAGGTAGGCGGACAGTCCAAAGTTCCCTCTGCAGCAGCTCTTACTGGCAGCACACCATACCACAAGACAAAAGCAGAGGTGTGATGTTTCACAGAATTTGGGATCCGTTAGGGGAGTACTGAGCTACAAACAAAACCAGACTTGCATTGTGGCCAAGATAGGAAGACAGGAGGGGACTGGAAGCAGAGAGGGAGGAAGCAAAGGAAGACAGACAAGCAGGAAAAAGCACACATGGGCAAAAGATCATACTCGAGTCTCACCCACACTATCCCTACGTCTATTCAAGCCGAAACTAGCCCTATGACAAACCTCAAGACCATGGTTTTGGATCCCCTGTCCCCTCCATGCAGTCCACGGAAAGTTCACCAGGGGAAAAACAAACAGCCTTTGAGCCTAGCCAGGCAAAGCAGAAGGCTGATAATCTCCTCAGACTCAAAGGTTCTGATGGAAGTTTGTGTTTTGAGCTTTCTCCCAGAGGCTCCCACAAGGCATGAGCAGGTGCCCATAATGAAATGGCATCCTGGTGAATCTCCGGTTGAAGAAACAAGAACATTTCAGACACAGAGGTAAAAGAGAAAGCAGTAAACAGGAAATGAGAAGAAGAATAACAAAACCCCTCAAAATAGCTTGACTTGGATATGCTGGATTTATTCACTTAACTCAACAAACACTTCCCCAGTGTGTCTACATGGGCGCCGTCTATGAGGGTTACAGAGATGAAGGCAAGGTCAGCCCTGGCGAGGTCACCATCGCCAGGATGTGTTCCTTCCAGTTGCTTCATGTGGCTAATCATACTTTTTTAACATTTCCTTCCCAAACCTTGCCAGTCTTCCATCAAAAAGTGGAGTCTATTTCTTCTCCCTTTGGGTCCAGAGGGGCCTTTGTGACAGGCTTGACAAATAGAATCCTGCAGAACTGATACCGCCCATTCTTGGGGGTAGGTCATAAAAACTGCTGTGACTCACTCCATCCTGCTTCTCCATCCTTTTTTTGGCCCCTCACTCATGGGTTAGGGGAGGCAACACCACTATGTTGTGACAAAACCCAAACTAGTCCTTGGGGACAGAGGTCATGAAGAGGCCATGTGCAGGGGAGCTAAGGCCCCTAGTCCATGGGGACAGAGGTCATGGTGAGGCCCACGTGGAGTGGAACTGAGGCCCCCAGCCTCAAGCCAGCCTCAGCTGGCAGATGTGGGAATGAACAAGCCTTCCATTGAGCACAACCCCAGCCTGCAAGTCTTCCAGCTGAGGTTCTGGTTACTGTGGAGCAGAAATAAGCCATCCTTAAGGTATCCTCTTTGAATTTATACGTGCGCCCAATGAATGGTTGTATTATGCCACTATGACAAACCTAGACAGCATGTTCAAAAGCAGAGACGCTACTTTGCCGACAAAGGTCTGTATAGTCAAAGCTATGATTTTTCCAGTAGTCATGTATAGATGTGAGAGTTGGACCATGAGGAAAGCTGAGCACTGAAGAACTGATGCTTCTGAACTGTGGTGTTGAAGAAGACTCTTGAGAGTCCCTTGGACTGCAAGGAGATCAAACCAGTCAATCCTCAAGGAAATCAACCCTGAATATTCATTAGAAGGACTGGTGCTGAAGCTCCAATACTTTGGCCACCTGATGCAAAGAACTATCTCATTGGAAAACACCCTGGTGCTGGGAAAGATTGAAGGCAGGAGGAGAAGGGGATGACAGAGAATGAGACAGTTGGATGGCATCACTGACTCTATGCACATGAGTTTGAGCAAGCTCCAGGAGTTGGTGATAGGGAAGTGTGACATGCTGCAGTCCATGGGTCGAAAAGAGTCAGACATGACTGAGCGACTGAACTGAACTGATTATCCCACTATGTTTTGGAGAAATCTGTTACACAGTCATAATAACTGGAATACATTAGTCTCCTGAGCAGAATTTGGGTTTTTAGAGCCAGGCAGACCTTTTTTTATCCCCACCCTGCCCTTTCCCAGTTGTGAGAAACTACCAGTTACTTAATCAGTCTGAGCCTCACTTTTCCTCTCTGTAGAATGGGAATAACATCTACCTCACGTGGATGCTTTGAGGCATAAATGCTCCCGTGTGTATATAAAGCAACTATTACAGTACTGTGGGAAAAAGGGAAATTGCTGTGAGCAGATTGGGCATGGGGTCACTGTGGGGGCTCGATGGAGGAGGAAACGGCTACCCACTCCAGTATTCTTGCCTGGAGAATCCCAAGGACAGAAGAGCACAGAGAATCGCAGAGTCAGACACAACTGAATGACTCAGCAACAGCAGCAGTATGGGGGCTAAAGGTGTCTGAGAAGCATTCTCGAAAGAGATGAGATGTGCATGGCCCTCAACAGTTGGGACTTAGGAAAGAAAATACGAAGCTTCCATGTGGACCCAGAAAGTGACCTCTCTGGAGCATCCCCAATGTGAGTCAGGTCTAGATGGGCCTGCCTGGGTGCCTGCCCCCACATCCCTGCAGCCTCGACCAAGTGGCTACCTGACAGTCATCCGGAGCTTCGGCTTCTCTCTGGAAACAATTGTGGCCTAAGCCAGGGGAAGAGGAATTTAGATGGCCCACTTGCCGCCTACTCTGTCCGGCCTCCTCAGCAGACAGCTAATAAAGGCAGATGCTGAGAATCCTGAAGAATCCCTGGCAACTGCGTAGTGCTTCTCCACACCCCTGCCTTCCCGCTTGCTCCTGCCCTGAGTTTTGTCCCACTTTTATCTCAGTACCTGCTCTTCGCATTTGTAGAAGGATCTCGGTTTCCCCAGCTTGAGGACTCTGTTCCTTCCCATTTCCTGGTTCTTTCTGCTCAGTCCCCACTCAACACATGCCTAACCATACTAATAAAGAGTAGCTACCATTGGTGGACCTTCCATGCCAGGCCCTTCCTCACGTTATCCCATGGAAACCTCCAACAATCCTCCGACGTTGGTACCATTGGTCCCATTTAAGATGAAATACATGCCACTTGGAGAAATCAAATCACTAGTCCAAGAGCACAAACCCACTTTACCAACAAACTAGTAGTCAAGGCTCTGGGACCCCTAAGGTCTGCATATTCTTCGCCTTGATGCCATTCTTGGCCTTTGGGGCATGCACACACCCACCCCACAGCCTGCAGTTGCAGCCTCCCTCTTCCTTCTAGCCTGAAGTCCTTCCCTGAGATTCCACAGGCAGCTGTCTGGACACAGATCTCTCCACTGCTGCCTGGTCCCCACCCAGCAGGCAGGACACCCCTCTCCCCAATAGCCAGGCTACCTGGGATGAGGCAGGTCCCGGAAATGGATCGACTAAAGGAGATGGGAAGAAGATGGGTTGGGATAAGGGAACAGAGGATGTAAAGGCAGTTCCTGAGGGCGCTTTCCCAGCCCTGGCATTCCCTGGGAAGTCACTACGGGGCTCCCATAGTCAGGCCAACCCACGGGTGAGGCTCCAGCCAAGAAACTCTCAGAACCACATTTCCTGGGGTGGAAAATGACAGTCTGCCTGTCTCTCCAGACGTCCATCTCATTCACTGCCACCAACTACCAAAGCAGTTGTCAAGCTTTTTATTGGAAACTGTCCCCCTCATCCAACTAAGCTGAAAGGAAATTACCTCCAACCATCAACAATCTGGGTCAACTTGACGCAGTCAACATGGTAGGTGCTCAGAAATTATTCGATCAGATGCATGGATGAACACACTGAACTGTAAGCTTCATGAGGACAGACTCCAAGTCCGCTTTGCCCACCACTGTACTCACAGTTGGAGGATAGGGATTATTATAATCCCGGAGTGAGCACCTAGGTCTCAGGGGTGGCAGAAGGAAGGGGCAGATGAAAAAGACCTGAGAAGAAAAAAACGGATGGACCAGATGATGCATTTGGTATGGAAGGTGGAGGGAGGAGAAAGAGGCCAGGCTGTTCCTGAGTTCAGAGCCTGGGACACCAGAAGGTGCAGGAGGTTCTGGCCCACCAGGTAGCAGAGAACGGGAGATGCTGACCGGAGGGGCCCAGCGTGAGAGCTCAGCACATGGTTGTGGTAGGAGGGCGGGGAAGGCATGCTGAGCCTGAGAGACCAGAAGGATGGCCACAGGAAACTGTCCAGCAGGTAGCTGGCGAGATAGAAGCCATCCTTCAGTGAGTCACCTGCAGAAGTGATCACTGAGGCTCGGGGAGGCAAGAGGCGGGGAGGAAGTCACCCAAGAGGAGGTGGAACACCAAGAAGCAAGCTTCCTGGCCAGCAGAGCACCACATTCAGCTAAGGGAAGGGCCTCCCCTGTGAGTGTCTGGTCTGGCATGATGCATTTGAGGGCAGTCCACCCGCCCCAGGGGTGTAGCGTTTCCTACTAAAGCGACAGGGACACCAAGACCACAGGAGCGAGATCAGGGAGTAGAGGGAGGGGAGCTGGAAAGCCAGTCAAATCCTAAAAGCCAAAATCCAGATCAAAACAGATGAAGCCAGGACTCTGGGAAGGGAAGGAGAGAGAGCCAGCTCAGGGAATGAGAGGGCAGCAAGGGAAGGGCTGGCTGATCACCCAGGAGAGAGGGGCTCACAACACAAGAACAGGCATCTGGGCTCCACAGGAAGAGCCAGGACCAGGGAGATAAACCAGAGGGAGGGGGATGCAGATTTCAGTGCAGCAGCAAATATTTTTTCATATCCAAAGATGTGACAGAGTAACTGGAAAGGTATATACTTCCCATCACTGGGGCTCATTTGACCCCAGGCTGGATGCCTCCTGGAAGGGACATGCAGAGCACACAGAAGCTTCACCTGGGGCACTGGACCCAAGAACCTTTAGGGTCCATTCCACCCTGAGACACCAATTCTCACCAATGACCCTTTGCGACCCCAGGGACTATAGCCCGCCAGGCTTCTCTGTCATTGGAATTCTCCAGGCAAGAATACTGGAGTAGCATTTCCCTTCTCCATGGACATCCATGGAATTCCCCAGGCCAGAATGCTGGAGTGGGTAGCCTCTCCCTTCTCCAGGGGATCTTCCCAACCCAGGGATCGAACCTAGGTCTCCCACACTGCAGCAGATTCTTTACCATCTGAGCCACCAGGGAAGCCCCTCTTCAGCCCGTCACCCTTCACTAATATTCAGCACTACCTTATCACCAGCTGAGATTTTCTTCTTCGTTTACTAGTTTATAGCTTCTTCCCCCTTTTTATCTTCATTTACTGTATAACAAACTGTCCCCAAACTCAGCGGCTTAAGAACAGCATTTATTATCTCAGTTTCTGTGGCTCGAGAATCCAGGGGCAGCAGGGTCCTCTGGCTCTGAGCTTCACTGGCTGCAATCAAGGTATTGGCTGGGGTTGCAGATCACTCAAGGCTCAATAGGGTGGGTCCACTTTCTGGCTCCAGTATGCAGTTGCTGGCAGGACTGCGTTCCTCACAGTGAGATAGTGAGGTCTCAGCTTCTCAGAAGCTGCTAGCTGGAGTCCACCCTCATTTCCTGCAGTGGAGGTCTCTCCATAGAGCATCTCATGGCCTTGATGGCTCCCCTTCACTGGAGTGAGCAAGAGAGAGAGTGACTGAGACAGAGAGAGAGCGCTAGCAAGATGGAAGTTAGTCTTTTGTGACCTAATCAGAAGTGACATCCCACCATTCTGGCTGTGTTCTCTTTCTTCAAAGTGAGTTGCTAGGCCAGCCACACTGAAGAAGAGTTGGGCATCACACAGGGCTGGGCCCAGCAGGAGTCACAGCTGCCATCCCAGAGCTAAGGTCCATGACAGCAAGTACGTCATCTGCTCTGTTCACCTCCCTACCCTAGGGACTGACGCATAGTAGATACTCAACATATATATTTGAATGAATGAACAAGGTATACTCCAAGCTCTGTGTACTCCCAGTACTGCACTGTAGAATGCATACTCATTAAATGAATGGATGAATGAATGATCTGAATGTCCCTTGGTGAACACTCAACACTATCACTATTAAAAATAAATTTAATAGATTGAGTGGCTTAGAGGGTACCATGGACAATTAAGATTTTTCAGTCCTAATTGCCCATAAATCCTGTTTCCTAACCACGTGTCCATGAGGCCATCTTGAAGATGCTTAAATAACCTAGGGATCTCTCTGGAAGATACGTGGCAAGAGGGTCCATTGCTGGTGGAGAAGGGACAGAAGGCTGACCTTGATCCTCTTGCCAGTTCGGGGGAGGGGCTCAGGAGAGTTTAAATTTGCATAATTATTTCCTCTTCACTGAACTCCTCTCACAGCTAGGGCTGATCTCCTGGAGATGCTTTTCCAAATGACAAGTATGTTGTCAACCAGATCAGATCCATCCACTAGGCTCACTATTAAATCACAAAGAACGCCCCAAATGAGCAACTTTGGGGACCTGCAGGAGGAGGCTGGTAAGAACACATTCTCCCCACCCCCACCACGGCTGTTAATTATGAAGGGGAGCCTCAATAAATTATATTGAAAACAGATGATTGACTCGAGCTGTGTTTACTAAAGAAATAACCAATGGCATGATGCCAGCATGGATGAATCTCACTGTAATCAGTGTATTTATTTTGCCCAAAAAAATGCCTGTCTGGGCTTCTTTTTAAGCCTGATAAACTCATTATGCTAAGTTCCAGCCTCCACAGAACTAAGGCTTTTCTATATGTTAATTCATTTTAGTAAATAATTATTCTGTTTGAAGGAATGCATGTCTCCATCATTGGATAATTGGGAGGGTTATTCCATGTGATTAATCGGAATCATAAACAAATACTGAGAAGATAATAAAGAGGGTCAGTAGGGAGGCAGGAAAGATTCTCCTATAATCCACCCTCTCTCTCCTTCTCCTTTCAGAGTTAGGGACTCCAGACTTGGAATAGGAGAGACTGCCCTTCTTTTCTGCCCAAGACCCAATTCTGATACATAGCACAGCTCTCTTTGGAGCTTTGAAACACGCATGTGTGTGTGTAGGTAAAAGGAAAGAAACGGAGAAATTGAGAGAGGAATTGGAGAGACAGAAAAAGAAGGGAGCAAGAATTTGAAGGACGGGTTCTTCCAGGCCAGAGGCTTCCATCTGAATCCCAGCCTGTCTTTTCCAGGTTGACCAGTGACGTTTTCACCAATCCTCCGCGAAATGAGATCTATCAAGACAAGGCAGTAGCTTTCCTGAGCCAAAATGCACCCCAATTTTTAAAAATTCTGAGATCATCTTTCACACAATTGGAGTGTTCAAAACACCCTTTTGTGAAATAATGAGCACTGGTCACGTTGCTCTCCCTCTCTGTACCTAGAAAAGGAACAACCGGCCAACTCTAACATTCTGGGGCATTTTTCGTTTAGAAATTGACCAGTCTGTGAAACTCCGAAGTCCTAGAACCTCTGCTTTAAATCAGAGCCCTTCAGCCTGGAGACTTCCAAATCTGATTTTTCTGGGCTACTTCCTTGTTTACTAAGTAGTGAAACTGATTAAGCTATATATTAACCCAGCAATTCAAAAATATCACTTGAGCACTGCTCTGTGCTATTCTTAGCACTGATGATAAAGGATATGGTGTGTTTTAATAAATAACTAATCAATTTAGTTGAAGGAGTGCTAACCCTATAAATATGGAGGTTTGCTGCACGCAACTAAGGCAATGACTACAATGCCTGGTTCAGTGAAGTGTTCGCTGACTGAATGAAGGGATGGTTGTGATAATAGATATAAAGCCCCTGATATATTTCAATATTGTTGTTGTCATTGATTTCTGCCAGGAAATGGAGCTTCTGGCCCCACCAGGGCCAGATGGGGAGCCCTACAGTGCCTACAGGGAGCCACATGAACTGACACCCCACTATCACTCCAGACATGCTGGCCATCGGGGGCACCCTGGCTTCCCCTGCCTGTAGCCCCTAGACCCCTGCTCCCTGATCCCAGCCCTCTCACTCCCGACCTTTCTCAGCCCTGCCACCCGCACCTGCTCTGGTCTCTGGGTCCACTATCCAAGCTCAGGATTCTTCCTCCACTGTCCCTACCCACTAGAATCTTCTTCCAGGACCAGAGCACATTGGTTCGGACAAAGGATGTGCAGGTTGGGGCTGCCTCTTGCCATGCATGCCTCACTGCCAGGAACCCAGTGAACCTAGTGAAGCACAAGTCCTGAGGCCTGGCAGGCACCAGAGAGCTAAGCTTTAAGTTACTGCCTTGAAGCTGCAGAGGAGGAGAAGCTTCCAGATGCATTCTTTCACTCAGTAAATAAATTTAACTTGTTCCTGACATACACCAGTCTTGGTGTGAGGCACCGGGCATATTGCAATGAACAAGGAAGTGAAATACCTGCCCCCATGATGCTTGATTTCTGATAGACAGATACAAACACATAAATGATATACTGCCAGGGAGTGAGAAGTATTATGAAGACAAAGCAGAACGGGGAGTAAGGTGGTAGAGAGGGCCTCTCTTGGGAGGTAACATTTGAGGCAGAAAGGCATTCCAGGCAGAGAGAACAGCAGGTGCAAAGGCCCTGAGGCCCAAGCACACTGGAATGTTCTAGAAATGACAGTAGTAAGACCTGGATGGCTGCAGATTGGCAAGAGCAAGGAAAATGGACCACCAGTTCACGTGGCCCTGGTGGACAATTTTGAGGGCTGTGGATTTATTCTGAGTATTTAGGGAATCAATAAGAAATTTTCTAATAAATCAAAAGCAAGGGAAGGCGGGAGCTGAAGCCTGGCCTGACCAACCAACCACACAGTCATAAAAGAGGCAGCCTGTCTTCAGAGAATTCCTTCTAGGCTTTTCTTTTCCCTGTATTCTCCAGCCCCCACCTGACACCCTTCTCACCCACCCTGGTAAGGTCTCTTGTGGCCTCTCATTCCCATTGCTCATGGGGTCACTGACTCATCATCAACAATGCTAGAAGTAGGGGATGGCCATCACCTGCCAAGAACCAAGCCATATCTGAGGTTGGGTGCTCAGATAAACAATCAAATGAAAGCCTGGTTTAGTAGAGACAGTACCAGACACAGGATTACAGGAGCTGGTTCTAGTTCAGCTTTGCCATTTAATAGCTGTGTGACCTTGCACAGGTTACTTAATCTCTCTGGGCTGTCTTTATCTTTTTTTAAATTAATTTTTAATGGAATATAGCTGATTTACAATGTTGTGTTCATTTCTGCTGTATAGCAGAGTGAATCGGTTATACATACAGATGTTCTTTTTTAGATTCTCTTCCTATATAGGTCACTACAGAGTACTGAATACAGTTCCCTGTGGGTCTTTGTCTTTAAATGGCAACTGTAACCACTGCTCTGCTCACCTAATGTGGGGTGAGGATCCCACGTGACAGTGCTTCAGGTAAACTATAGAGCAATGTATACAGGTCAGCTCCTCATTATGATCATTCAACCCTGAGCCAGCCTATAGGACCTCGCCCTGGCAGCTAAGTGCCTTCATACCATCCTCCCGGACTTCCCTGGGTCCTGGGCCCCAGGACTGTCTCACCTCCATTTGCTCCTCCAAACTCCCCAGACCTCACTGTATCTCAGTTTCTAGGAAATAGTGACCTTTGAAATCCCAAAGGTCACAGGGAACATCTGTGGCATGTGAGGGCTCTGCTGAGTGTCTCACACATCGAGTGGTGTGCGAGGACCCCCTCCAGATACTCACCCCAACAACCTCATCCACAGCCTCACCCGCACACTCTCCCCACCCACACACACACGTACAGAGTCAAGCAAGCCCTTGATCACACCGCTATCCTCTGCTTAGCTGATCCATGCAGTGGGGATGATGGAGAACCATTTCCTCTTCTCATTCAGTCAGTCAGCCATCAAACATTTGCTTAGAGGTCAGCCAGGTTCCATGCTAGGGCCTGAGGCTCCATCAGTGAAGCATGCGGGTCTGGCCCTGGCCTATGGGGCACTTACTCAAATGTACTAGCCTTACAGCTGTGGGCAGCTTATCAGCACCCAGAAATCTCGACTGTGTGCATCCAAGGGGTCAGGGTTGGCTAGCGCTCCTCTGAGGAAATGTCTGGGTCCCCGCTCTTGGAGACCACATTTGCTGTTCTATGGAATGGACCATGGGACAAACCACCTTTCTCCATAGAAGTGCCCATCCCTGCCGCCCAGCAGCAGACAGCAAGCCAGGCGACCAGGGATTCCGTCCTGGCTGTGCCATGCCAGGTTGGCTCGTAACCCTGGACACATGCCTTCCACCCTCTGGGTCTCAGGCCCCCAGCCTGTCACAGGAAGGGTAGCAGGAGCCAAGCTCTCCTAAACCTTCCCTTCTCCCTGAACCATCCTTATGACTTGTGCCCGCATACCCCTCCCACCTTCAACTCCCTTAATGTTATCTGACAGTTACAAATACAGTGCTTAGTATCAGCTGGAAAATGTTCTAAGTGCTTTAGAAGTATTCACTCATGTAACCATCTCAACACCCTTATGAAACGGCTCCTATTTTGCAGATAAGGAAGCTGCTCCACAGTGAAGATCTCTGCCCATGGCTCCTCAGACAGGAAGGGTGGATCTAGGAATCCCATCCAAGAACTCTGGCTTTGGAGTTCACTTTCTTAACTATTATGGTTGGCTGCTCCTCTGAATATCTTTTTTAAACCAATTCACTTTTATGTCAACTTCTTTTTTAAAAACTTGGTATCATGGCTATCAATTGAAAAGCTATATGCCTCGCCATAAGTAGAAGAGACATTAAAATGCATCATTATTACACTTAAAACACAGTATTTCTTAGAACGAGGCATCACCACACGGCAGTCAGAATGGCCATCATTAAAAAGTCTGCAAATGGACTTCCCTGGTGGCCCAGGGTTAAGATTCCCACTGCAGGGGATGTGAGTTCAATCCCTGGTTGGGGAACTAATCAGGACTAACTGTTACATGCTGTGTCGTGCAGCCAAAAATCCAGATCTACAAATAATAAATGCTGCAGAGGGTATGGAGAAAAGGGAAACCTCCCACACTGTTGGTATGAGCGGGAACTGGTGCAGCCTCTATGGAGAACGGTATGTAGATTCCTTAAGAAACTAACAGTAAATGCGCCACATGATTCAGAAATCCCATTCCTGGGCATATATCCAGGAAAGCCTCTAACTCAAAAAGACACATGCACCCAACGTCCCTGGCAGCATTGTTTACAACAGCCAAGCCTTGGAAGCAACCCATGACCATCAACAGATGAAGGGATAAAGAATGTGGTGCATATGTTATATACATACCTGTCTACATACAACGGAGTATTACTCAACCACAGGAAAGAATGAAATAATGCCCTTTGTAGCAACATGGACGAACCTAGAAATTATCGTACTAAGTGAAATAAGTCAGAGAGAGACAATACCACATGATATCACTTATACAGCTGCTGCTGCTGCTAAGTCGCTTCAGTCGTGTCCGACTCTGTGCGACCCCATAGACGGCAGCCCACCAGGCTCCCCCGTCCCTGGGATTCTCCAGGCAAGAACACTGGAGTCGGTTGCCATTTCCTTCTCCAATGCATGAAAGTGAAAAGTGAAAGTGAAGTCGCTCAGTCGTGTCCAACTCTTAGCGACCCCATGGATTGCAGCCCACCAGGCTCTTCCGTCCACGGGATTTTCAAGGCAAGAGTACTGGAGTGGGTTGCCATTGCCTTCTCCCACTTACACAGCACATGGTATCCAAATATGATACAAATGAACTTACTTACAAAACAGAAACAGACTCATGGACACAGAAAACAAACTTACGGTTATCAAAGGGGAAAATGGAGGCGAGGGAGGGAACGGTGAGGGATTGGCAGATGCAAGCTATTGTATTTTGTAAGATGTGAAGCTATAAAATAAACAAGGACCTGTTGTATAGCACAGGGAACTATATTCAGTATGTTGTACTTTAATGGAAAAGAATATGAAAACAAATGTATATGCATATATACAAATGTAAGGGTTTCCCAGTGGCTCAGAGGTAAAGAATCCGCCTGCGATGCAGGAGCCACAGGAGACGTGGGTTTGACCCCTGGATCAGGAAGGTCGCCTGGAGGAGAGCACGGCAACCCACTCCAGTCTTCTTGCCTGGAGGGTCCCATGCACAGAGGAGCCAAGCAGGCTACAGTCCATGGTGTCACAAAGAGTCAGATATGACTGAAGTGACTGAGCATGCACACACACATTCGCATGTATATAAATGTATAATCGAATCACTTTGCTGTATGCCAGAAACTAGCACATTGTAAATTAATGATACTTCAATTTTTAAAAAACTCAGTATTTCTCCATGTGACTCCAAAGATCATCTCTCATACCACCAGGGGACACGCAGACAAACCTAGGAGGGGACGTGCTAATGGCCTTCCAGCGCCATTACACTGGGATCTCTGTCACTTCGAGGCACTGCTTGCTTCCCCAGGAGGAGGGCTTGAGGCAGCCTTTCCTCTCCAGCCCTCCTCTCCCACCTACCAGATTCCACTCAGTCGCACACAGTCTGAGGACTTCCAGGGAATTTGGAGCTTTGATGACTCACCTGCCTCCTCCCGCCGTGGGTGAAGCTCCCGCTAAAGGTTTGGTGATGCCCCAGCCCTCGACTCCTTTTGCACTCTGCTTTCTCAAAAGACAGACCACTGGAGATGTGCCCAACCTCCTGCCAGAGTAGTGGACAATTTGCAATTGTCCCTGGTCCACAGGGGCCCTTCAGGGAATGCCAGCCCCGGGTGCAGGTGCTGGGGTAGGCGAGAGTGGGTGCTGGCATTGCTACCCTGCCAGAAAGGAGTTTTTAGGATAGTGGGCGTAAACCACACCTCTGCAGCTGCATCGCATTGCAGACCAGGTGTATCCCCCACCACACATCCCTCTGCCCTGCACCAGGCCCTTCATTATAAAACCAAGGATTGTCTTGTATTGACGGTGGAAGGAAAGATAGGTGGGGAATGGATGGCATGGCATGAAACGGTCCGCTACTGAACAGTTTTCTTGGAGTACAAATTCACGCAGGGATGATGTAATTACTTGGGGAACCAAATTCTGCAAATGCCAGTGAGCAGGGAGCTGGGAGCTTGTGGTGCCCCCTTGAGCCTTGATCACAGCATGCGGCTGAATCACGGAGGTGAGAGAAGCTGAACTGAGACTCCCAAATAAAGTGTGAGCCCTGCCTTTAACCCCTTGGACAAGTGAGTGTGTGACCTTGGGCACCATTGTTTATTCTCTTTGGGCCTCTGTTTCTTCATCTTAGAAGCGAGGATCATATCCTGGGCTGGTCCAGCACAAAGGGGCATTGTTGGGGCCAAATGAGATGGCTGCTGTGAATGTGCCCCAGAAGCAGTGAGGCTCCCCGTGGAAGCAGGAGTCTGAGATGATGAACCACCATCCCCTGGTGACAGCTGGCATCACGGCAAGGATGCTTGGTCTCAGGTTCACCCTCTGAAAGTGAAGACATGGTCCTGCCCATCTCAGTGTCTGTAATAATTTGTCAAAAGGGGCATCATTTGACCTGTAAGATAACCAGAATTCTCAGGAGGGCAGGCAGGGACATGAATTCTTGACAGAAGCAGAATTCAACACACTTTGAAATGCCTTATTTTGTTCTGGAATGAAAGAGAGGTTTGAGTCCCATTATAACTTCCTGTGATTTTATCAAGTGAAATTTGACTTGTCAGGGATGGTGGGGGCACAGCTGTCATTCAGTCGCTCAGTCGTGTCTGACTCTCTGCGCCAACCCCATGGACTGCAGCTCACCAGGCTTCCCTGTCCTTCACTATCTCCCAGAGTTTGCTCAAACTCATGTCCATTGAATCCATGATGCCATCCAACCATCTCATCCTCTATCCTCACTTCTCCTCCTGCCCTCAATCTTTCCCAGCAGGGGGCACAGAGACAACTTTAAATCAAATTTCAACAGGTGGCAGATATATGGGTTAAGTTAAGCTTCCAAGCCAGAGGACTGTTGGCCTGGTTTGGGTTTAGGATCTGTTACATTCGGGGTTTCCTAGCCTTTTGTAATGGTGTTTGAGCAAGTGACACGTCATACTACAGTTTTCTAGTGTTTGCAGTCAGCATCCATTTGATAGTAGTCATAGCCAAATCTGAATGTCATCTAAGAAAATAAGCTGCAGAACCATTCACCCAGACACACAGGGCGAGCACTCATCCACTGCTTCATTCATTCACCCACCCATTCATCCATTCATTCACAAACATTTATTAAACCCCCACTGTGCCAGCATTCCCCCTAATGCTAGGAAAGTGAAAATAAGACTTAGTGTCTGATCTCATGGTCAGGTGAGAAACAAGCCTGTAGGGAAACATATTACAACCTAGCATGTCAGGGGCGAGGCCTATGCACAAAGCAGGACAAAGAATCGAAGCAGTGGTGCAGCCCAGAAAGTCTTCATGGAGGAGGGGGCCCCTAGTCTGTACCATGAAAGATAAGTTGAGGTTCACCAGCCAAACAACACTAACTACATTCTGATTCTCATTTACCAGTGTGTTTATTTCTGCCCAAGCACACGTGTGTGTATGCACCAGTGTACACAGAGTACGAGGATATCCCCAGCAGTGGGACTTGGTCTCACTGCTACATCCCCGAGAACCTAGGACGATGAATGGCACGTATTTGTCAAATGAATTATATGACTATTACCGTCGAAGAGCACGGCATGTGCAAAGGGCTCAGAGGAATTAAGTTAAAGTGGACAAAGAAGGTGGTATCCATTGATGCTGGAAGAGAAATCCTGTGGGCTGGCTCAGGAATGGGCAGCTGCTCAAGCCACTGGGCAGGGGGTTTGCCAAGGAGGAAGTTATCTGACAATCAACAGGGAGACGTAGCTGAGACCTTTATGTGGCCGTATGTTTTGGAAGGGTTCAGATCCTCCACTCTACCCTAGCCCCCACCCACACACACACAATTTATGCACTTAATTTGCCTGGAAATTGGCAGACAGAGCAGGCTGGCACCATCCATAGGGCAAATGCATTAACCAGACAGTGAGAAAAACACTGCAGAAAAAGGGTGGGTGAACACCACCCAAAAACCTTCCTCCCCTGACAAGCCAAGGCCCTGGACGGGCTAGGGTGACAGGTGCAGAGCCTAGAAGGCCACTCTTACAGAGCCGCCACTTGGAAGGCAGTGATAGGAACAAATAATGCTCATTTCCAATTCCAGGGGCTTAGGTTGGGGGATCTCGAGACAATCGAAGAGCCATGACTTTGAAGCGAGGCGAGAAGTGCACACCTTAACACCACATCTATCACTTATTCCTGAGCCAGAGAGGTAATCAGGGCCTTGGATCTGCAAGTATCAAATGGCAAAGTAACGTCTGTCCTTGCCAAAGATATGGACTGTGTCACGAGAACGTGTCAGCCATGGCAAACTCGGTCTGTGAAGGATCAGAGTGGGAGCAAAGGAGGGAAGTTAATTCTCCAAGGGGAGAGATGCTAGTGCAGACAGTATGCACCATAGCCAGTCGGCCAGGTGGCTGCAAATAAAAAGATGGGGCTTGCCTAAGTGTTCAGAGTGTAGAACAACTCCCAAGGAAGATGCATTTATCACAGCTTCACGACAGACGTCAGAGAAAGGCGTGCACGTGAGGGAAGAGAGAAGTGCATTGATTCTGCTCACAAAGGCAGGCAGAGGCGCCTCCACCCAGAAAACAAGCCCGTGCAAATATAGCGGCTGAAAGCCACTATAGAAATGGGTAGAAATGAAGAGAGAGGTAACACTCAGAAGAGGTAAAGCATCAAGCGATGGGGTCAAGGTGGACGTGTAGACTTAACAGGTTGTAAAGATGCACCCATTAAGTGAATTAGGTCCCCTAAACCACACCTCTTCCTTTTAAGTGGTCACTGACTTCTAGCTGGCAAGGCCAGACAGTCCTGCAAACCAAACCCATCCCTCATCTTCCACAAGAGACACGGTGATGTGGCAGGATGAAAGGGAAAGTGTCAGTCGCTCGGTCATGTCCAATTCTTGGCGACCCCACGGACTGTAGCCCACCAGGCTCCTCTGTCCACGGGATTTTCCAGGAAGAACACTGGAGTGGGTTGCCATGCTCTCCTCTAGAGGATATTCCTGACCCAGGACTCGAACCTGGGCTCCTGCATTGCAGGCAGATTCTCTACCATCTGAGTCACCAGGGAAGCCTCATGGTAGGATAGCTGGGAGTCAAAAGTGCTTCCTCTCACTAGCTACTAGTCCCCTCAGCCTCTAAGCGGCAGTATCTTCATCAGGGATATAGGAAGAGTGAGGTCGGTAGAACATAACTATTGTGAAGCTGCTATCAGAGATGCAAAACTGCATCAGAAAGTTTGGGCTGTGCCTATATTTTTAACAGGTGAGGGCACTGAGGTTGAGTTCAGTTCAGTTCACTCACTCAGTTGTGTCTGACTCTTTGCGACCCCATGAACTGAAGCACGCCAGGCCTCCCTGTTCATCACCAACTCCCGGAGTCCACCCAAATCCATGTCCATCGAGTCGGTGATGCCATCCAACCATCTCATCCTCTGTCGTCCCCTTCTCCTCCTGCCCCAAATCTTTCCCAGCATCAGGGTCTTTTCAAATGAGTCAGCTCTTGGCATCAGGTGGCCAAAGTATTGGAGTTTCAGCTTCAACATCAGTCCTTCCGGTGAACACCCAGGACTGATCTCCTTTAGGATGGACTGGTTGGATCTCCTTGCAGTCCAAGGGACTCTCAAGAGTCTTCTCCAACACTAGTTTAAAAGCATCAATTCTTCGGTGCTCAGCTTTCCTTGTAGTCCAACTCTCACATCCATACGTGACCACTGGAAAAACCATAGCCTTGACTAGACAGACCTTTGTTGGCAAAGTAATGTCTCTGCTTTTTAATATGCTGTCTAGGTTGGTCATAACTTTCTTTCCAAGGAGTAAGCATCTTTTAATTTCATGGCTGCAATCACCATCTGCAGTGATTTTGGAGCCCAGAAAAATGTTGAGATGTGAAGTGATTTTAGCCCAAGAAATCAGCAAAAGGGAAACAGAAGCAGAATTCCCGACCCTTCCCTCAGTGCACATCTTGTCTCCTCAGCAAGTTTCTCTGGGACAAGGACTATGCGCTCTCCACGGTTCAGGGTATTTAACAACAAAGACAACAGGTATGGAGCTGTTAAATGAGGCTAGGCTTTGCTCTAAGGGATCTTCCTGCACTAACTCATTTATCTACCTGTGAAATCTATCAGGTAAAGTATTATCATCTCCATTATTACAGGGGCAGCAGCCAAGGCCCAGGTTAAGAAACCAGCCCATATCACCCAGCCAGGAGGTTGGCGATATTTCTCTACTGAGACGTCTTACTGCAAAGTTCTGCTCTGGATACCGAAGCAGAAGCACTGGGGTCACCCAGAGCTGCCTGCGCCACTCCCCAGGAAGCCTGGCATAAGGCTTGTACACACCAAGGATGTAATCGACTGTGGATTCCCTTAACCTGAAGAAAATTCTGTGATAAAAAAAATTAACCACTTTCAACCCTGTCCCAGCTTCCTGTTCTTGGGATGACCTGAAACACTTCCCTCCTTCCCTTTCTCTCACAAAGGACTCAAGGAAATTTGTCCTAAAATGTGATGGACAGTCACAAAGAGACATTAACAAGCTAGGAGAAATCTTCACCCTCGCCGGGAGTTGAAAAAGACAAATTAGAATTAGACAGTCTTTTCACCTGTCAAATTAGAAAAGGTTTTTTTTTTTTAATGATAGTATCAAATGCTGGCAGGTGTGCAGTAAAACAGGCCTCTTTACCTCCTGCTGGTAACAGGGTGCATTGATTGTACTTCTCTAGAAAATAGTTTGGCCGTGTTCAGTCGATTCTTGCTATTCCCCATAGTTATATTTTATAAAGTCACCATGAACACTGAATTATAGTGAATACTGAATCACAGTTCCTAGGGGGAATACAGGGTTAGGTTACTGTGTGCCTCTGGTCATGGCATTTTTGTCAACCAATCAATACGTAACATATTTTACATGTGTCTTTGTTTAAAGATACCTCTTTCAATATTGGGCTTCCCAGGTGACTCAGAAAGTAAAGAACCCGCCTGCCAGTGCAGGAGTCCTGGGGTCTATCCCTGGGTCAGGAAGATCTCCTGGAGAAGGAAATGGCTATCCACTTCAGTATTCTTGCCTAAACAATTTCATGGACAGAAGTTTTAGAGGGCTACAGTCCACAGAGTTGCAAAGAGTTGGACACGACTGAGTGACTAACATTTTGACTTCACTTTCATTCAATATACTGGATATAGTTGACTTGTTAGTACTGAACTCGCAGACAGCCCCAGTACAAGCCAGGCCTAAGTGAAGCTTACCAAACACAAGTATTTTCTGTGTAAAGCACATCACAGCTTTCTTGTGCTTATAAGCTGCTGCTGCTGCTGCTAAGTCGCTTCAGTCATATCCGACTCTGTGTGACCCCAAAGATGGCAGACCACCAGGCTCCCCCGTCCCTCGGATTCTCCAGGCAAGAATACTGGAGTGGGTTGCCGTCAAGACAGCAAACCAGCACAGCAGGTGGGGGACATTTAGAACAGCAAAATCACCAACAAAAAACCCCCAAAATGCATGGCCCTGAGCAGACCATGTGAAGGATACTTCTTTACGGTATAAGGGGAATGAGAAGGCGGGACATCTCAGCTGGAAATAAGTCTGACGGAGACTCGGATTTTTCCACTCTGTGCATGTCAGGGCATCACTGTAAAAGCCCAGCAAGCACGGACTTGGAGGTTACCAACAAATTTTAGCAGGAAGTGCATTTGCAAATCCACTAAAAATGAGGAGCCACGGTATCTATTAAGAACTTAAAAAGCGCAGGTATCTTGAAAAGGTGACACAAATCTAGGCTTGATTTCACAAGTACCTTCTGAACGGATCCCATTTCAGCTGAAAAAGATCCACCTGAATCTGAGTCAGGGCTTGCCTGGTGGGAATCACTGTGCATTTCAGGCTGAGAAGGGCAGTAAGGAGAGCTGAAGGGCCCCATTTGGACTTGGGGACGGGGAGCATCATGAAGCCAGGCACAGGCTCCAGGCTCTGTCCTCTGGGGAAAGTTCCCAAGGACCAAGCCCTCCTCAAGTCTGTGCCAAGCCCTTGGCTCTTGGGATGGCCTGGATGCCAAGGCCCCTTCTCCCACTCTGACTTATCTCCTGCCCTCACTCCGACTTGTCTCTGTCCCGCTGGCCTCCCTTCTGTCTCCTTGAATGAACCAGGAAGGCTATGATCCCACCTCAAGGCCTTGGTACTTGCTGTCCACCCCACCTAGAACTCTTTCTCCCTAGTCGATGGCTCTCTCCATCATCTCTTTCCTCTCTGCTCAGTGAGGCTTTCTCTGCCTGTCCTCATCCATCTCTCGGCTCTCTCCTCGTCTTCATTTTTCCTGAGCTATTATCATCTGACTTATCATTCACTTTACTTGCTCATTTATTGCTATCTTTCCCAACAGAAGCTAAAAAGGGGGATTTTTATCTTTTTTATCCCCCATTCCTAAAAGAAGGCCTAACCCATGCTAGGCACTCATGGGGCACTCAATATTTGTTGATCAAATGAATGAAATTAATTAGTCAGATACTAGTAGTAATACTAGTAGTATAGTAATGCTGCTGCCGCCAAGTCACTTCAGTCGTGTCTGACTCTGTGCGACCCCAGAGACGGCAGCCCACCAGGCTCCCCCGTCCCTGGGATTCTCCAGGCAAGAACGCTGGAGTGGGTTGCCATTTCCTTCTCCAATGCATGAAAGTGAAAAGTGAAAGTGAAGTCGCTCAGTTGTGTCCAACTCCTAGCGACCCCATGGACTGCAGCCCACCAGGCTCCTCCATCATGGGATTCTCCAGGCAAGAGTGCTGGAGTGGGCGGCCAGTGCCTTCTCCGACTAGAGTAATAGGAGCTGGAGTGGGGGGCCAGTGCCTTCTCCGACTAGAGTAATAGGAGTGAACATTTTGGTACTGCTCACTGTGCTGCGTGCTTTATACTTGCTTCTTCACTGATGTCTCAAAGCTTTAATGGACGTGCACTGTTAAGCCCATTTTATAGGTGAAGGCACCAAGACACAGGGAGATAATACACTTGAATTAACATCAGCCAGTTAGTAAGCGACTGAGCTGCAATAAAGCCCAGATTTTTCTCATCCTATAGCTTCTACACCAGTGCTTTTCAAACTGTCTGTGATGAAGGACAGCTAGGGTGTTCATTTCTTTCTCGGTCCATCCCAAACTGATCATAGAAAAATAAAATGAAAAAAATTATAAGATACCATCTGCACTCCACAGTGTCAGAGTTTTCAAACACTTTCAGTTTGTACATATCTCACCAGACTGGTGGAAACCATACCATCCAGATGGTACTGAGCAGGTCTGCACTCACAGCTAAAGAATCAAACCGTCCTGAGTTTTCAGGGGGCCTGGGGAGCAGGGCTGAGGTTCCATGAGAAAAGTTCACACAGAGAACTTGAAGATTTCACACATCAACCTTCCTTCACTCAACCCCTTATAGTTCTGTGAGGTGGGCAGTAGGTTTTCTCATCCTCAGGAAGTAAGAAAACCTGCTTTTCCCTCAGCCCAGAAGGCCCCTTCCCCGGACAGACTCCTCATCAGCCCCGGGGGGTGACGGTTGGGGGGGGATCTCTGCTCAGCATCACCTTCTCAGGACACCCCTCCCCCAAACCCCGCATCCAAATAACACCTCTGACCCTCTCTGTTACACATCCTATTTATTTCTAGCACAGCACTCGTCGCTATCAGAAAGTGTCTTTTTTTCTATGTGCTTTACCTGTTTAATTTCCCTCTTCCCTCTTTTTAAAATAAACTCCAGGAGGGCAGAAACCTCCTTGGTTCATTGTCTCCGCCTAGTACCTGGCACAGAGTTAGGCTCCCTGAAAGAAGTGTTGAAGGAACTCATTAAAAAAAACACACACACACAACAGAAACAGAGTGGTTAGCTAGCTTACCCAAGGTCAAAGTCAAGTAAGTGCAGGAACTGGAAAGCAAATCCATTCAGCCGTTAGTTCAACAGATAACATGTCTGCGCCTCCTTCCCGGGGCCAGCCATGTGGCCGGGCACTGGGGTTGGTGGGGTGGATGAGAGCAAGTTTCCTGTCCTATGGAGGCTCACAGGGCTCCGTTTCCAAACCCAGGGGTCCTCCTCCATGCCCTTCTGGCCCTCTCTAGTTTCTTTCACCTGTACATAGCTTTCTGCCCACACTTTGTCACAATTGTGTTATTATGTAGCAGGGACTGTTTTACACTTGTGTTTGTTGGATAAAACACAACTACATTTGAATTGGAAATAAACAGTGAGTAATTCTTTAGGATAGTCAGGACATATTTATTCTAAGAAATTACTGTTTAATCTGAAATTCAAACTTGACTGGATGTTCTGGGGTTTTCCTTCTTTTCTTCCTCTAAGTCTGCTAACATTACCCATTTTACAGACGAGGAAACTGAGGCTCAGTGAGAACAAGTGACTTGCCCCAAGGCTACACAGCCAGTGGGAGAAGCAGAACTAGCCTTAGCTGCTGCCCCACAGTTAGCTGTGTCCGCATCCACTCAAAGACCCTGCACTTCTCTTGCTGTTGTTCAGTCACTCAGTCATGCCCGACTCTTTGCGACCCCATGGATTGCAGCATGCCAGGCCTCCCTGTCCTTCACCATCTTCTGGAGTTTGCTCGAACTCATGTCCGTTGAGTCGATGATGCCATGCGCTTCTGGGCCTGAGCCAATTCCTGGATGGCTATCTACACCCGCATACTGGGAAGATTATCTTGCAGTCGAAATGTCTCCTTGGCCTCCAGCAAGTTTCTGTGTCTATATGTAAGCATTTTAAGTAAATTTTTTTCTGATTATGAAAATACAGACCTGCAACATATTCCTACAATGGAATACTGCACGCCAACGAAGAACAGACTTCTGCTACACAAAACAGTAGGAAAGATTGGCGAGTCTTTACTGTGTTTACATACATCGAATTAAATAATATTGAACAAAAGTCGGGCACAAAAGAAGACAGCCTGTATGACTCCAATTACACGAAGTGCAAAATACTCAAAACCAACCCATGGTGACAGAAGAGTGGCTCCCAGCAGGGGAGGGGAGGGAAGAGATCCAAGGGAAATGTGAGGGGCTTAGGCAACGTATATCTTGATCTAAGTGGAGGTTATATATATAAACATATAAATCCAAACTGCTTACAATTTACATATCTTCCTTTTGTAGGTTGTACTTCAATGAAAAACTAAATACAAACAAACAAGAAAACTCATACATGCCCACTGTAAAAACTGAACAAAGGACAAACCAACATGAAACAAACCAACCATCAGTATTCCCACCACTAGGAGATATTACCACTAACATCTTAGTGCATCCTTCCAGATCTTCTCCCAATAGCATTAACTTTTCATTAGCATTTCCTAAGAAAGGAATCTGGGACCTAGAACAGGAGGTGCTCGTTTATTTTGGAGTCTGAAGTTCTCGGACATTTTTCACTTACCCACAAAGCCCTGACACGGGCAGATTTAATTTGACTGTTTTAGAAGAGCATGGAACAATTAACGGCAAATGAATGGAATTAAAATCCAATTGAATACAGCCTTTCAGGGATATGACTTAGAATTTGATTTTAAATACACTAATGAATATAAAATGAAAGCTTAGCGGTGGAAGGCTAACGGGCTCTAAGCCTCCTGTGACCCAGAGTGCCACCTACTGGTCACAACCTGCAATAACACCCCACTACCCTATTATCCAAATACATGGCTTTCTACTTAAAAGCCTCAAAATGATACCTCCTTTTCTTGTATGTATATATTGCTCCCAAGAGCTTTCTAGATACCTTTGCCTCACTAGTGACTTGCAAAGGTCCTAGAATATCATAGTGTAATAAATATTTATTGAATGAATGAATGAAGGGATGGATAGATGGATGATCAAACAGACAGACGCTCTTATGGAGCATTGTGAAATGAGGAAATAATCTCTGCTCTCCGCAGCTCACAGGATTTTTTTGGCTTATTTGATACACATAACGAAATGCTTACCACAGTCAAGCCAGCTAACACATCATCTCAGTTACCTTTGTGATGAAAGCCCCGGAATTCTATTCTCTTAGCATGTTTCCAGTATCCCACACAGCACTATTAGATAGGTACCACGCCATGCACTAGATCTCTAGACTAACTCACCCCACATAACAACAACCTTGTACCCTTTGACCAATGTCTCCTGTTTCCCCCACCTCCCACCCCCAGTAAACACCATTCTAACTTTCTGCTCCTACATACTCAGCTGTTTCAGAGTCCATGCATAAAAGCCTGCAGGGTTTTTTTGTCCCTCATAGACATTTTTTGGGAGAGTGAATAAAACGATGCTTGGAGGAGACCAGACAAATATGAGGGATTATCAAGACAGCCCAAAGCCAGCGGGTGGAGGAGTCCAGCGCTTACCAGAGTGAGCCATGAGCTTGCAGAGACAGGTGCTTCGTGAGAAACGGAAACGCAAAGAAATGGGAAATGTCTTGAGCAAGACACTCAGCAGGCACCTGCCAAGTGTTAGCTCTTTCCCCTTCCCTCCTCCTCTGTGCAACGCAGCTCACAAATCCTTGAGCAGGACGTGAGGCGCTAAGGACGGAGATTTGTGTTTTCCTGGGCTCACTCAGAGGGGAGGTGATGTTCCAGGTTTGTCTGCTGTCAGTTTTTGAAACAGGGCAGGGTCACTGTGCTCACAGTGTGAGCTGGCCTGTCAAAGCCCCGCGTCAAGAAAAGTGGTTTCTGAGCCATCACTGTCAGGCTGCCGGATGGCGAGGTGCCCATCTGAGCGTGTCCACTCTTGACAGCCAATGCTTGACAAGCATCATGCCAGCCTTGCTTTTACATGCCACCCAGCAGGGGCTCTGCTCTACAACAACAAAAAAGAAGTGGCCTGGTGCAGTTGAAAGGATACAGACAAGGGGTCAGAAGGCTGGGTTCAGTCACCTACTAGCCAGGTGACCTTGAGCAAGTTAGCTTGCCCTTATTGGTATATAAACTGTCTTTAGGATAGTGAACAGGATAATGCCTGGAAAAACATTGTAAACTAAAGTACTGGACCAGGTTAAGGTGTGGCTATTAATGAAACCACAGAAGAGCATCACACCTGGGTGACCTGTATGAGCTCAAACAGCTGGGAGCCTCACCTGCATTGATCTGGACCTGGCTTCTTCTAGTGGAATCCAATCCTGTTTCAGCAGCTACATCACAATTATGGCTCGCCAATACCTACGCCATGGGCTTTTTTTTAATATGGATTGCACCCCTTTGAGCACCATCTACTCCCTATTTGGGCAACTGCGTTATCAAACTAAGTGTAGAATTCGTGTTACACTACAGTTTGTACTTAGTTGCTCAGTTGTGTCTGACTCTTTTGTGACCCTATACACTGTAGCCAACCAGACCCTTCTGTCCACAGGATTCTCCAGGCAAGAATACTGGAGCGGGTAGCTATTCGCTTCTCCAGGGGATCTTCCCAACCCAGGGATCAAACCCCAGTCTCCTGCATTGCAGGCTGATTTTTTACCATCTGAGCTACCAGGGAAGCCCATACTTACAGTAGGAAAATCTAATCTTTTTGCTCTCATCTGTCTATATAGGCTATTAAAATATTTTAAATACTACCTTGGCCATGTTCTCCCTGCTGACTTGATGAGAATCATACATTGCAACAGTGTACAATCCATGCGTTTGTTCATTCAGTATACGTTTACTGAGCAGCTGCTGCTGCTGCTAAGTCACTTCAATCATGTCTGACTCTGTGCAACCCCGCAGATGGCAGCCCACCAGGCTCCCCCATCCCTGGGATTCTCCAGGCAAGAGTACTGGAGTGGGTTGCCATTTCCCCCTCCAATGCATGAAAGTGAAAAGTGAAAGTGAAGTCGCTCAGTCGTGTCTGACTCTTAGCAACCCCATGGACTGCAGCCCACCAGGCTCCTCTGTCCATGGGATTTTCCAGGCAAGAGTACTGGAGTGGGGTGCCATTGCTACTATTCCCTAAACGCCGTTAGGAACCAGGAGATTGAGTGCGTGTATCTGATGGAGGGTAGCAAATGCCACAGTAGAAGCTCCGAGAGCAGGGCGTGCTATTGCTGCCAGCAGCATGGGAAGGTTTCTCAGTTCAGGAGCTATGGTGGAGGCCACTAGCCACTTGCCTCTTCTTTCTGAACAAGCCACTGGACTGTATTTTCCAGCACTAACAATTTGTGATGCTTCTACATTAACGACCACATCTTCCTCCCTAGGCAGAAAAAGAGATGAAGTCCACTGTGAAAGGCTTCTCATGGTTTCCTCTACCTTCCAAGCAAAAAAACTGGAGGTTGGCAACAGCTAGCTTGCTTTTATTCATCTAACCTCATCACCCCATCCTCACCCCCTTGCCAGTACACACATCCATTCTGCAAATACCCAGACAGTTACTACAATGGACCAGCTCCATCGTAGTTGCGTTGCTGCGTTCTCTGAAATCCTGAGTTCAAAATCACACTGGGGAGGCAGGTGCTTTCTCCATGTGGGCAGATCTCCTTCCCTAGATCTTTCATCCCAGCCAAGATCAAGCTCAGAGCTTCTGCTTCCTCATACCCTGGCCTAGTACCTCGAGGCAATGTGTAAAGGTACCAGAGAGGGCAGGAAGGAAGGGAGTTAAGGCACACCTTGTACTCTTGGTCTCTTCATTAGCAAAGTACCGTTGCGAGTAAAACTTGGACACAGATAGAAATCCAGACTTGAGTCCCAGATCTGTGACCAAGCAACCTTGTGACTTTCGCAATGGCCTATAAAACAGGCTGAGTAGCCCAGATCTTTGAGTTCCCACTCAACTCTAATTTTCTGATTCTCTCTATGCTAATTCTGAATTCATAGATGAACCCTCCACTCTCTTCTAAAATCCAGCTTTATAGAGGAATAAAAAAGTTTCCACAAAGAGGCAGAAGGGACGAGCTTTGCCAGCCTCCCTTCCAATGAAGTGTCTGCTGGCAAGAAGCAGCCTGAAGAAGCTAAAAAACAAATGCTAAGGGTTATAACTTCAGGATATACAAAAATTCTTATTTGCCTCTAACCTGATTTCTTTTAGGCTCAGCCTAATCTTTCCAGTGTTCTTGCCTGGAGAATCCCAGGGACGGGGGAGCCTGGTGGACTGCCATCTATGGGGTCGCACAGAGTCGGACACGACTGAAGCGACTTAGCAGCAGCAACAGCAATCTTGCCCAGACTCGGGCTCTATGCTGTCAAGACCAGCTTGAATTATTCATGGAATTTCCACATTGACATGGTTTGTAAGATGTTCTTTGCAGACGTATTCATCCTTTCATGTCTGCAGGAACTCTTAATAACAAGCCGTTCGTATAGGCGAGTCCCTTCACTTTCATGGGCCTCCGTTTCTTCACCTGTAAACAAAGGAGGCAGCTCCTCCCAGAAAATCTTTGGTTCTGTGACTGCAGGTGCCTTAGCCAGAAATTCTACACACAGCTCACAACCAGCAGCAAACCATAGAGACAGGAAAAAAAAAAAAAAAAAAAAAGGATGCCATCCGACGATTAAATGCAAAAGGAATTATGCAATTAGCAAAGGACGTTGATCACAGAACACGGAAGTCTAATTGCAGCACATGCAAATGTCTGCTAAATTAGATAAATATGGGTTTGCAGTCACTCTGGTACACAGATTGAGTTGTAAAGTTAAGGAAAATATAAAAGCTAATTATGAGATGGGAGTGATAAACATAGGGTATGTGCATTAGGCCGATTAGGATTATTAACCAAGTAATCATCTCTCACCAAAAGTGGAGTGTTACAGGAGTCCCAGGCCCACTGTTGGACGACAGTGCACAAGTTACCACGTGTCACAGGACATGGAAAACACACTTCATGTTCACACAGCACCAGTCACCTGAGGGAGCCCGGCACTCGGGGCTGGTTCCATTGGCCAATATGCCCAGTGCCCATTGCCAAGGTGGGCCAGGCTTCGTGTGCTGGCTTAGAGAAGAAAAGCTGGATCCTAAAGGTTCTCAGGCTCTCCTGCCCCTGCTGCAAGTCATAAACCTATAAGCCCATCAAGCGGCTCTTACAAGAATGTATCTCTCAGCTGGGACATTTCAGGGAGGGGCAAAGAGTCCTGAAAGCCTGGGCTCTAGAGGCAGACAGCTTGGCTTTGAATCCTGGGCCCACCACTAACTCCCTGACAAGCTGGCTCACTTTGCTGTGCCCTGGCTTCCTCATCTCTGCCAGGGGGACAATAACGTCACCTACCTCTTGAGGCAGTTGCAAGGATTAGAGGACTTATAACCAATACCAGAACACTGGCTGGCACACAAAGTGAAGTCGCTCAGTCGTGTCCGACTCTTTGCGACCCTGTGGACTGTAGCCCACCAGGCTCCATCCATGGGATTTTCCAGGCAAGAATACTGGAGTGGGTTGCCATTCCCTTCTCCAGGGGATCTTCCCGACCCAGGGATCAAACCCAGGTCTCCTGCATTGCAGGCAGATGCTTTACCGTCTGCGCCACCAGGGAGGCCCGTACACACTCAGTTAGTGCCTTGTCTCTTACTCTCTGGTTTCCCCACTCATTAGACCATTCGTTCAACCGAGTAAGGACCCCGTGTGCGAAAGTGAAAGGTGCTCAGTCGTGTCTGACTCTTTGCAACCCCATGGATTATACAGTCCATGGATTTCCCCAGGTCAGAATACTGGAGTGGGTAGCCTTTCCCTTCCCCAGGGGATCTTCCCAACCCAGGGACCAAACCCAGGTCTCCTGCATTGCAGGCGGATCCTTTACCAGCTGAGCCACAAGGAAAGCCCAAGGATACTGGAGTGGGCAGCCTATCCCTTCTCCAGGGGGTCTTCCCAACCCAGGAATAGAACCAGGGTCTCCTGTGAGGCACTGTACTAATGAGAATGATCATGAGGGTGGGATGAGGGGACACACACAAGGTCTCCACCCTCACCTTGGGAATAGAGAGGAAATGGCGCACAGATAACAGCAGTGAAGCCACGTGTAGGTACACTGCTTAAGTGTAATCAACTGCTAAAGGGCACGTCATTTCTGCAAGGCGACTGGAAAAAGTTTCATTGAAGACAGGCCACTTTCAGGTGGGCCGTGGTACGGTTTTAATGGATGACAGGCTGGGTGGAAAGATGCATAACATTCAAGGCAGAGAATATGTTCATGAGCAAAGATGCCGAGGTCAGAACATCAAGTCACAGCAGAAAGTGATGGGTAAGACTGGCAAGTTTTGAGGTCAACCGTGGCCGGGGAAGGGTAGGGAGGTCTTAATGTCAAGCCCTGAGTATCAACTTTGTCCTGTGAGCCACAAAGAATCCTTGGGATGTTTTAGATAAAACATTTTAGGACAAAGCGGTGTTAAAGGAAGATGAATCTGGCAGGGTGAGCCAAAAGGAAAGAAAACGGAAAGAGCGATGACAATGGGAGCTGACAGCCTACTGCCATGGTCCAGGTGTGAAGCAATGAGGATACAAAAGAAAAGAAACGCAAGCCAAGGACAAACTGACAGGATTCAGTGACCAAGAGGACATGCAGACCATGGACAGAGAGGGGGTAACAGCGGGGAACTATGGGAGCGTGGACAGAAAAAGGAGGCTTGTTAGTCAAGCCAAGACTGACTCCCAGTCCCCCAGCATAGTAACCAGGCAAACCTTTACCAGTAGGAGGGAGTATAGAGTAGCGATTCTGAATGCAGGTTGAGAGGCCGCATTAGAGGGTCCCTGCTCTGCTGCTTGCCAGCTGTGTTACCCTCAGCCACTCTTCAGCTCCTAGAGCTTTCCTCATTTGCAAAATAGGAATTAAAAACAACCTCCCTCTGAGGGATGCAGTGAAGATTAAATGAGATAATATGATAATAATGTAAAACACCTGGAAAGTGTCTGCCCCCTTGGGGACCTCTCATTACATGCTGAAAAAAAAAAAGGAAACCAATGTCTTAAACTAGCAAAGACAGAAATAAAAGGTCCTATGTAACCCTGAAATTCTCCTGAACATAGTTTGTTCACATTTTGAGGATTCAGAAGCTCTTCCTGGAAAGGCGCCTTCACTGTGCAGGAGTTGCATGTATCCCCCCACGGACACATGGTGGGCATGGGTCAGAGTAAAGATGAACAAGCCCCCGTGCTGATTCTGAGCCGGAAGGAGGGAGAGCAGTGCGCACCAATCCCAGATCCTGCTGATGGACTCAGACCATGACTTTGGGTAAACTTCTCCCCTGAGAAATTTCCGTCAAGGACCTCACCGTTTCCTTCTCTTGCCTCTCAGGCAATGCCAGCTTTGACATGTTTCTCTTGATTTCCTGGGACAACGTTTACAGAGGTGATCCAGGGCTGCTGGCCTATAAGCTGGGGTGTGTGGACTTCAGAAGCTTGCTGACACGCTGCAGGCACACACCTGGGCTGGGGGTTGATGGCAGGAGACAGGCCTGTCTGAAATGCCTGGGTCACTCCTCGAGAGCAGCAGAACCAACGGCAAGGGGACCAATACACCGTCCCAGCTCTTGGAGCACTGTTTTTATTTTAAAAAGTTCAACATGCGAAAAAGCAAACTGGTTCTAGCAAATGGGCCACTGGCTTTTGGAAATTCCAGACCTGAACCTTGGCCTGATCCGTTTTATCACTGCGGAGCACTGCTCACAGCTGAGGTCTTCCTGAAGGCTAAACTACCCTCTCGTCGAACTGCAGTTCTCTGAGACAATTTTTAAGGGTCCAGAAAGACAAAAGGACAGCAAGCTGTGAAGTGGGGGACTGACCCCAGTCTATCAGCCTTCAAAGCCTGCACTTTTTCCAGTTCCCAAAGGAAGCTCAACATTAGCAGAAAATTATACAACGTTGGGAGATGTAGGTAATTAAGTCTGCTCTCTCCATATCGCAGGTTACGCTCTATCCAAAACTACAGTTCAGAGGAGCTGAGTGACTTGCTTAAGATCACGCCATGCACGGTAGCTCCTACCATGGAAATCAAAAAGCTCACAAGAGATCTGCTCATATTAACAAGACCATTTCCTTGCAATCAAATCACAATTCATGTTTTCAAATATTTTTTACATATGTTGCTTTGGTTGGTCCCTCACAATCAGTGAAATTTAGGCCACAAACCAGCCCCTTCCAGGGAAGGAATCTGAGGCTTAGAGAGGTTAAGTGGTCTACACTAGGGCACAGAGGCAGAAGGTGCCACAGCCAAGGCTAGGGCTGAGTCCTTGTATTCTAATCCAGTTGGCAAACTCTATGCCCAGGCCTAGGATAAGAGCCTTTAAGATGCTGGTGTGCTGGGAGCAGACAGACAGGAAACCAAAGAGCAGGAGATGCAACTGCAGAGCCAAAAACTAGACAATAAGCCTTCAACCATCTTCAAGCCTTCAAGAAAAGCTATGGCCAACCTAGACAGCATATTGAAAAGCAGAGACATGACTTTGCCCACCAAGGTCAGTATAATCAAAGCTATGGTGTCTCCAGTAGTCATGTATGGAGGTGAGTTGGACCATAAGGAAGGCTGAGCACCGAAGAATTGATGCACTGATTGATTCTAATCAGAGATAAAAGTGTGTTATCTTTGAGTATGTTTCCTCTTCCAAGTATCTCTCTCAAGCATTTCTATAAGTTAGGTCCTTAAAAAAGGCCTCAAGGTCTAGGGCTTCCAAGAACACTGGACGTGTGCCCCCGACGCTGAGCAGAGAACCAGCTGCCCCTCCTCCAGGGGCAGTGGAGGAAGAAGAACAGGGCGGGAAGATGCGGGCTCTGTTGGTAAAAAGGAACAATTTCCTGGCCAAACCATCTGGGTACGGGGACTCTCTTTCCCCAGAGGCACTAAAACCAGTAAAAAACAAAAACGAAAATGAACATTGCTCTGTCTGGATTTGTTCAGATTATAATAACATGTAATAATAACTGTTCAACAACCTCAGATATGCAAATGATACCACTCTAATGGCAGAAAACAAAGAAAACTAAAGAGCCTCTTGATGAAGGTGAAAGAGGAGAGTGAAAAAGCTGACTTAAAACTCAACATTCAAAAACTAAGATCAAGACATCTGGTCCCCACCAGTTCATGGCAAATAGATTGGGGGAAAAAGTGGAAACAGTGGCAGATTTTATTTTCTTGGGCTCCAAAATCACTATTGACAGTGACTGCAGCCTTGAAATTAAAAGACACTTACTCCTTGGAAGAAAAGCTGTGACCAACCCAGACAGCATATTGAAAAGTGGGGACATGATTTTGCCCACCAAGGTCAGTATAATTAAAGCTATGGTGTCTCCAATAGTCATGTATGGATGTGAGAGTTGGACCATAAAGAAGGCTGAGCACCGAAGAACTGATGCTTTTGAACTGTGGTTCTGGAGAAGACTCTTGAGAATCCCCTGGACTGCAAGGAGATCAAACCAGTCCATCCTAAAGGAAATCAACCCTGAATAACATTGGAAGGAATGATGCTGAAGCTGAAGCTCCAATACTTTGGCCAGCTGACACGAAGAGTCAACTCAGTGGAAAAGACCCTGATGCTGGGAAAGATTGAGGGCAGGAGGAGAAGGGGATGACAAAGCATGAGATGGTCGCATGGCGTCACTGACTTGATGGATATGAGTTTGAGCGAACTCCGGGAGATAGTGAAGGACAGGAAAGCTTGGTGTGGTTAAGTTCATGAGGTCACAAACAGTTGGATACAACTTAGCGACTGAAGAACAATAATAAGTGATATTGAGATCTTACTGTAACATGTAAGTAAGTACTCGATAACAGTTATCACCTCACCTAATCCTCACAACATCCCTTCAAGGTGGGCATTTTGATCCCCATTTTAGTGAGGAGAGAAAAGTGAGTATCAGAGATGTTAAATAATTTACTTAAGGTTATACACTTTATTTCAGTCCAAAGTCCTAACTTGTATCCACATTGTATCCTCTCTCAAGGAAGATGACTGACTAGAAGACCCGTCTCCATTCTCCAAACCCTGAATTTCACCAAGAATGGGCCATGGATGGTACATTACAGATAGAACGTAATTATCACAGTGATGGCGGCTCAGCTGGTAAAGAACCTGCCCGCCAATGCAAGAGACACAAGAGATGCAGGTTTGATCCCTGGGTCAGGAAGATCCCCCTAGAGAAGGAAATGGCAACCCACTCCAGTATTCTTGCCTGGAAAATTCCATGGACAGAGGAGCCTGGCAGGCTACAGTCCACAGGGTCATAAAAGGTTGGACATGACTAAGTACACACATACATACACATATCACAATGATACCAAGATAATCAGCATCTAAAACTCTGATCACCAAATACCTTTCCCTTTTTTCATAAAAAGTAATGTTATTTCATAGTATTCAAATTAACTTTAAAACAATTGTACATTTTTATTACAAAGACTGAATCTGAAACAAAGCTAGCTCTATTATTTATTGAAAGAGTTAAACTTTAAAGCTCAGCTCTATTTATAAATGCATACATAGAACTACTCGTTTTGTGGGCACATTCATATGCAATTAGTCCAGCCAATTTCCATATTGAAAAATACTTTTTTATTGAGCATTTGCAACTAAAGCTGAGAGGACAGCTATGCACTACGTATTCTGTCAACAAAATTAATTATGTACATCCTATCTAATCTCTGTACTATATGATGAAGCAGTGTGGTGAGCCATTAAACCATAATATGTTGGGGTACCAGGGTATATTAGGTCAAGTCAGAGCCTAAAAACCATGACTTTGAGGGGAATTCACATATGCCAGTGAGTTAGAAGAAATGTGTAAGGGGAAGAAGCGGGTTGTTAGAGGGCTTGGTGACTGCCTGTAACCCAGTGCAGGAGATGCCCCCAGCCCAACTTGGCCTGTCTTCCTGGCTCCCATCTCCAAGACTTGGCAAACAACAGCAAGCCAAGATTTAACTAACCCACTTAAATTTGACTTCAGTGACCATCCCAGGAGAAATCGGGTTGCCTCCAGGAACTCTGGAGCAGCAAACTGAAAGCCTCAGCAAAGCAGACAACCCGTCCAGATGAAGTCTGTGTCCCTGGAAAAGACAGAGAGAAAAAGAAAGGAAGGCGGTGAGTAAGCGAAAGTGTGGTTTTGTGGCTGTGATCCGAGGGCAGGCACTGGGTCCTACAGCAGGTGCCCAGCATAGCCCCTAGGCTCAGAGCAAGAGACCTATACATGTGAGCTGAAAGAAAGAAAAATCAGAACTTGGGCTCCTAAGGAAGAAAAGTACCTACAGAAAACTTAAAAAAAAAAAAAAAAAGTACTATAGTGCAATAGAGGTAGGACACAGAAAAAGAGACGTTTGGTAAACAGAAGTCTCACATTTACAGGGGAAAAAATAAGATGATAGAAGTAATAATAAGAGCAGTTAACACTTTGTGCCAAACACTGTTCTACTACTTGACTGTAAATTCCAGTAGGGCAAGGACTTTGCCTCTTTCACTCACCTGTATACACCAAGTACCTACGTCAGGGCTTGGGGCCATAACAGGCATTCAGGATACTATGCGTTAGTGAATGAACAGATAAAACAGAAGTCATGGGGAGGGGAGGGGAGGTGGAAATAGCATTTAGCTAAAAGTAAAAACATAATAATCATAATTAAAGGATGGTCATTATGAGCTCATTTTTTCCTAACATTATTGAGCACCAAGTTAAGTGCCAGGCATTGAACTTGGCCCTGAAGATAGAGATTAAGACAAGGTATATTCTGGGCTTGGTGAGATGGCGCTTATTCAATCAACCAACACTTATCAAGTCTCTGCTCTGAGCCAGGCATCCAGCTGGGCACTGAGGGGACAGAGATATAAGGAAGTTCCTTTCCCTGCCATTCAGGAGCTCACAGTGGTGTGGGTGGGGTGTGTGTAACAGAGACACACACACAGGGTTATGGTCAGGATGGGGCATGAGGAACCTATGTAAAAGGGGCCAGGACAGCTACCCTTCCCTACCAGACCTCAAGTGAAGCGTAGCCATCGCTCATCAGGGAGGTTATGGGATTCTTCCACTGACTGGGACTTTTTCATGTAATAATTCCTGCCCCTACTCCCAGGAATCAGCATATATTTCCAACAGTCTGGAACCTGGAAAATGGGCTCTTTTAATCCAGGATAAGTGCTAAACACAAAGACCCTCAGCTTTATAACTATTTTAAGATCAAATGATACAGTAAGGGGGCTTCCCCAGTGGCTCAGTGGTAGAGAATCCGCCTGCTAATGCAGGAGACATGGGCTCAGTCCCCAGGTGGGGAAGATCCCTTGGAGAAGAAAATGGCAACATATCCCAGTATCCTTGCCTGAAGAATCTCATGGACAGAGGAGCCTGGCAGGCTACAGTGCATAGGGTCACACAGAGTCGGACAGGACTGAAGAGACTTATCATACACGCATGCACCCGATGCAGTAAGGCGATGAGGACAGCACTCGGACTCCAGTTCTATAAAAATTGTCCTTGGTATTTTGTGTTGTTATTCCCAAAGCATTGTAAAAATTTAGGTGCAATAATTGCTCAATAATTGGCAGCAACAACTGTTGCTGCAGCAGCTGAATCTAGAACTGCAAATATCCTTCCAGGGCTCAAAGTTGAATGGAGTTCCACGCAGGAAGTCACAGGAGAGTGGGAACCAACTTCATACACAGCCCCCGAAGGCTCTGACCAATTCTGGCTCCAACCCGTGGTCAGCATAAGTCAGCTCCAAGCTCTCCCACCCTCCTGCATCCCTTGCTAAATCAACCCTCCTTAAACTCTGCCCAAAGTGGACGCAGCACCCTTTATTTTCATGAAGAGTAACCAACTATTTAAAAAGCCCAGGGAGGGCTGAGATTTGCTTGGGGGCATCTGCAGTCTAACCCAGCACACAGGGATTTGTGCAATTGAAAGCTGTAGAGCGCTGTTTTGCAGAGCCTGTGCCAACGTGTGCTGCAGAAAAGCACAAGTCCCGAACTGCCCCTCCCTGGGTCAGGAAGTGGAGCTGGTGATAGAAGCACGTGGGAGTGGAGGCAGTGAAAGAGCAAGGGGGAAGTCCTAGAGCCCACTGGCTAAAGCAACCTTTTTCTTAGCCCCTTAGCCTGCCCCAGTCAACAGGGAAGAACTTGTTCTTTTTACACTTGGTGTGAGGCTCTGGTGATAATAAAAAGGGGTATGATTCCAAATCCCCAATGTTGCTTTTGAATCTAGACACCTCAGGTGACCCCCATCTTTCCCCCTTACTGTGGATCTCTTTTTTACATTGTTTAATGCTGAATGTGTTACATAACATCTCACCCTCCAAGTTATGCTAGCATAATGGTGACAGCAGAAAATAGAAAGACAGGCCTCGTTCAGCAAGACACAGATTACACAACATGGTAAACAAAAGACCAGAAACAGATGCACAAATTGTCCCCTGGACTACATAACTGGAAAGCACGACTGACGGTAACACAAGAAAAACAGACTTCAAATCTGTCCCTTCAACCTTTCTTCATGGTTGTGCAGTAAACATCAGTTTTCAATAGTCTTGTATCTTTCCTTTCCATTCAGGCTGAATTTCAAGTCAGACACATGATACAGTGTTGAGCAGAATTGTTTCAGCTTGGTTTCTTTTTTCATTTCCTTTCAACCCATGAAAGAGTTATTAAGACTTTAAAACTACATCATTTCCCTCTTAATAGGGTCACTTTCCATCCTAGTCGGGCTTCCCTGATGGCTCAGTTGATACAGAATCCTCCTGCAACACAGGAGACCCAGATTCAATTCCTGGGTCGGGAAGATCTCCTGGAGAAGGGAAAGGCTACTCACTCCAGAATTCTGGCCTTGAGAATTCCATGGACTGTATAATCAATGGGCTCTCAAAGAGCTGGACACAACTAAGTGACTTTCACTTTTTTCACTTTCCATTCTAGTCAGTAAGCTGGATTATATTTGGCATGCTTCAGTAAACCAATTGTCATTCAAACAAGGATTCAGTTCAGTTCAGTTCAGTTCAGTCGCTCAGCCCCATGAATCGCAGCACTCCAGGCCTCCCTGTCCATCACTAACTCCCGGAGTTCACTCAGATTCACATCCATCAAGTCAGTGATACCATCCAGCCATCTCATCTACTGTCATCCCCTTCTCCTCCTGCCCCCAATCCCTCCCAGCATCAGAGTCTTTCCCAATGAGTCAACTGTTCGCATGAGGTGGCCAAAGTACTGGAGTTTCAGCTTCAGCATCATTCCCTCCAAAGAAATCCCAGGGCTGATCTCCTTCAGAATGGACTGGTTGGATCTTCTTGCAGTGCAAGGGACTCTCAAGAGTCTTCAAACAAGGATTACAGATTCCATTTTTTCTATATTTTGTTATGTTAGAAGAAGGGTTATGTGGTTACAAGAGTGGTCTAAGGTGTCACCAACATTGCTTTCTTAGGAGCTTTCTGAGCCAGTGGAATGGGATATATGAAGTGGGGGCAGGTAGATCTGGATTATAATCCTAACTCTATAGCTAAATTGGCCACCACTTAAACCTTTTGGTGCCTCAGTTTTCTTCTCTATAAAATGAGGCACAACTATCCTGTGAAGCAAGTAAGGACCAACCCAAGCACAGTGGAGAACATGGCTTTCAGTGGAAAGCCCTTAAGAGTTAAAGAGACTTGGCTTCAAATCCCAGACCAGCCACTTACCTTAAGACTGGGGTTTGTTAGTTTAAAATGCTCTACTTTGGGGTTGATAGAGGCAAACTATTACATATAGAATGGATAAGCAACAAGTCCTACTGGATAGCATAGAGAACTATATTCAATATCCTGGGATAAACCATACGGGAAAAGAATATAAGGAAGAATGTATATATGTGTATAACTGAGTCACTTTGCTGTAGAGCAGAAATTAACACAGCATTGTAAATCAACTAAACTTCAGTTAAAAATTTAAAAAAAAAAAATTTTTTTTTAAGAGCTCTATTTCACTTTCCAGATGGTAACCCACAGTTAACAACTATGCTGAGTACTGAATGCGATGCCATCTGTGCAGCCTAGTGAGAGGTGGCTGCTCCGAGCATTATTTGTGGCACTCAGACACCTGGGAGAAGGAATGCCCCTGTAGTCAGAGACGTGAGCACGGCAGTCACCGGTTCTCAACACAGCGGCATCAGAGTGTCGCTTTAAAGAGGATTCCCAGCTTGCATTAATAAAAAATTAAGGTAGGTTGGGCAGAGGGGGACACCACCCACTGCTATAAACCCTGGTGAGGAAAGGGGAACAATCTGTGAAACAAAGGCTAACTCAGAAGCGCCAACTGCCCACCTTTTGTTGATATATCTTAAAACACACCTTGCTCCAAAAAAGGTGCACGGGGCTCGGTAAGAAACAGTTGCTCTGTGCAGTCTAGGGTGGGGCCCTGCCCAGTGGCCGCACTTTATTTTAAATCTGAGGGCTCTAGGTGACCGCTGGTTTCTGCACAGCACTGATCCTAAGGCCGGTTTTCAGGTGGCGGCGCGGTCTTGAGCGACACTTGCCTGAAGCCCGGTAGCGGAGAGCAAGGACCCAGCCAGCGCGGCGCTATCTGTTCGGGGCAGCCACCCTGCGCGCCCTGAGCTTGCGTTCCGCGAAGAGAAAGAGCCGCCGTTCGCCACCGGGACCTCCCCGGTCCTACAGCCTGCAGCTACAGCACGGCGACCTTGGCCTCAGTACCAGAGTATCCCCGCCCTCATATCGCGACCAGGAATATAAAACTATTTGGCGCTGCAAGTCATTGACACACATGGATACGAGACAGGACGAGGGGATCGCGGCTGCGGGCTTTGCTGGAGCTTAAAAGATGCGAGATTACAAAAGAGGAGGAAGAGCTCAAACCAAACTGTCGATAGATGGGCCCCTTGATCTGGGCGCTGTTGGGCAATACGTGCGGTCCCGCAACTCCGGCACAGGTCCCCAGAAAAGGGAAGCGCTAGAAAGCCGAGTACAGCCAAGCAAGACAACGCGGGCGCACGCAATCCAGGCGCAACCAAGGGCAGAGCTGCCGCGCGGCGTCTCGATCTCCCCATCTGCAAAGCAGAGCGTTGGACTAGAGTGTCTCCCAAAACTCCTATTAATCTAGAAGTCAACAATATTCCATCCTGGAGCTGCCCAAGGGTTTGAACCCGGAAAAAAGAGAGGAAAGCGAGGGAAGACGACAGGGAGAAGGGAGGAGCCGGTGGGAGACCTGGAGAGGGAAGACAGGGGACGCCCGGAACAGGCTTGGCGGGTTTTCGACCTTACTCCTCCTCCTCCACCTGAGTTCTCACATTTGGGCCAAGACCCCGCGCCCATCAAATGGGAGCGCCAGTTAGCCAAGCTTCTCCCCCCAAGCCCCAGTTTCTTAGAAGCCATGGGCAGATGGTGAGCAGCACAATAATGCATGCCACGGATGGTAGGGGTAATGGTCCTGGCTGGGGTCTCCAGCACAGGTGAGCGGACCTGGGACTGGGCAGGCCGTGGGACGGACCCAGGATGGGGGCTGCGGAGCGCCCGCGTCTCATCCCGCGTGTCCTCGGCGGACTAAACTTAACTCCCCAACTTTGAGCAAGGGGAGGGGGTGTTTGCCCCCCCAAAAAAAGTTTCTGAACTTTTCCCCCAACTCTGCCGTGGAGGCGGCACCGGAGGGCGGTGCCTGCACCCTGATTCGCCGCCAGCTCCTGTCTGGAGACTCGGATTGGCGCGCGTGGTCCGGGGCCGGGAAGAGCGGGCGTGGGGGAGGGGAGTGGCCCTCCCCGCCCGCGGGATCGGCTCGCGCCGGGAGCGGGTTAATTTCAAATCGGGGGCTTGACTGCTCCTGGACGGCCACGTCCACTGTGCCCGCCCGCCGGCCCGCCAGTCCCGGTCCCGGCGTTTCCCTCGGGCACCCACCTCAGCGCGGCGTTTAAGGACCGACTGACGGCCCGACACGCGGGCTCCCGGGCCTGAGCGGGGAAGGGGTGCAGAGGCGTCCCCGCTCAGCCCCCATCGGCTCCAAGTGTGAGGTGAACTGACAGGTCAGCGGGGCGCAGAGGGGCGCAGCGCCGGGCCAGACTGGCACCGGGAGAGGGATCGGGAAGGCAGCGGCGGCCGTTTCCCGCCTCTCGCTCCGCGGGGGGCCGTGGAGGGAGGAGCCGAGATCCCGCGCAGAGGGGAGGGGGCGAGCGAGGGGGAGGGGCGGGGACGCCGTGGTTCCGGGCGCGGGTTTGCCCGCGCTCAAGCCCCGCGCTGCTCAAGGGGCGGTGCCGACCACGGGATGGCTTTCCGCGCCAAATTTTTAAATCGAAGGCGGAAGGTCCAGACCTGCCCCTGGCGCCGCCAGCCAATCGCAGGCCTGCAGCTAGCGCTCTGATTGGTTGGGAACCGTTGCCCTAGAAACCGCGAGGATGCTGTCCGGGAACTGCCTGACTGGCGGCGCGCGTACTGGGCCCAGGGGGGAGGGGAATTGGCCCGGAGCGAGGGGAAGCCCTCAGGGCGCGGGAGCCGGTGGCTACTGTACCTGGTTGCCTTGCTGAGCAAATGCAGCCTTCCATGGTAGGGTCCAGGATTGTGGCGTGAACTGGCCACCTGAATAGCAAGTACATAACTTTTTTTTTAAGTCGCATCTTTAAGGATGTCTTCAAAAAACAACAAGTTTTAATCGTAAGGCGCTCTTTAAATGCCCAGGAGCTTAAGAACTGAATTTGGGAGTTACGTATGAAGCTGTTTCCCCAAGACTTTGCTGCTGATCCCATGCACGTGTGTGTCAAGGGAGAAATTCGAGCATCTAGATGTAGATTTTTATCCAGATATTTGGAGTTGCAGCTCCTTAGCCGGAACCTGGGCTCATGCGCTTGAGTCTGGAACTCTGATCTGTGAACAGGTGGGTGCTTGTGCTCGCTGGAGTCCATTCGGTGGGGTCCGGAGAATGATTTGCCCTCTCTTAAGGTGGGCAAGGGCTGTCACTGGAATTCCTGTGGTTTGCTTGAAGTCTTACTGACAGCAGATCGGCTTGCTGAAGTAATTTACGGGCGTTTGATGGGAGTTCTCTGCCCTGTGGGGCTATCTCCGGTCGAGAATAAAATGTTCAGTGTAGTTTGTCAGTTTTCTTTACCTTAGCCTTTGTTTCAGCAGACTGTGGCGTCTCGCACAGTAGAAAGGTATTTTCAACAGATCTCCTGCATTTTTCGTTAACTTTTTCTATTTTCTTTTTTTCTTTAAAGATGTTAAACTTTTTAATTGGACTACCTGAACTACTTGAACCATCAGGATAAAGAACTCCAGATTTTTCATTTTTAAAGAAACTAAATGTATGAGAAATTTACAGAATGGAGAACGAAAAGGTACTTTTTTAACTTCCATATTCATCCTTGCAGTTTTAAATGCAACATTATCCTGACTTTACTGCATAATTTTTCAGTATCCAACATCTTACTAACACCACATTCTTTTTTGGTTAACCTCTATTAAAAACCTAGAAGGAAGAAAAATTTAATTTTTGAAGAGGGGAAAAGTTACCCAGGATTAATCTTTCTAGTTTTTAGTGATTTGGCAGAAGTTTCAGAGGGATAAGTAGAGAGAAAAGATATTTTTAAGAATAATAAAATTTGTTAGCTGCTTTATGATATTTCTGAGAATTCTTAAACTATAAGAATTCAGAAGGGGCATTTGACATGACTGGACATTGGATCTCTTGTTAAGATAATTTTCTACCAAATCACCAATTTCTTTTAACTATAGGGGCCACTGTCACTGGAGATACCTTGATTGATTTCTAAATATTGATAGGGTTAAAAAATGAAATATGCAAATTTTAGATGTAAACAAATAAGAGAACTGCTGTTGCTTCTGATGGTCAGAGGCAAAGGACAGCAGCCCTGAGAAAAATCCCATTCTTGGATTGGAAGCTCTCAAGTGTACCATCTCAGTGCACTTATCTGTCATCCCAAGCATTTTCTTTAGAATAGATACAGATGGCAAGAATGTGTGAAGTCGCCAGTGGGCAAAAGTAGAAAAAACATAGTTTTCTTTAGTCTTAGGTATGTGGAGAAGGCAATGGCACCCCACTCCAGTACTCTTGCCTGGAAAATCCCATGGACTGAGGAGCCTGGTGGGCTGCAGTCCATGGGGTTGCTAACAGTTGGACTGAGCGACTTCACTTTCACTTTTCACTTTCATGCATTGGAGAAGGAAATGGCAACCCACTCCAGTGTTCTTGCCTGGAGAATCCCAGGGACGGGGGAGCCTGGTGGGCTGCCATCTATGGGGTCGCACAGAGTCGGACACAACTGAAGCGACTTAGCAGCAGCAGTCTTAGGTATAAACTGCTGTTAATTTACCCTCTTATGTCTCAGTGGCAGTCCAGCCTCTGCCAGGAACCAGCTTTGTGGTCTTGGGTTAACTAATTTTACTTCTCTGGGTTCCATTTTCTCCATCTGTAAAGTGAAAAGGGTAAATATTCAATGAGCAGAATTTTCTACTTGTAGCCACTCTGGATTTTGCTCCCCAGTGGATTTTGCTGACACAGGCTAGCCCTCGCCCTTGTTTCCTTGGCTCTCTGACTTTTCTTCATCAGTGGTATTTCACTGAGTACCCACTACACGCAACTGTTGTGCTAGGTGTATACACAGGTGAATGGCATATGGTTTCTGCCGTGGAGACCTTTACTTATTACCGTGTCATGAGTCAAAGTGACTACAAGGAGTTTGGGGTCACTTAAAATTATCAGTCCTATTAAGGGAAGTTAAGTAAAAGGTATACGGGAACTCTCTGGAGGATCTTTGCAACTCTAAAGCTAAAATTATTTGAAAATAAAAATTTTAAAATTGTAAGTCTTAATGTTTTCTTTTTAAATTCTTGGAACATAAGATGAAAATTTTAAATCCATGCATTGTTGCAGAATTAAAAATGGGGAATTTAGCTGTTATGGACAAATGTCAAAGTGATTATTGGAATATAGTCACTAATTGAATCATCTCTACAACCTCACTGAGCATGTTTCCTAAGAACTGTTTCTATTTATACAATTCTTAGAGTCAAAAGCTATCTGATAAATCTTTTTTTTAATATTGGATTTGATAATTTACTTGTTTTGAACCAGGAAAATCTCTTTTTCGAGCCACATAAAAGGGGACTGATGAAAACACCTCTGAAAGAATCCACTGCTGCAAATATAGTGTTGGCGGAGATCCAGCCTGACTTTGGCCCTTTAACCACACCCACCAAGCCCAAGGAGATCTCCCAGGGAGAACCGTGGACACCAACAGCCAACCTGAAAATGCTCATCAGCGCCGTGAGCCCCGAGATCCGCAACAGGGATCAGAAAAGGGGTTTGTTTGACAACAGAAATGGATTACCTGAGGTCAAAGATTGTTTACATGTAGGTTTGTTTGCAGAGGACTGGGTGGAAACTGGGGGATTTGGGGAGCTAGGGAGGGGGGTTTCTGTTGAGGAGGTACTAGCAGTATAAAGTATCACCCCAGTCAGAGCACTGGAAAGGTTTGGACCCCATCAAATACAGCTCTGGGAAATCTGAACCTATCACTTAATTATGAGCTTCTTCCCTTTCAGATCCTTCAAGCTCCCCACTTATCTGACTTCTCCCCACTTACCTTCCCAATTTTGCAGCCACTGAAGCAAACTATGTATATGTGTTAGTCACTGAGCATTAATGCCTCCAATAAATCTTTCTGAATAAGACATTATTTACATCTTTCTTTGTAGGAACACTTCTCTGGAGATGAATATGAGAAATCCCAACCCAGTCGAAAAGAGAAAAGTTTAGGATTGTTGTGTCATAAGTTTTTAGCTCGATACCCTAACTATCCCAACCCTGCTGTGAATAATGACATCTGTCTTGACGAAGTAGCCGAAGAACTTAGTAAGTATGCAAAGAGCTCGCTGAAAGGGTCAGTCATTAAAGGCACTTCACAGACTGAGGCCTTCAGACCCACGCTCCTTCTAGCCAGTGTTTGTAATGGCACAAGACCACATGGAAATTATCCATCTGTCAAGCCCTATTAATTTCAGAATAACAGCATGTAGTTCCCAGTCACATTTAAGTCTCAAAACAGAAGCAGAAAATCACAATGGAGATTGCTCTGCACTGTGAAAGGTCCGAAGCTTTAAAGTAACGCAACATTGTTTTATGACTTATTTCACAAACAGCTACAACTCTGAACTTGCATCTTGTTTCTCATTGAGGAGCCAGGCTGCCAAATGCTTTCTTCACAGTCGACATGAGGATCAGCCTCTGGGCATGGGAGCCGGGCTTTAGCCCTCTCTGCCATTCAGCACTTTCTGAATGTTTTGTGTTTGCCAAAAGTTACTGTATCCCCCTGCCCTCTTTTCCTCCTCTCTTCATGGACTCAAATCTAGTTAGAGCTAAAAAAGAAATCCGTGGCAAATGTAGGATACCTGTGGAGTCATGAAAATACTACGACCTGAATCTGTGAAGAGACATACAGGATATTTTAGTATATAGCTATCACTCCATGAAGAAAGTTTTGCCCTTCTAATACATGTTTATACGTATCAACTTTAAGAAATGCCATTTAGATTCCTCTCTTCACATACACTTCATTATAGCTATGGAGGGTGTACCATTTAATTTAGCAGGTATCTATGGATTATCTACTATGTGGCAGGCAATGTCATAGCAGCTGGGATAACATCAGTGGACAGAAAGAACAAAGTTCCTGCTCCTGTGGAACCTGCTTTCCAGTGGAGACAATAGACAGTATGCAAAGGACATAATCAGTGGGTAATGAGGATGTAAGAGGGTACCGTGTGCTGAAGGAAAGCAAATGCAGGCCAGGGCAGGCGGGGACCCAGAGTGCTAAGAGTGTGCTCCGTAATTTTAAACTTCATTTTAAATTAAGTAGTTAGGTCAGGCCTTGTTAGGAGCATGAAATCTGAGCAAGGAGATTTCACAAGATTTCGCCTCTCAAGAATAGAGGTGGGGAGCCGTGAGGACATCTGGGAGAGGCAATCCAGCTAGAAGGAACAGCCTAGCACACAAAGACCCTCTGGCAAGTTCCAGGAACCAAGGAATCTCAGCACCTTGTATCTATCGTGTAACAGCCATGTTTGTGTGTGTTGGGAACTAATATAAGAAATGGAGTGTAGAGTGTGGAATTTAGAGCTCTAAAGACTTGATTTTGCCACATACTAGCTCTGTGCCTTAGGGTGAGCAGCTTAGCCAGCCTGACCCTCTTATCGCCTCATCATTAAAGCATAGATAATAAGGAGAAGTTTCACCATGTAACCCACTCCCATGTTCTTGCCTGGAAAATCCCATGGGCAGAGGAGCCTGGCAGGCTGCGGTCCATGGGGTCTCAAAGAGGTGGACACGACTTAGCAACTAACACTAACTTTCACACTCAGGATGGATTTTCTAGCTCTAAGTCACCCTTTGAGGAACTGCCTCATTTTGTACTGCTTTGTGTAAAAGTAAAGACTATTGTTAAAGAAATAAAAAAGCATGGATGATAATCACCTACCTCACAAGTTAGCGTAAAATCTTGTTAAACCTGTATGATGCATCAACGACCCTCAATCAACACCACCTTTCTGATCTATATTAACTGTTTGTACCCTTTGAGAGCAGGGACACGCCTTTCTCATCTTCATACTCTGGTTAGCTGTGCTGTGCTCAGTTGCTCAGTTGTATTCGACTCTTTGTGACTCCGTGGACTGTAGCCCGCCACGCTCCTCGGTCCATGGGGATTCTCCAGGCAAGAATACTGGAGCGGGTTGCCATGCTCTCCTCCAGGGGATCTTCCCAACCCAGGTCGAACCCAGGTCTCCCACATTGCAGGCAGATTCTTTCCCATCTGAGCCACTAAAGTTATTTAATCCAGAACCTACGGACTAGGAATCCCTGGGGAAAGAAAGGTATTCGATTCTATCCACATTACAGTATCTGATCCTAGTAAGGTGCCGTTGCTTGTTCTCCACAGATGTCGAGCGCCGACGCATTTATGATATCGTCAATGTCCTAGAAAGTCTACACATGGTGAGCCGGCTCGCCAAAAACAGGTACACTTGGCACGGGCGACACAACCTCAACCAGACCCTTGGGACTTTGAAAAGCGTCGGGGAGGAGAACAAGTACGCCGAGCAGATTATGATGATCAAAAAGAAAGAATATGAACAAGAGTTTGACTTTAGTAAGAGTTACAGTATAGAGGATCCCATCATCAAATCAAACACTGGCCAAAATGGATACCCAGACATGTGTTTTGTCGAACTCCCTGGAGTGGAATTTCGGGCAGGTGAGAGCTGGTGTTGAAAAGCCCAGGTAGCAGGGAACCTCTTGGAGGTCTAGAGACCAGGTTCCTTAGGGGAACCTAGCTCAAAGCTACTGCTGCTTTTCATATGAAAATCATGCATGTCGATGGGATCAGGTTGCGGTATTTTTAGCTTTGTTACTTTTGAAGGCACTTGTCCCTTCATGAATTTTAATTCTCTAATCCTCTTCCTTTTCCAAAGCCTCTGTAAACAGCCGCAAAGACAAGTCTTTAAGAGTGATGAGCCAAAAATTTGTGATGCTGTTTTTGGTGTCTACGCCTCAGATAGTAAGCTTGGAAATTGCTGCCAAGATTTTAATTGGGGAGGACCATGTGGAAGATTTGGATAAGAGCAAGTTTAAAAGTAAGTGGCCCAACTGCCCTGGACTTTTGGACCTACTCTTAAATTACTTTCCAATACATTGGCTATATAAACAGATCATCTCTAGTTAGGCTTTTGTATCTTCACTTCTCCCCAGAATTCATGAAGATACTGCTTGAGCTAGCTTGTAGGGATTCAAAGATATGTATATAGCTACTCTTACCTGACACTTTTATCTACCTCACTTGATACTGTAACATTGTCTCCATTTTACAGTGTCTGAAGTCTAAATAAGCAGTAAAGTGGGACTGGAACCCAAGTGTCTGTTCTCTCCACTGACTCTCATATTTGAGGGTGTAAATAACTTCTAACACCGTCTCCAGACGGTGCAGCACAGTGGATTGGACATTTTGAAAGAGTGGTTTTATGGTGTCCCTTCTCTGCACTTACTGCCTTAGACAGTTTGCTTCCACAGTGACTTGGCTGGTCCAAGCAACTCAGCCTGTCTAGCGTGGTAGGCAAGGCTTGCTCTCTCTGCCCTGAAACCAAAGGCTGACACCCTGTCCTGTGTGTGGACAACCACCATCAAGAGCGGTCCCAAGGGCTTGCTCCTGAGAGTCTGCCCCATAGCTAAGCGAGGAAAGTAACCTAACAGATTAATTGCCCTTCTTGTTACATGCAGAAATATTTATTTAAATATTGGATTTTCTTTCACGGCTACTGATTATTTCCAATTCATAAAGAAAACTATTTGATTTCACTATGGAAAAAAAAAAGCATGATTTTAGCCAGAATATCTGCTCTCTGTTGGGAAGAAATCATAGATTGGAGTCTTAAAACAGCTCTGCCCTTGCCTCTAGAAAAGACTTTGTAGGAACTGCCCCCCCCCCCGCCCCCCCCCCCGCCGCCACACACACACACAGAGGAGCAGAGAGAAGGTATAGAAGGCATTAGCTGACCTCCGAGCAGGGCATTAGGCTGGCCTAGACATGGATCACTCAGGGGACCGGTTGACTGGTGACCCCAAGGCATAGCAGGGGAATGCCTGGGAGGTGTCATGCAGACCCCTTCCCATCCTTGTGAAGATGTGCTGGTCCCATGAAAGTACTGAGGCACCTCCAGTTTGATGGTGTCTCCATAAAGACAAAATGAGTAGAAATTAAGGCAGTAAGGCTAGCATTTGGCTTAGGAGATTTGCCATATCAGAAAACACACCCCAATCCTACCGACAGGCGGCCTGCTTTCTCTGAGTCACCAGTTTTCAGCTCTCTATTTCACTGGTTAGTCACAGCCTTGGAAACTATTCCAGGAACTGCAGATGTGTAATTTGCTGAATCCCTGGGGAATTCAGAACCCTCTGGCATGGCTGTGAAGGAGGGACTTAATTTGCAGCTTTGTACTCCAAGCTGAAGTAAAGGCAGACTTCTGTAACAGAACTTTTCATGATATATAAGACTTATAGAATTAGCAAATCATGCTTTGCCTATACATATGGACAGTATAAATGTTTATAAATTTTGACAGGTATAAAATTTTCCATGCTTGTGAAAAATACATTTATTTTCATAAACTATCACAAGCAGGAAAATGATTATTTCTGTTTGTTCCTAAAATGCTGAATCCTCATCAGGAGATGCCCAGCAGTGGTAACTTTTTATTAGAAAAACTGTAGGATGTTTCCCAATAGGGTGATTTCATTGAGTCATTTTTCCTTTTGTTTCAAAATCCAGTATCAGCAGTAATTGAGTCTCAATATTTAAAATGTTTTTTGTTTTCATTAAAGCAGTGTTACTAGACTAACTCTAGAAAAGTCACTGATGGTTTTTCTCTGACATTGATGGTTAGAATAGCTCTTTGAGTGTACACTGTACACATGAAGTCCTTAGGAAGCAAAGTCCTTTGATCTTTCATTATTCCATTAAGTGATATATATACTTTTTTTTCCCCCAGCAAAAATTAGGAGGTTGTATGATATAGCTAATGTTCTGAGCAGCCTGGATCTTATCAAGAAAGTTCATGTTACAGAGGAAAGAGGCCGAAAGCCAGCTTTTAAATGGACAGGCCCAGAAATCAGTCCAAATCCCAGTGGTATGTATTTATTTCCTTTTATTCGTTGCTGCATTACTTTGAATTAGTACACATTTGGAAATATCTTCCTTTCTCTTCCTACCTGTACTCCCACATGGGAAGAGCATATATGTAAGTGACTGAAAAGACAGAGACGAACACCAGTATGGAAAGTCTGGCCCTTGGTTCCATCAGCAACTCAAGGTCCATAACCATCACACCCGTGTAAGAGGCCGAGTCTGTGTATAAAAGAATTTGAGAAAGTTGAAACAGCCTGTGCTTGTGGAGAATATGAAATGGATTCATTCCAGAATGAATAGTCTGTCTCCATCTCAACTCTGGGATTCTTACATTTTGTGTTCTACCAAGACCCCCCACACAGAAGTTATGGAAAATGGCAAGAACACAGGCCCCAGAAGCAGAGGGAAGCTTAGGTTCCAGTCCCAACTCTCACTTATTCCAGCTGTGTGGCCTTGGGCAGGTGACTTCTCTAAGACTGTTTCCTCAGCCCGAGTAGGAAGAACGACAGTGCCTTTGCGAGGTTATTCCAGTTTTGGATATAACCTCAGTGAGAGGTCCTTCAGTACAGGGATTTGGAGGACAGGCTCTGGGCTAGATGAAGTTCATATCCCAGGCCCACGTTCTTCTAGCTGAGAGACCCTGAACCAGTTAGTTAATGTCTGAAATGTCTCTGAGATGGGGGTGCCTTTCCTGAGAGGTACCTGCCTGAGCTGTGGAGAATGTCTTAGGCTGTTCAGGCTGCCACAACAGAGTACCATCGGCTCGGTGGCTGATAAACAATATATTTACTTCTCATAGTTCTGGAGGCTGGGGAGTCCAAGATCAAGGTGCTGGCAGACTCGGTGTCTGGTGAGAACCTGCTTTCTAGACTTTTCTAGTCTTTTCATAGTAACCTCACATAGTGGAAGAAGATTAGAGAGCTCTGTGGAGTCCCTTTTATAAGAGCACTAATCCTGTTCAAGAGGGTTCCTCCCTCATGAACATCTCCCAAAGGCCCCACCTCCCAGTATCATCACATTGGACATCAGGTTTCAACATGTGAATTTGGGGAGAAGGGATGGGGCAGAGGATGCAAACATTTAGTCCATAGCAGGGAGGGTCACCCTATTTCATCAGATGAAGTCTCCACTGATGCTGAGATACCCGATGTTTTATATTTCAATAAGAAATAAAAACCACTGACAGTCACCCTGAGAGCACACCACTGGTTATAAGATGACAAAGTCTTTCAGAGATGTTAAAGTGAATTATTATCTCAGAATTCATTCAGAATAAGATGAACAGGGTTTTTTAGGTAAAGCCTTTGAAATGGTATCTGGCACATAGTAGGGACATAACTGTTGCCACTTTAATCAGAAATCATTTTAGAACCGTTCCCAGGTGGCTCAGTGGTAAAGAACTCGTCTGCCAATGCAGGAGACATAGGAGATGTCAGTTCGATCCCTGAGTCAGGAAGATTCCCTGGAGGAGGAAATGGCAACCTACTCCAGTATTCTTGTCTGGAGAATCCCCATGAACAGAGGAACCTGGCGGGCTACAGTCCATAGGGTCGCACAGAGTTGGACAGAACTCAGTGAACGCGCACACACTGACCTCATACCCCAGAAGGAGGCTGAACCACTCATGTTTTAACACACTGCCCTTTCCTGTTTCAGGTCTCAGCCCAGTCCTTCCTTTGGCTGCCTCTGATTTGGAAGCGAGGCGGTCTTCAAAAGAGAACTGTGCCAAAAACCTCTTTTCCACACGTGGGAAACCAAACTTCACTCGACACCCATCTCTCATCAAACTGGTAAAGAGCATAGACAGTGACCGGAGAAAGATAAATTCTGCTCCCAGTAGCCCTATCAAAACCCACAAAGGTATGTTTCCTATCATGTCAGGGCTCCGCTTGAAAGAATCCCTCCTCATCTGACTTTTAGCTTCCTTGATCCCTCGGGACTTGCTAGAGAATTGTTTGTGTCCATAGTCCCAAACACACTTGAAGCCCAACTTACATATGAATTAAAGGATAAATGCGAATCGTGGGCTTTATCACTTAATTGCTGTGTGATTTGGGGGAGGGAGCAGTGCCTGTTTTCTGTTCCTTTGACCTCAGTGATGTTTCATCAGTGTGAAGATTCATTCTTCTGCTTTGACCAACTCCCTCCCCCACCTTCTTTTTCTTTTACCAGCTGAGAGCACTCAGAATTCTGCACCTTTCCCGAGCAAAATGGCCCAGCTCGCAGCTATCTGCAAAATGCAGTTAGAAGAGCAATCCAGGTAGGTGGGCAACGCTCTTCAGTAACAGGATGCGTTACTTTACATTGCATCATTAGGGTTACTTATTTCATGTAAGAACAGGCAATAACCTTGGAAACCGGTGAGAGAATCTTCTCTGTAACTCATAATATGGAATCATTACAGAAACTGTCTGCTAGTTACATAAAAGCGTAGCTTCAATCTGGGGCAATGTAAAATAGTAGGACATTCTAGAGAACATGTGTTCCCATTGTCTCATGTTTTCAATCTTGTCTTTTAGTGAACCCAGAAAGAAAGTGAAAGTACAGCTGGCAGGATCTGGGCACTGCAAACCAGTGGCCCCTCTGGACACTCCAGCAAATGCCGAGCTAGAGATGACAGCACCGTCCCTCATCCAGCCCCTGGGGGTGGTCCCCCTCCTCGCCAGCCCATTGTCACCAGCAGTGCCTGTGATCCTACCTCAGACCCCTTCGGGCTCATCGTATACCATCTACTTGCAGCCTGCCCAGGCCCAAACTATAACGCCACCCCCAGGCCTGAGCCCCACGGTCTGCCCCACCACCTCTTCTAACACTATGAGATCAAAAGACTCCACTGATGCCACCGGTGAGAATGCAGACAGTGACGCCCCAAAGTCCAGTGCATCCACCAGGCCTGGAAGTTTGCTGCCAGAGCCAGAGAGACAAGGTGCAAAGAACCGAGAGAGGGAGCCAGCTGGAGAAAAAGGCTCCAAGAGGGCGAGCATGCTCGAGGACGGTGGCTCCAAAAAGAAATTTAAAGAAGACCTGAAAGCACCTGAAAATGTCTCCACAGTAAGTACAGCCATTAACTGTGCAAAGCTTTAGGTACCCCCCAGTTAAGCAAGAGGGACTCTGCTGGCGTGTGAAATTTACCAGAGCAAAGAGCAGTCTCCCAGAAAACAGGGAACTGTTCCTTAGCACCCCATAATCCAAACAAGGCCTCAAGCAGCTAATCCCCCGACTGGGATGGCGGCAGGGGCATTTTTAACCTTTGGAGGAAGGGATTATCCACTCTCTTTTTAAAGCACTGTGGGTGGTTGTCCTTAAGTCCATTTCTCTGTCCCACACTGGAATGCAAACACCTGCCATGAAAGTCTTAAATAATTTACAAGCAGATGTGACCCCACATGAATGGATGGACGCATAGGGTTCCTCTAACTCCTGCTTTCTGAGTCATTACTTGATATTTGTTTGACGTCATGCAACTGGCATCTATGGCCTAGCAGAGAAATGGCTCCCCCCACTGTTTTTACTTTCTACGTCAAATTTAAACCAAAATGTCCATGTTGTGCAAATAGAAAAATCAGACTTAGCTTGGTAAGGTTTAGGGTATTTGATGCATTGGTTTCTAGATGTTTTGATGTTTTTTTCCTGGATGGAGTTTAATTCAGGAAGGAAAGAACATGTATTGGCTGCCTACCCACATGCAGAAGCGTTAGACGCTTTTGCATACGTCCTCTTTTTCCACTCTCAGGATAATTGTATATGAAAGACAGCATCACCAGATAAACAGACCTCACTAAACATGGAAGCAGAAGTTAATCTCTCATTTTGTCCCTGCTGTTAACTCGGGTTATTTCACTTCTCTACATCTTGTTTTCCCACATCTATAAAGAATTTGTTCTGCCAGTTTTTCCTGATTGTGTACTGGGTACGAAGCACTTGCGCTCTGGATCAAATCAGCACCTGCCTTTGGGGATGATTGCTTTTGAGCACTTGCCCCAGAGCCATCTTACAGTTTTTGTGAGGTTAAGTGAATTTATTACATGATGATATATATAAAGGGGTTTGTGATCCTTTCAAGGCACTGTAGAAGCTGACGGGTATTATCTGTAACTGTTGTTATTAAGGAGGCTTTAGAGTCTGTCAGATCTTATTGAGGATGGCCTCATGGTAACCATTCAAAACATCCATTATCTTAGCATAGTATCATTTTGCATTTAATACACATGCTAGGGGGAAAATCACAAGGCTTCAGCTTGATTTGATTTTCTGGGAGGTCCATAATCTCTTTGAGGCAATGAGTATGATTTAATAATGGTCTCCTGTTGCTCACTTAGTTATTCAGGATTAGGGTTTTCACTGGATAGATTCCTCACACCCCCTGCTCTTTTTTTCATCTCTGACTTCATTTTGACCATTTCTTTTTAGCATGGACTGAGCAGAGCAAAGAAAGGGAGAGATTCACGTGTTAATTCATTCAACAAATATTTACTGAGAATCTACACTTCTAGGGGTGGAGAGAAGAGAGAACACAAACAAACACAAGCATATCAGGTAGTGAATAGTAAGAAATATGGCGAAAACAAAAGAGGATAGTGTCCTAGGAAGAGGGGTAGGAGTGCTGATATATAGTCTGGGTGAGAAGATGTACAAGTGGCAATATGTCAAATTATTTTCATCCTGCTACTTTAATAGTTCTAATTTTAAAAAAGGGATTGGCATTATAGATGAAACAGTTTTGTGATGAATATAGTTTATAGGAAAAGGAAAAGTAATTATTATTAGATTTTTGCTGGAGATCTGAAGAGAGTTAATCCAGAAAACATTGTACTGTAAGATGACAAAGAGCAGCTATTGGTAAAACACCTAAATCTACCCCTTGAAAATTTTCTATTCCTGAAGGCTTCAAGGAACCTGCTAGTAAAGATATTGAACAGAACCAAGCATCTAAGAAACAAAATTGAAAGTTTTTGGTACCCCTTAGCACTGGGGATTCTGACCAGACCTATTAACAGCTAGATCAAAGCATAGGCCGTTGTTCTGACAGTGGTGAGAAGAAAGATCTGCAGGGAGATGAAAGGTGGGCCTCTGGTTTACAAGAGCTGCTTTTCGCTTTTACCAATCCTGTTCCTGGTAAGACCGATCAGACTTTGCAGGCAGCTCAGCCACCCACGTAGGCTCTGTTGGAAAAGTATCGTGATGAGCAGGTGTGCTGCAGACACACACAGCCCAACACTCTGGCCATTTCCGTATGGAATGTAACTTCATTCCCCATAGCTTTATCTGCATGATATTTGGACATCTCATATGAATTAATCAGTTCTCTTATCTGTCGTTTTTGAAACCTAGTACCCTGCCCTTTCATTTGTATATTATAAGAGTGTTTGCTTGGTATCATTGGATCCTAAAGTACTAAGGGGAAAAAAGACCTATAGTTCTATAATTCCTTTATTCCAAATCAGGAGTCAGCAAACTTTTCTGTACAGGACTATAGCCCGCCAGGCTCCTCTGTCCATGGAATTCTCCAGACAAGAATACTGTAGTAGGTTGCCATTTCTATCTCCAGGGGATCTTCCTGACCCAGGAATTAAACCTGCATCTCCTGCATTGCAGGCAGCCTCTTGTATTTCAGGCGGATTCTCTACCAACTGAGCCATAAGGGAAGCTTTCTGTAAAGGGCCAGAGAGTAAATGCTTTTGGCTCTGTGGGCCATATGGTTTCTGTTACACCTATTTAACTCTGCCATTGTAAAAAGATTTTTAAAAATAGGAATGCATCTGCAGACAATATGTAAATGAATGGCCATGGCTATGTTCCAGTACAATTTTATTTGCAAAAACAGCCAAGAGGCTATATTTTGGGCCTGTGGTTTGACATTCCCTTTCTCTAAATCAACATTTCTTAACATGTTTTTTTTTTTCCCTTAAATGCTAATACTACCAAACATTTAGTTGCTGAATAGCCTGGGAAATGTTACATGATGAACACTCTCTTAGAGATTCACATTGTATGCCATCATGAAAGTCCCTTAGAAATTCTGCCATAAAGATTCCATTTTCCTTTGTTGAATTCAGCATTTCCCCAAACATAATTTAACTACGATTCAAGTAGTACCTGCTTGCATCCCATAGAAAGAACTAGAGTCCCGCAGAATAGTCTCTGGGAAACATCATCCCAGGTAATTCAAGGACAATCAGATATAACACAGCAGTGTCCCTACGGTGTCCAGCTGCGTTCAGCTTGTTCTGACAGTACCGCTTCATACCAAGAAGTCTGGAAGCAGACTTAGGATGTTGAGGGTGGTGGGGAGTGCTAGGTAAATCCTGCCCTTAAGCAGACTCAATGCTAACTTTAGGATGCTTCCTAAGACCCCAGCTGGCATTTAAGAAACATTTGGTTATTTAGGACAACTGTTGGGATGGGAAGGAGGGATACTGTCTTCAAAGAGCCATAGAGCTGGCCTGCCCGTGGCCCATACCACTGGAGGCTTTGGTCTGATGAGACAAACAACCACCAAGGGATATTAGTCCCAGAAGAGGCACATGGTCATTTTTCTTGTTTTTGTTCAGTCACTCACTTGTGTCCGACTCTTTGCAACCCCATGGACTGCAGCACGCCAGGATTCTCTGTCCTTCACCATCTCCCATAGCTTGCTCAAATTCATGTCCATCGAGTCAGTGATGCCATCCAACCATCTCGTCCTCTGTCGTCCACTTCTCCTCCTGCCTTCAACCTTTCCCAGCATCAGGGTCTTTTCTAGTGAATCAGCTCTTTGCATCAGGTGGCCAAAGTATTGGAGCTTCACCTTCAGCATCAGTCCTAATGAATATTCAGGATTGATTTCCTTTAAGATTGACTTGTTTGTCTCACCATAAAGAAGGCTGACCGCCTTCTTTGGGAGAAGGAAAGGATGGGAGAGTGAAGTGATTAAAGGCCTGCCTTCCTTGCAAACCCAGGAAGACTGCTCAAGGGATTCTCAAGAGTCTGCTCCAACACCAAAAGTTCAAAAGCATCAATTCTTTGGTGCTCAGCCTTCTTTATGGTCCAGGTCTCACATCCATACATGACTACTGGGAAAACCATAGCTTTGACTAGACAGACCTTTGCGGGCAAAGTGATGTCTCTGCTTTTTAATATGCTGTCTAGGTTTGTCATAGCTTTTCTTCCAAGGAGCAAGCTCTTTTAATTTCATGGCTACAGTCACCATCTACAGTGATTATGAAGCCCAAGAAAATAAAGTCTGTCACTGTTCCCATTGTTTCTTTCTGTATTTGTGTGTAAAATAAACCCTTCCTCTTTGTTTTCTAGACCTTGTTCCCATCAGGATACCTAATCCCTCTCACCCAGTGCTCAACCCTGGGGGCAGAGTCCATTCTGTCTAGTAATGAAAACTCAGGTACACTTTCCCCAAACCACAGGATCTACAGCTCCCCGATTGCAGGTGAGTGTACTTAAAAACATCTTTCAAACACAGTCATTCTCAAGCTCACTCAAGCCTTATATACTTCTTGGACAAATGCCTGTGCTTTTAAGATATTCTCCTGCCTTTTCCTTCCAGGTGTTATTCCAGTGACATCATCTGAACTCACTGCTGTTAATTTTCCCTCTGTTCAAGTAACACCTTTGAAGCTAATGGTCTCACCAACTTCCATGGCAGCCGTCCCTGTCGGGAACAGCCCGGCTCTCTCTTTGAGCCACCCAGTTCCCATCCAGAACCCGAGCTCAGCCATTGTAAACTTCACCCTGCAGCACTTGGGCCTCATCTCCCCTGGTGTGCAGGTGTCCGCCAGCCCTGCCCCCGGAACCGTTGGCATGTTGCCAAGAATAGAGGCTGTTAGTGTCACACCCGAAAGTGCAGGCGCTCAGCAAGGAAGGGCCACCAAGTGTGACGCATCCATCCTGAGCCAGAACCAAACAAACGGACAATCATTTGCAGGGACAGGGGCACAACAGGTGAGAGTGTGTCCATTCATTGATGTTTTTTCCTCTTTTAGTTCTTAAGTCCCAAATATCAGTATCACAGGAGACTCACTTTTGCTTTCGGACAAGGAAAGGATGGGAGAAGGAAATGCTTAAAGGCCTGCCTTCCTTGTAAATCCAGCAAGAGTGCTCAAGGAGTCCAGATTATGGGATTATCATGAGCTTTTTGTTTCCCTTAAAAAAAAATAGTTGAGCGTGTGAAACTCAGGCAGGCTCACTTAGCAGATTTCAAGGCATTCAAGGTTCCCATCATGTGACACGTCCTTCCAGTTCACTCTGGGTCTGACTTTTCTCCGTTCCTCTCTTTCCAATCAGCCTGTTCCTGTGACACCCAAAGGGTCCCAGCCGGTGGCCGAAAGCTTCTTCCGTACTCCAGGTGGACCAACAAACCCAACAGGCTCCACCTGCGTGGATTTTGATGGTGCTAATCATACCTCCGTAGGAACTCTCTTCGTCCCACAGCGAAAACTGGAAGTCTCAACGGAGGATGTCCATTAATTGACATATTTGGCTTCGTTTAATCTTCTGAAGAGTTGTTTAACAGAGAAGATGGCCTCAGACTGATTTGGAGAACACGTTCTCTGAAAATACTGTAAATACGTTGAGGGTTTACTTATTTGCAAAACAGACACTTATTTTCGTACTTAAATATATATATATCCACACAGACATATAAATATATATTTGTATTAAGCTAAGTTCAGCCATCAGTCCTACAAAATAAAATGTTGAACTAAGGTATATTAACTTCTGGGGGAATGGGTTCGTTTTTTCAGCTGTGCCTATCCTATGATGCCAAGTAACTGTGTTAAAGTTTACTTCCCTTTGGGTGAACCTGTGACAGGCCTAACACAGTGCTCTCTTCAACTTTGCACAAAGAAAACGCTGTGATGTATAATGTATTTTTAAATGGGAGGACTGTAGCTATATTTTTTTGTAATTTCTTTCTGCTATTGTTGCTGTATGTCTTTTTGTAAAGTTCGCAACAATCCTTAATCAAGTCTATGGAAAAATTATTTATAAAATGTATTTTTAATCATAAGTTGTTCAAATTAAAACTTTTCTAAAATGTATTTAACATCTTCATTTGGCCTGTTGGAAGAAAGTCTTGGTATGGAGCATGCATCCTGGTTCCCCTTAGATATGCCAAGCTTATCCCCTGTGTTCTTCCCCTCTTTTGATCCTGCATATGGCTCCACTTTTACAGAAGTGACAATGGCTTCAGAGAAGCCACTGCTTGGCCAAGGACAACCAGCTTAGTCCTGTGTGCTTTCCACCACACCCTGGGAGGTTGGAAATGAGAGGTGGGAGCTGGGGTGCTCCCTGCCTTGCCCTGACATGGCCAGCATCCACCTCGCCTCCCACTGTCAAGAGAAGAGAGGCTGCAGCTACAGTCCTCTTGTCAAACAGCCCAGCTCCAGGGATGGGCAAATAGGATTCTGATTTTGAATCCTATACACACAAGGAATTACCACATGAAACCCTCCATGAGCTTCAAGAGAAGGAATGAGCTACAATGTGTTCAGCATGCATTTTCTTGATCCTCTGGTTATGTGACGAATTGTACCTTAAGAATTGACACGTGCCTTCTCTGGTTTGGGTTCTTAAAGGATCATTATAATATCTATTTCCTGCATGTCTACTATGTGCCAGGCATCACCCTACATATTTTAAAGGCATTACCTCTACAGGCTAGTATGACAAGTTCACTGAGGCTATCAGAGATTCAAGCAGCAAGTCCAGGGTCACACTGCAAGTTTCTGCAAGGACTTAACCCATGTCTTTATCCATTTATTACCCATCTGCCTCCAGATACATGCCCAGCAGCTCTAGGAGAACCACGCACATCATTTCAGGGTAATCAATGTTTATAAACTCACTCCTTTCAAATACATTTTGTTTGAACAACCAAGTACAGCTAAGAGGGCAGATTTTCTTTCATTTTTTAAATTTTTATTGGAGTATAGTTGACCTCCAATGTTGTATTAGTTTCAGGTGTATAGCAAATATCAGTTATACATACACATTGTTCAGTCACTAAGTCATGCCCAACTCTTATTCCTTCCAATGAATATTCATCCATGACACCTTGACTACAGCCTTATAAGAAAACCCATCTAAGCCATTCCCAGACTCCTGACCCACAGAAGCTAAGAGATAATAAATTCACACTGTTTGAAGACACTAAGTTAGCAGTGATATTGTCATGCAGCAATAGATAACCAACACAGCTGCATAACCCACTGGTCTTCACAAATGTCTTCTTCCAGTTTATCTTATTACTGTTCACTGGTTTTATAGGCATTCATAGAAACAAACATCACTGGGATATGGAAACTGCAAAGGGTTTCATGCGAGAATCACTCTCCATTTTTAAAGCTGGAAGCAACTTTAAAGATGCCAGATAGTAGAGTGGACAAAGTTACCTGCCCAGCATGAAATTTCTTCCTCAAACTGCCTCCTGAATTTCTTCTTAAGGAATTACTGGGTGGAGCCCAGCGGACTGTAACTGGGGTTCCCAACTCATATCGAATAAGAGCAGGCTTGTCATCCAGTCTAAACCAACCTCCCTGGAATCTGATATTCATTTCATCCTTGCAGTAGCATTCTTACTACTCTGTCCCCACCACAAGACTTGCTGGGGTTCCTGCTTCCCAGCCTCTGGAAAAGCCATGACACCTGCTGGAGTTCAAGCCTGATTTTCAGTCATCTGCTGATTCTGCATATCTTCGCTATCCTTCCAAGAAATTTCCTTTGCTACAAGTTGCTGATCACACCTGTGACTAGCAAACAAAGAGCCCTTGCCAAATCACAGAGTGAAACTCAGAGCCAAGGTTTCCCAGTTCCCAAACCAGTTAGTTCCCTGTTCCACGGGCCTGGTGAAATCCAGTCAAAGGCTGAAGAGAAGAGACCTTAAGAAATGCTTGGGCTTCCCTGGTGGCTCAGATAGTAAAGAATCTGCCTGCAATGCATGAAACCCAGGTTCAATCCCCAGGTTGGGAAGATCCCCTGGAGAAGGTAATGGCAACCCACTTAGGATTCTTGCTTGGAGAATTCCATGGACAAAGGAGCCTGGCGGGCAACAGTCCATAGGGGTGCAAAGAGGTGGACACAACTGGTCAACTACACTTTCACTTTAAGAAATGCTTATCTCACCAGAAAAATGTAAGCAACTCACATATGCTCAAATGAATGCAACATGCTGTTCAAAATACCTAGAAGGGTAGTGATAGTATGAAGAAGAGATGCAAGTAACCCAGGGAATAAGAGCAACAGAATTTGCTGCAGAAAAAAAAAAAATTGTTTAAACCCAGCTTTAAAACAAGTTTTCCTCAGCCTTGTCCTTTTCAAGCGATTAGTGTTTCTGCAGATAAAGGATAAAGAGATTTTCAGAATTTAAGCAGATAAGCTGCCTGAGCAATCCTATTAATTATACAGAAGAGTGTGGGTTGACTGCAGATTCTTTACTGTATTTACCACTGACTGGTAGTTTTTAAATCTTGAGAACCTAAAATAAGAGATAAGCTGGAAAGAAAATTATCATTATTCTAGGTTGAAAAAAAAAGTATCAACCTTTTAATCAACTTATAGAGTATGATTTTATATCTCAAAGTTCTGTTCAGGGCATGCAGGTCAATTACTTGTTCAGTTGGATCAGTAGCTAAATTAGATTTATTGTGATTGTCAACAATTTGTAGAAAAGTAGGTAGGGAATATATTATCAGTGTCCTTCAACAGTTAGGTAATTAACTACATTTCTGAGAGATTTCAAGAGAATTTTCCATATTCCATGAGTTAAGTTCAGAGTCCAATCTGCCCTGCATAATCTGATTTCTAACTTAAAAGCATTATTCTAGTTCAATCTCAGGTTTCATTCCCCCCCCTAAAAAAACCATTCATTCAATTTTTACCATATGCTAAAAATTGTTATGGTAAAACAATGCCAATTATCCTACTTTTGATAATAAAATATCCTCTGTGATTCTTCTAAAAGTTTATCCTGCATAAATTTTTTTAGTTACTACTAATTAAAGTCTTTCTAAAATGATAATATAGCTTTCCAGATTCCTAAACAGAGTACTGTGAATATAACTAAAATTTTTCTTCATGTTTCAGAAGTTCATGAGCATTATTTTATTAAATTCAAATTCAACAAACAATTTTGGGCATCTATAGTACAGCAATGTCCCCAAGGGCTATCAAATACATAGGTCTGTATCCTCCTAAAATTAATGGCTACAGAATAATTATGCTTTTCAAGTTCTGTTTTTCTGATTCTCTTTCTCCCTTTGATATCAGCTTCAACTTGCCTCTTTCTTCTAACTTCATGATTAATGAATCTCTCTCCTAACCTAGGAAAATGGAAGGATTCCAGGGGAGCTGATGTCACCCCACTCACTTTTATAAACCAAGTCAATACAGAGGGATGGATAAAGATGTGGTACATAGATACAATGGAATACTACTCAGCTATCAAAAAGAATGGAATAATGCCGTTTGCAGCAACATGGATAAACTCAGAGTGTCATACTGAGTGACATAAGTCAGACAGAGAAGGAGAAATATCACATGACATCCCTTATATGTAGAATCTAAAAAGAAATGATAAAAATGAACTAATTTCCAAAACAGAAAGAGATTCACAGACTTAGAAAATGAACTTATGGTTGCCAGGGGGAAGGGATAGTTAGGGAGTTTGGAATGGTTAAAATGGACAACCAACAAGCACCAGCTCAGTGTTATGAGGCAGCCTGGATGGGAGGGGAGTTTGGGGCAGAATGGACACATGTGTATGTATGGCTGAGTCCCTTCGTTGGTCACCTGAAACTATCACAACATTGTTAATTGGCCCTGAAAGAAAGTGAAGTTGCCCAGTCGCGTCCGACTCTTAGCGACCCCATGGACTGCAGCCCACCAGGCTCCTCCGTCCATGGGATTTTCCAGGCAAGAGTACTGGAGTGGGGTGCCATTGCCTTCTCTGTAATTGGCCATAGCCCAATACAAAATAAAAAGTTCAAAAATAAATAAGCCAAGTCAATAGATTCCTAACTAATTACAGAGTGCTCTATTTCTCTCCTGGGGGGTCAAGTCCATGAACTTCATCAGATGTTTCTCTTGCTAAATAGTGGTCCTTTCACTGTCAATACAAATCCAAAATTGTTGATACTAGGAATCTGGGACATGATGGAGTGTCAGGAATGCTGAATATAAATTATATACCTAAATTCATGATCAAAATCCAGTAGACAATAAGCGCATTCCTACACAGAGATGTTCTGAGAAATAGTACGTCTTAGATGTACTAGGGGAAAGGATGGAACTAGATAAATAAAAGGAATCATTTTTGTTAGAGCATCTACAAGTATATCTACTCCAAATCAGTATTATGGGGTGATTACTACTGGCCCCATTTACAAATGAGAAAGCAAATACGTAGCTTTTCAGAAAATACAGCTCCAACACCACAGTAAGTGTGCAAAGCCAGCGTGCACATGCAAATCAGCCTGGGGACAAAGCTAGTCTGATGCCAGGGCCCCACGTCCCAGCACTCCGTCACACTAAAGCTGTCACACGTTTTCAGACTGTGGTGAAACAGGCTGATTCCAGATTGTTCATGACAAATGAGAACAGAGCCAGGAACATTACTCTCAAAGCATGACAGCTATTTCTATTTTAGGCTCCCTACCTATAGTGATTAATGCTGTATCAAGTTGCTTAAGCCAAAACATTTCACAAAAACCCCTTCGTGTAATGGCTATGCTTGTGAGTTCACCAAAAGAGGAGTGCTTGGCTCCTTGGACTGACTGGTTGGTGCCAGCCCTGATTCTCCATTTCACCCTTTCAAACCTTCACTCTCCCAGCTCCCCCTACAATGGTGCAAGGTCTAATTCCTGTAAAAAAAAAAAAAAATATATATATATATATATATATATCCCTTATCAAGGTTCTGCTTCTCTGATTTAACTCTGATTATAAGACACTATGTAGGACATTTAAAAGGAAATGGGATTGGGGGAGTTCCAGAGGTGATCAAGGGCTGCCTAGTGCCCAGTGTGCAGAGAATAGGATGTGCCAGTATGTTGGTACTTTATAAGCTGTGGGTCATTTTGGTTGCCAAGATTTTCATAGCTGCAAATGCAGGAGCTAGAGCATTTTTAGGCCAGCGTGCCCTTTACAAATGCACTGCATGTAACTTGGTCGCTGTGCACCCGCTGCAGCATCTGACCCGGCTCAGTCACGATGCCAGGAGACTTTGCATCCGAGACCTCACCTGCCTCAGCTCAGACAGAAAATATGTGGCTTGGGAGCCAACAGCTGGCTTCTGGCCCCAGCTCTGACGCCCTAATTAAGACACATAACTGTGCAGGCCTCGTTTCCTCTTGTATCATTAGAGGTGGGAACCCAAGGAAATTATTTCTGAGGTCCCTTAGAAATAAATTTTGAAAGCAAGTCATGAAAAGCAAATTCAAAGTCACTAGCGATTCCTAGCACATAAGCAGAAACTGCACTCAACCAAAAGAAGTTTATCAAATATATGGGAAAGGGATGATCCTAGAGAGAAAAGGAGCCACTTAATGAAACCACTAATCCTCAGACCTGAAAATACATGGTCTCCCCTCCTGACTAACACCACATGAAGCAGATTGAGAATTTGTTGCTGCTGTTATTACAAGAAGCTCTCATTTCCAGTGAAACTCATCTTACAGGTTGAGAGTCTGTTCGTTTTCCTGTTGATATCACTATCTGATTTTGCCTATCAGTTCTACGCATTTTTGGTCTCTTCTGTGGCATTATTTGAGATGACATATGTGATCCAGAGCAACAGTTACATATCTGAGGGAAATGGATAGTCAGGCACCTCCCTTAACAAGCAGCTTTCTGAATGGAATATTCTCAACATAAAGCCTGAGGATCTCAGGGTTGAAAAGGACCTTAGCAATCATCTCATCCAGGGCTGCTCACACTTCAGCTCGGACCCTAAGTCTGAGCGCCCCGCTCCCAAAACTGGTGCCAGGTTGGCCATATCAGAAACTCAGAAGCATCTTTTACAAATTCTTAGATTCCTATCGTCAAGAGATGAGTCTGGGATTTTTTTTTCCATTTTTATTGGAGTTAGTTTCTACTGTACAGCAAAGTGAATCAGCTATATGTTTGCATATAGTCCCTCCTTTTTGGATTTCCTTCCCACTTAGGTCACCACAGAGCACAATAGGGTTCCCTGTGCTGTGAGGTAGGTTCTCATAAGTTATCAGTTTTATACATAGGAGAAATAGCAATCCCAATCTTCCCTTACGCCCCGTGCCCCCCCTCCCCGCCGCCCCAGTACCCATACATTTGTTCTCTATGTCTGTGTCTCTGGAATTTTCTTTTTCTTAAGCTTGCCAGCTAATTCAAATTTGTTGCTAGGTTTGAGAATAACTCTCTGGAAGGACCATCATTTGGCATTTAAATTGTCATCACAGAACTTCTGGTGCTGATCAAGACAGAGCGAGCCCATGAGAACCTCTCCCATTGATTATAACTAAAACCTCCAGAAAGAACACAATAGCAACTAGCTAAGAACTCTGAAAAATGAACAGTAGCAAGTAGATTGAGAAGGGAAGTCAAAATCTGCAGAGCAACTGGTATGGCAGTGAGATTACTTGGTTTTTCTTTCCTGTATATCTTGGCTTTGATCCAAGGATGGGCTAAGTCCTGCAACTGTCCACCGGGTATAGACTGAAAAAAAATAAATAAACAAATAAAAAAGAAGCCCCCTTTTCTAACCGAAGGATCAGGAAAGGGTGCTTGTCAAGCAAAGGAGATGGGAGAGAATCCCTTTTTCTTTTTCTTTCCCTCCCAGACCTCAATGCTTCACTGTCATGATGGTGGCAGCAGAGGTTGGGCACCTAAAACTCAAACAACCATCTCTCAGTTTACACAAAATTGGTAAAGGAAGGCCCAATGGTCTGAAGAGTGTGGCAGGATTCCTGTTATTTTTCTCTCTTCTTTTTCTTCATGTTGCCTAGGAAGCACCACAGGGGCTCAGAAAGTGCATGGGCTAAAATACTGGGAGAAACAGTGGGTCTCTAGCCAGAAGACTGCCAAAAAGGACCCTTGGGAGCCAGAGAGAGTCAGGGAAAGTCCGAGGATGAGAAAGCTGGAGAAGGAAATCCATTAGTTCTGAATATGAACTATTACCAGTCTCAGACTCACTATGGAGTTACACATTGCACAACACAGACCCAAAGAATAATGGAAAAGGTTTTGAAAACTAATGATATAAATCACTGCCCAAGGAACAGATAAACACCTGAATGGTGTATGTGCTGGGCAGACATGCAAAGCACAGCAAAAGCTTTGAGAACTGAACTGACATTGGAGCCACCACTCTCAGAAGGCAAAACACAACTTGGGGTATGAGCCTAACCAGGTACATTGCCTACTAAAATAAACAAGCAAAAATTAATGTTCTCCAGAGGATTTTAATACAACCCAGAGTCTCACAACATGATATTCAAAATTCCAGAATACAATTCAAAATTACTTGACTCACAAAAAAAGCAACAAAGAGAAAATCTGCTCAATTCTCAAAGGAAAAGAGCATGAACAGACACCAAACTCAAGATAATCCAGGTGTTGGAATTATAACGATTTTACAGTGATGATTATAACCATGATCCATGAAGTTGGACACTCTTGAAATGAATGGAAATATAGCTGTTTTCACCATAAAAAAAATAGAAGTGATAAAGAAGAACAAAGTGGAAATTTTAGACACTTAAAATAGTTTCTAAAACAGAGAAAATTCACTGGATGGGCTCAATAACACAAACAAAAATTAGCATTCTCCAGAGATTTTAGAGGTACCCAGAATCAATCGAGAGGTCAGAAATAGACCCTTACAAATATGGTCAATTAACTCAATACAATTTTTTGATAAAAGTGCAAAAAAGTGTTAATGGAGAAAGAAGAGTCATTTCAGCAAGTAGTGATGGAACAGTTAGACATCCATACCCACAAGAGTCAACCTCAGCATACACCCTATGCCATATACAAAAATAAACTCAATACGGATAATATGCCCAAATATAAAGTGTAAACCTTTCAAACACCGTAAAGGAACCATAGGAGAAAACTTTGTTATTTTGAGTCAGGAAAACTTCTTAAATACAACCCCCAAAACATTCATAAGTAACAAAAGACACTATTATTAACCTGGACGCCATCAAAGTGAAAAATATGGAGTCATAAAAGGCTTTTAGGACAAAAAGGTCTTTCCACCATGGCTCAGCAATAAATAATTCACCAGCAACACAGGAGACGAGGGTTTGATCCATGGGTTGGGAAGATCCCCTAGAGGAGGAAATGGCAACCCACTTTAGTATTCTTGCCTGGACAGTCCCATGGACAGAGGAGCTCCAGTCTATGGCATCACAAAGAGCTGAACCCGATTGAGCAAATGAGCACACGCTCATACATTCATAAAAGGCTTTAAAAATGGTTTTAAAATGAAAGGAACATCACAGACTGAGCAAAAATATTTGAAAATCACATAACTGATAAAGAACTTGTATCCAGAATATATAAAGGACTCTCAAAACGCAACAGTAAGAAAACAATCCAATTTTTCAAATAGGCAAAAGATTTGAACAGTTTACCAAAGAAAATATATGGATGGCACATAAAAAGATTTTCAACATCATTATTCACTGAGGAAGTGCAAATTAAAACCACTTATTAGAATAACTGATTAAAATACCATTATTAGAATGACTAAAATTTTAAAATCAAGAAATTGATCATACCAAATGCTGGTAAGGATGTAGAATCTGGAGTTCTCACTTATTGCTGATGGGAATGCAAAATCATACAGGTACTTTGGGAAACAATTGGGAAGTTTCTTATAAAATTAAATATGGACTTGCTTTATGACCAGAAATTCTCCTTGGTTTACTCCGAAACGTGAAAAGTTACATTCACACAAAAACCTATATGCTGCTAATGTTTGTAGTATTAGTAGTTTATTCATTCTAAACTGGAAACAACCCAAACATTCTTGAAATTTATCCTAATTGGTATTCTCTGAGATTCCTAGATCTGTGGTTTGGTGTCTGACATTAATTTTGGGAAATTCTCAGTTATTATTGCTTCACATATATCTTTTCTGTTCTTTTCTCTCTTCTGGTACATTATACCTTTTGTAGTTATCCCACAGTTCTTGGATATTCTGTTTCAGCTTTTTTCCATCTTTTTTCTCTTCGCTTTAGTTTTGGAAATTTCTGTTAGCATGTTCTCATGTTCACTGATTCTTTCCTCAGTTGTATCCAGTCTACTAATGAGCCCATTAAAGGCATTCTTCATTTCTATTGGTATTTTTGAATTCTAGCATTTCTTCTCGATTCTTTCTTGGGATTTCCATCTCTGGATTTCCACCTATCTATTCTTGCATATTGTCTCCTTTTATCATTAAAGCTTTTAGCATATTAATCATGTGTGCTCAGCCACTTTAGTCATGTCCTAAAGTTTGCAACCCTATGGACTGTAACCCCACCAGGCTTTTCTGTCCATGGAGTTCTCCAGGCAGTAATACTGGAGTGGGTTGTCATGCTATCCTCCAGGAGGCATCTTCCCAACCCAGGGACTGAACCTGCATCTCCTGTATTGCAGGCAGATTCTTTACCGCTGAGCCGCTGAGCCATAGTTGTTTTAAATTCCTGGACTGACAGTTCTAACATTCTTGCCATATCTAAGTTTGGCTCTGTCTCCTCAAACTCTGTTTGTTGCCTATTGATATATCTTGTAATTTTTGTTGAAAGCTGGATATGAGTACTGAGTAAAAGAAACCCAGTAATCATTCTCATGAAGGTCACGACTTGTAGGTTTCTGTTCCAATAAATTGTGATTCTCTGTATCCACCTATCTCTCTCTTCAATTTCAGGGGCAGTAGTCTTTCCTGTGATCTCAATTCTCTGATGAAAATAAGAAAAGTTGTTGATTTTCAGTTTGTTCAGCTTTTAAATTGTTGTTAGAATGGAGACATGACTTCCAAGCTCCTTACATGCCATACTGGAAACCAGAAGTCACTTAGATATTCTTCAGCTGGTGAATGGAGGGACAATGTGGAAGATCTATACAATGGAGTACTACTCAGCAATAAAAGGGAACAAACCTTGGATGGGTCAACAATGTGGATGAATCTCAAATATATTACGCTGAGTGAAAGAAACATGTTCCAAAAGGCTGGATATTGCATGATTTCATTTACACGGCATTCTGGGAAAGTCCCAGGCTTCCCTGATAGCTCAGTTGGTAAAGAATCCAACTGTAATACAGAAGACCCCAGTTCAATCCCTGGGTTGGGAAGATCCCTTAGAGAAGAGAAAGGCTACCCACTCCAGTGCTGTGGCCTGGAGAATTCCATGGACTGTATCGTCCATGGGGTCTCAAAGAATCGGACACGACTGAGTGGCTTCCACTTTCACTTTCTTTTCACTTTCACTGGGAAAGTAAAAACTTCAGGGCAGAGAACAGATCAGTGGTTGCCAGTGCTAAGGGATGGGTGTTGATTTGACTACAATGGGGAAGTACAAAATAATTCTGGAGGATGGTAATGATTCTGTATCTTAATTGTTGTGGTAGTTGTAGGAGTCTATGCATTTCTCAGAATTCATAAAACAATACAAAAGTTTATACATTTTAAAGAATTTTTAAAATTGCCATTACAGCATCCCATCTACATTGTCTCCAAACTCTGCCTGAAGGTTTCCTATGATGAAGAATTTACTCTTTTCAGAGCCCACTGATCATATTATTAAAGAATTTCCCCATAAATGTGCTGCGAATGGATTACAGGTTGTCAAGATATTAAACATCTCAGCCCTCAGGCAGGCAGGAGTCATTGAACCACTCTTTCCCACAATGAGCTGTAAAAATTCTTTCCTTTTCTATAATTTCCATAAAGTTAAAAAGGATGCACTGTTACTAGACTTTTTATACACTGAAACAGTATCAGCCCATCTATAATGTCTATTCTTATTGGTCCTAATTTTTTCTTGAAACAAATGTATTGCTTCCTTATATATATTGAAGCTCCTCAGGTATTTGGAGATTTGCTATATGTTTTCCTGCTCCCACCATCACCAGTTCTTCTCTGGTTCCTTGGGCTGTTCCTCATATGGCACATTCTAAGATTCTTTATTACCTCCTAGAACATGATTTTTATTTTCAGTATTGCTTCCCAATCTCTAGAATATGGTATTCAATTTTCAGCTAGCGTAGGATCTACAAGGAAAACATTTTATACTGAAGTTGGTCCCCTGCTATCTATCTTCCCATATCCATCAGAAAATGAATACTGCAGTCTTTCTTCGCAGACTGAAAGGACTACAGTGTCTCACAATGTTCGAGGTTTGTGGTTTAACTGTACTGGCTCTACGGCCTCTACAAGTTCTTGGAGCACTATCAAATTCTAGCATTTGGAGACAACTCACTAGAAGGAATTCATAGACTCAAAATATCACAGAGCAAGTCAACAAGAACTACAACACAACTACCAGCACCATATCTCAGCATCTATAAAAGGATCCACATCTATAAAAGGATCCACAGTTGCCACACCATATACTTGGCCACCCCCCACCACCGCGTCATTCTGTAACGAGAGCTCCTTGTTGCTCTGACCCCTTTCTCTCAAATCCTCATCGGGCAAAGCTCTCCTCTCGTCCAGGAAACAGGAGACCTTTCTTGGGTTCCAGCTAATCCTCTTAGGAAACTGTTCCTCACTCACATCAACTCACCATCTACTTAACCCACATTCCAGCTGACAGACATGGCCATAATATAAAATATATACTTAGTCTGAAATAAATTTTATCTACTGCGGGTTTTGGGGACTTTAGTTTAAATCCCTTGGTCTATGACCTCAGATATAGCAAAAATGGATTTAAGAAATTAACCCACACACTTATGGGTACAGGATTATTTTTGACAAAGGGCGCAAGAATATACCATGGGAAAAAGTCTCTTCAATAAGTGATGCTGGGAGAGCTGGACAACCAAGCGTGAAAGAGTAAGATTAGAGCACTTCCTGACACCATACCCAAAGGTAAGCTCAAAGCGGGCCACAGACCTAAATATAAGGCCAGAAACCATAAGATCCTTAGAAGAGAACATGGGCAGAACACTGTATGACATAAATCATAGCAAGATCCTTTATGACCCACCTCCTAGAGTCATGGAAATAAAAACAAAAAGAAACAGTTCAGTTCCGTTCAGTTGCTCAGTCGTGTCCAACTTTTTGCAACCCTCTGGACTGCAGCACACTCAGCTTCCCTGTCCATCACCAACTCCCGGAGTTTATTCAAACTCATGTCCTTTGAGTCAGTGACGTCCCACCTCCTAGAATAATGGGAATAAAAACAAAAATAAACAAGTGTAACCTAATTAAACGTAAAAGCTTTTGCACAGCAGAAGAAACTATAAACAAGGTGAAAAGACAACTCTCAGAATGGGAGAAAATAATAGCAAATAAAACAACTGACAAAGGATTAATTTCCAAAATACACAAGCACCTCATACAACTCATTCCCAGAAAAATAAACAACCCAGTCAAAAAATTGGGCAAGAGACCTAAACAGACATTTCTCCAAAGAAGACATACAGATGGCTAACAAATACATGAAAAGATGCTCAACATCACTCATTATTAGAGAAATGCAAATCAAAACTACAATGAGATATCACTTCACACTGGTCAGAATGGCCATCATCAAAAAATCCACAAACAACAAGTGCTGGAGAGGGTGTGGAGAAGAGGGAACCCTCTCGCACTGCTGGTGAGAATGTAAATTGATGCAGCCGCTATGTAAGACAGTACGGATATTCCTTAAAAAACTAGGAATAACACCACCATAAGACCCAGCAATCCCACTCTTCGGCATATATTCTGAGGAAGCCAAAACTGAAAAAGACACATGTACTCCAATGCTCATTGCAGCATTATCTACAGTAGCTGGGACATGGAGGCAACCTAGATGTCCGTCGACAGATGAATGGATAGAGAAGCTGTGGTACGTATATACAATGGAATATTGCCCAGCCATAAAAAGGAACACATTTGAATCAGTTCTAATGAGGTGGATGACCCTAGAGCCTATTATACAGAGTGGAGTAAGTCAGAAAGAGAAAAACAAATATCGCACATTAACACACATATATGGAATCTAGAAGGATGGTACTGATAAACCTATTCTCAGGGCAGCAATGGAGATGCAAATATAGAGAACAGAGTTACGGACAAGGGCGGGAGAGAGGGAGGAGAGGGTGAGATGAATGGACATAGTGGCATGGAAGCAGACGCACTGACACAGGTGAAATAGACAGCCACTGGAAGTTCGCTATATGACTCAGGGAACTCAGACCAAGGCTCCGATGCTGAAGCTGAAACTCCAGTACTTTGGCCACTTGATGCGAAGAGCTGACTCATTTGAAAAGGCCCTGATGCTGAGAAAGACTGAGGGCAGGCAGAGAAGTGGACAACAGAGAATGAGATGGCTGGATGGCATCACTGACTCAATGGACATGGGTTTGGGTGGACTCCGGGAGTTGGTGATGGACAGGGAGGCCTGGCGTGCTGCAGTCCATGGGGTCACAAAGAGTCAGACACAACTGAGCGACTGAACTGAACTGAACTGAAACCAGGGCTCTGTAATAACCTAGAGATGCGAGAAAGTGTAGGAGGTGGGAGAGAGGGGACATATGTACACTTATTGCTAATTCATGTTAATGTATGATAGAAATCAAACCAATATTGCAAAGCAATCATCCAACAATCAATTAAATATAAATAAATACAATCTTCTGGAAAAAGAAATTGGGTTGAAGTCTCCCAGCCCCAAGTCATCCCCTCAATGGATCTTTGAAACACACCCTGCAAGTTATAACTCAAATCTGATGACAGATCATTTTCACAACTTCTATTTATAACTCCTAAATCAAGGAAATACAAATAAAAATAGTCTATTTCTATAGGTTAGAAAGAAATTTCTGGATAAAAAGGATTTCTGCTAAACAATTTAAAAGTAGAATTTTGCTTGAATGGATCTATTAAAGATGGGACTGGATCCACAGAAGACACCAAAAACAGAATAAGGATACAAGTCACAAATGGAAGAAAACATTTGCAAAAGACATATCTGATAAAGGACTGTTATCCAAAATATACAAAGAACTCTTAAAACTTAACAGTAAGAAAATGAGCAACCCAGATAAAAGATGGGCAAAAGCCCTGAACAGACACCTCACCATAAAGACATGCAGATGGCAAATAAATATATGAAAAGATGCTCAATGTCATATGTCATTAGGGAACTGAAAATCAATACAATATACCTTTTAGAATGGCCAAAATCCAGAAAACTGACAACACCAAGTGCTGACAAGGATCTAGAACAACAAGAACTCTCATTAATTGCTGGTGGCAATGCAAAATAATACAGCCATTTTGGAAGATGGTTTGGCAGTTTCTTATAAAATTAAATGCATTTTTACCATATGCTTCAGCAATTGCACTCCTTAGTATGTACCCAAAAGAACTGCAGACTTTAAAAACCTACACATGGATGTTTATAGCAGTTTTACTCATAACTGCCAAGACTTAGAAGCACTCAAGATGTCCTTCAGTGGAAGAATGGCTAATAAACTGTGGTACACCCAGACAATGGAATAATACTCAACGCTAAAAAAAAAAAAAGCTATCAAGCCATGAAAAGACATGAAGGAAGCTTAAATGCATATTATGAAGTAAAAGAATCCAATCAGAAAAGGCTACATACTATGTGATTCCAACCACACGACGTTCCAGAAAAGGCAAAACTATGGAGGCAATAAAAAGTTCCAGAGGTTAGTGGGTGAAAGAGGTTGAATAGACAGCAGACAGAATTTATAGGACATCGAAACTATTCTGTGTGAAAACATGACTGTGGGAACATGTCCTTATACATTTGTCAAAACTCATAGATTATAAAACACCAAGAGTGAACCCTAATGTAAAACTATGGAGTTAGGATGCTAATGATGTGTAGTGCAGGTCCATTGATTCAGTCAACTGCACCACTCTGTGCAGGACACATACTGGAAGAGGTTGTGTGTGTATATGAAATTCTCTGTACATTTCACACAACACTACCGTGAACCTAAAATTCCTCTAAGAAATAAACCCAGTTTAAAAAAAAAAAAGCATTTCAGGATATTAGAGGACTTTCAAGTTTCCTGTACACAAAAGGAAATTGTCACAGTGCCTAACAGGTTCCAGTGACATCACTTCACTCACCACCTTGAGGATTTCCAATTCTCTTTGTCCCTGTGCCATACTGTAGACTGCCTTCCCCAAAGACTTGAGTTAAAACCCCACCTCCAAGCATCTTCTCCTTCTCCTCCAAACCATCTTCGTGTATGACCCGACTACTTTATTCTCTCCTCCATCTTTTTGAACCCATCAGATCAGTTAATCTTTCTGAGGTCTTTTTCTTGGCCTTATGCATGGCCTTTCAACTTTAAAGGACCAAAGCCCTAACATTTTGTCAGTAAGGAGTTTTTTTGTCAGTTAATTCTGCTTTTTTTTTTTTTTTACCCTATATCAAGAACTCTTGCTTCATAAAATATTTGGTACTATCTCTAATACATACATTTTCTGTAATAGGGCCACAGTAGGAGAAAGGTGCTTCTATGACAATATAGAATGTCTGCTCTTGTTGCTAAGGGACCATCACACACAAAAGGAAATAAAGACTTACTTTCCTTAACTAAAAAATAAGAATGTTCAAATTTTAGAATTAGAAGACACCTTAAAAGTCATTTTGTCCAGCATGAACTGTTGGCTGTGCTGTGCGACTTTCAGGATCCTAGCGCCCCGACCAGGGATTGAACACTTGCCCCCCGATAATGAAAGCATGGAGACTCAACCACTGAATTGCCAGGGAATTCCCAGCATGAACATTTTGTAAATAAAGAAATCTGAAAGGGGGACTGACTTGCCAAAGGGCACACAGCTCAGTTCATGGCAGAGGTAAGACTAGAAATCCATTTCTGTGCATTCCAACCTGGTGCTATTTCCACTTCAGGCTGTATGGAGCGGCTACGTGCTTAAATAAGGCATTTCTTCTTGCTGATTTTGTGCTGTCTCCTTTGCTGTTTATCTAAGATCTGGAAGGAATTTAGCCCTTTTAAGACTTCTCAAAACCACTCAGTTAGATGAATAAATTCAACCAAAAATGTTCGAATGCCTGCAGGTGCCAACACACAGGACACAAAGATAAATATGATACTCTCTGTCCCCCTAAGGAGTTCAGCATCTCATGAGCCAAAATGACATATGACAAACCAGCCAAAATTCCCTGAAGGAGGCATGCGAAAGGAGTGTTTGGGGGCCAGCACAGAGAGCGGCATATCCCACCTGGAAAGGGGCAGGGAGGAGGCCTGCACTGAAGAGGTGGCATTTGAGCTGCTCATGGAAGGCCAAGGAAGATTCCACCCGAGGGGGTAGGTAAGGAGGGGAGGACATTCCAGGCAGAGGATGGAGTATGAGCAGAGCAGAGAGGCACGATAGAGGGCTGGCTATTTTTGGAGAAGAGTGATTAGCCTGGAGAGGCTGGAAGATAGGGTAAAGGAAAGTAGGGTGGTGGGAGAAAAGGTTGGAATGTTAATCCGTGGCTAGAAGATGAAACTGAAATGCTATGTCAAAGTTTTTAATATGACTGCATACTAAAGGGGTGTTAATGGGGGCGGGGGTCTCTAAGTGGGAAGCTGCCATCCTCAGATCTGTGTTTCCAAAAACAGACATTCTTGTAGCAGCGTGAGAGATGGAAGAGAGGTGGGGAAAACTGAGCAGGAAGCTTCCTTAAAGAAAAAAAAAGTTAGGCAAGACATCTGAGCTAAGGCAGTAAGAGAAGCGGGGATAAAAAGAAAGACTGGATTCAAAAGCATTTCTATAGTTTATACAAGGGCTTTGCTGCTGGCTCAGTGGTAAAGAATCTGCCTACAGTGCTAGAGATGCAGGTTTGATCCCTGGGTCGGGAAGATCCCCTGGAGAAGGAAATGGTAACCCACTCCAGTATTCTTGCCTGGAGAATTCCATGGACAGAGGAGACTGGGTGGGCTACAGTCCATCAGGTCACAAAAGTGTCAGACATGACTTAGCAACACAACAGCAACAACAAATTGTTGATACACGTGAGCAGTGAGAGACGCCACTCAAGCCACAGCAATCACTCCTAAAATGACCCCACTGATCCTTTTCTGAACCTCCATGTGTTAATCTGCATTTGTCAATTTGCTGGCCCTGTGAGACCCACCTAAGGGTTTGCACTGCTTCGGGCTCCTCCTAGAGGCTTTGTCCTGGCTGAACAGTGAATACAAAAATAGCCTCTACTGAACCCTGGGGACCATTGATGCAGATTAAGCCCTTCTAATCTCTCAGGGCAAGACGAAGTTGAGTTGGTGCTTTGGCGGCAGGGTTACTCTGACCTGCAGGGTCCCGCCCCTGCACTGTCCTCTCTCCCAACCACAAAGCGCTATCAGATCAGCTGAAACTTCCCTTAGGGCATTGGTCCCAGGCAGAGAACCTGGAGCAGGTTCTCACTTTACCATTTACTGGCTTTACTTCACCTCTCAAACCAGGTTATTCATCTGTAAAAAAAAAAAAAAAAAAAAAGGGAATAATAGGCACTTCCCTGGTGATCCAGTGGTTAAGACTCCTCACTCCCAACGCAGGGGCCCAGGTTCAATCCCTGGTCACGGAACTAGATTCCACATGATGCAACTAAGACTTCGCAGGCTGCCACAAAGATCAAAAATCCTGCATGCCCCGACTAAAACACAGCACAGACAAATAATAAATAAAAATAAACATTTTAAAAAAGAGGAAAGGGAATAATAACACCTATCTATACCCTCCCATTGCTTGAGAAACAGAGAAAGGGACAGAGAGAGGAGAACCACATCTAAGAGAGAATCAAACACTCAGTAATGCCTTTAAGCTAAAAGCATTATGTAAGGAACCCTGTCATCACTACAATCAGCAGTGATGTATGGTCATAAGAACAAAGAGGCCAGTAAAAAAAATATCTGAATGATGCAAGTACATAAATTATTTGTTTCTCCAAGTCTCACTTCATTGTAGTGAGGATGACTATATATACATATATCTTGGGAAAAAGGAACCATCTTGGTGCCCTTAACTGTTGCTTTGCCCATTTCTCTGCCTTTCATGAAAGAACCACATGGCCAGGGGCAAGCTTTGAATGGCAGTTTTAAATTAACTCTCTCTTGGAAATAAGAGCCAATGACAAATGTCAGACCACTGGTGCAGAGAGAGATAGTGAAAAGCACTATTTACTCTAAGAATGTGGCTGACGTTGAATACATTATAGTCCAATTATGTTTCTTTTCAGAGTGCTTTGGAGGAGCGGATGGAAGCTAAGATTCCCAGGCCTATACGTTCTCCTGCGTATTTCTCTGTGTCTGACATGGTTTAGAACAGTGGTTTCTAAAGTGGAAGGGAGGCCAGCATCCTAGACAGTATGTGAAATACTAGAGCATGAGAAAAAGAATTAGAACATTTATTTTTATGTTTTTAGTGCATGGTATGGAGTGTGTTTTATAGTATACATGACAGTAATATGTTGGGACTTCCTCAGTGGCTCAGAAGGTAAAGAGTCCACCTGCAGTGTAAGAGACTTGGGTTTGATCCCTGGATCGGGAAGACCAGGAATGGCCACCCACTCCAGCATGCTTGCCTTGTGAATTCCATGACCAGAGGAGCCTGGTGGGCCACAGTCCATGGGGTCTCAAAGAGTAGGACACTACTGACTGATTAACACTTTTTCATGGAGTGTGTTTTATATTGCATATTACAGTAATACATCCATAATTTACATATATATGTACATATATACGTGTGTGTAAGCCTATAAACAAAAATGTTTACTGTGGGGGCAATGATTCAATGAATCTGGGAACCAACATTGTAGAAGGGATTTGAAATTCAGTCTGGGTTTGAATTTCCTGTCTCCTTAGAGATCTGCATTTCCCAGTGACTACTCAGATTTTGGTTATCCTAGGAGAAGGGAAGAGAGGAAACAGTGATTCTAGTCCTGATATTGGCACTGACTCACTGTTGACTCTGCTGTGTGGCCTTGAGGGAGCTACTTAGTAGCTTTCAAGGCTGTATTTATTTCATTCCTCACTCATGGGTATAGTAATGGGTATAGAAATATTTTCTTTACCAAGTCATTGAGAGAATTAAATAAAATACAGCTTATTCTGATTTATGTATAAAGACGGTGTTTTCAGGTGTGCATTTAAAATCATCGTCCCATCTCACTCTCTTGCCTAATGTTCTTTGTGTTCTATGTTTCACAAGTGAGTCATTTATGACTATTCTCGGCGAACAATGGGGCGGGAACAGTGGGTTGATCCTTGTATTACTATTTACTCACTGTTGAGTCAACACTCAGCTAGCGTTGATTGGATACCCTGCTATGTGTCCAACGCATGCTTAATATTATGTAGTCCTTGTAGAATCCAAAAGGTATTTGCTTCATTTTTCAGATGAAGAAACTCTAGAGCAGTGCTAGTAAACAGAACTTCTGCACTGATGGAAACACGCTATAGCTCCACTGTTCAAGGTGTAGGCAGGAGCCACATGTGGGCAGTAAGTGCTTAGACTATGGCTACTGTGACTGAGGAACTGAATTTTTCATTTTGTTTAATTTTAAATAATTTCAACTCAGCTGCAGGTGACTATTGGCTATTGTATTGGACAATACAACTCTGGAGACTGCTGAGCTAGCATTCAGGTATAGGCAAAATTGAGACTGTTATGGGCTGAGTTGTTCCTCCCAAATTTCTGCTGAAGACCTAACCCCCGGAACCTCAGAATGAGACTATATTTGAAGATAAGGCCTTTAAAAGTAAAATGAGGTCCTATGCTGCTGCTGCTGCTGCTGCTAAGTCACTTCAGTCGTGTTTGACTCTGTGTGACCCCATAGACGGCAGCCCACCAGGGTCCCCCGTCCCTGGGATTCTCCAGGCAAGAACACTGGAGTGGGTTGCCATTTCCTTCTCCAGTGCATGAAAGTGAAAAGTGAAAGGGAAGTCGCTCAGTCGTGTCCAACTTCGCGACCCCATGGACTGCAGCCCACCAGGCTCCTCTGTCCATGGGATTTTCCAGGCAAAAGTACTGGAGTGGGGTACTGTTGCCTTCTCCGGAGGTCCTATGACTGGGCCCTAAATTCAACATGACTGGTATCCTTTTAAAAAGGGAAGATTAGAAGACAGACACACAAGGGGAAGACCATCTGCAAACATATGAGAAAGATGGCCGTCAACAAGCCAAGCGGAAAGGCCTCAGAAGAAACCAGCCCTACTGACACCTTGATCTTGGACTTCTAGCTCCAGAATTGTGAGAAAATTAATTTCTGTTATTTAAGCTACCCAGTGTATGTTTGTTACAGCAGTTCTAGCAAACTAATACAGAGACCTTTTCAATTATGTGTAAAACCCAAAATATTGTCATGGGTTAACTCTGGGAAAGAGAGTAGGATTGTGGGAGGCCACATTCTTGGCCTTTGTACCACAAATACAGCTTGTGGGATCTTAGTTCCTGGACCAGAGATAGAATCTGTGCCCCCACCAGGGAAGTCCTGGGAGGGCACTTTTACTATTTACCCCAAGTACATCTTTATCAATTAGTCTTTCACAATAAATATACATTCTTGTGTTACTTGTGTCATTAGAAGACTTTTTTTTTTAAGATCAGAAACATTAGAGTCAAACCTAGATTTTCTGGCTCCAGAAATTACTCTACTAAACACATTGCATTTCCTCTTGAGCAAACTAAATCTCTTCTTTAGGCCTTAATATTTGGACTGATAAAATGAAAGTTGTGGGCTACATTCGTGACTTTCAAATTTTGTCTCAAAGAAATATCTTAGAAGCTACTTTGAAGGTTCAGAGAAAGGCTATGTAAGTAGATCACCTATGTTTTTCAAGCAGTGAAGTTCCTATTTTATTTGATTTATATATTTATGTCCCATTGGGGCTTCCCTGATAGCTCAGCTGGTAAAAAAATCTGCCTGCAGTGCTGGCCCTGGTTCAATCCCTGGGTCAGGAAGATCCCCTGGAGAAGGGATAGGCTACCCACTCCAGTATTCTTGGGCTTCCCTGTGGCTCAGCTGCTAAAGAATCTGCCTGCAGTGTGGGAGACTGGGTTCGATTCCTGGGTTGGGAAGATCCCCTGGAGAAGGGAAAGGCTACTCACTCCAGTATTCTGGCCTAGAGAATTCCATGATCTATATAGACCATGGGGTTGCAAAGAGTTGGACACGACTGAGTGACTTTCACTCACTCATTCACTCACTATATTTGTGTCCCATTTAACACTATTTATAGAAAATAGTATTATAATTCTAAAAAAGACACACCAAAGTCTGGAAGCTGCTTTTCCTAGATGACTTCTAAGTTCCTTCTAACTTGAACATCCTAGAGTACTTACCATTTCAATAACAAATACATTTTTGTATGAAAACACAGACTAGGGAAATCTCATATTGGGTTTTGCTATATTCATATTTGTGAAATTATTGCAAGCTTCTTTACAGTGAAGTATTCCATCAATTAACCAACAGTTTGGGTCATGTAATTAACAAGCTAATACAACTGATTTGGAGGACTGGATTTCACACAACTCTTGGTTGGGTATTACCCACACCTAATCTCAACATCCAGATCAACACCAGTGGAAAGTACCTTTCATTAAGAAACAGATAATTTGAATTTTGATCTAGGACCTGTCAAGTCCTGGATACACAGAAGAACTGTACAAAAAAGATCTTCATGACCCAGATAATCACAATGGTGTGATCACTCACCTAGAGCCAGACATCCTAGAATGTGAAGTCAAGTGGGCCTTACAAAGGGTCACTATGATCAAAGCTAGTGGAGGTGATGGAATTCAAGTTGAGCTATTTCAAATCCTAAAAGATGATGCCGTGAAAGTGCTGCACTCAATATGCCAGCAAATTTGGAAAACTCAGCAGTGGCCACAGGACTGGAAAAGAATGCTTAAACTACTGCACAACTGCACTCATCTCACACACTAGTAAAGTAATGCTCAAAATTCTCCAAGCCAGGCTTCAACAATACACGAACCATGAACTTCCAGGTGTTCAAGCTGGTTTTAGAAAAGGCAGAGGAGCCAGAGATCAAATTGCCAACATCTGCTACATCATAGAAAAAGCAAGAGAGTTCCAGAAAAACATCTATTTCTGCTTTATTGACTATCCCAAAGCCTTTGACTGTGTGGATCACAATAAACTGTGGAAAATTCTGAAAGAGATGGGAATACCAGACCTGCCTCTTGAGAAATCTGTATGCAGGTCAGGAAGCAACAGTTAGAACTGGACATGGAACAACAGACTGGTTCCAAATCGGGCAAAAAGTACGTTAAGGCTGTCTATTGTCACCCTGCTTATTGAACTTATATGCAGAGTACATCAGGAGAAATGCTGGGCTGGAGGAAGCACAGCTGGAATCAAGATTGCCAGCAGAAATATCAATAACCTCAGATATGCAGATGACACCACCCTGATGGCAGAAAGTGAAGAAGAACTAAAGAGCCTCTTGAAGAAAGTGAAAGAGGAGAGTGAAAAAGTTGGCTTAAAGCTCAACATTCAGAAAACGAAGATCATGGCATCTGGTCCCATCACTTCATGGCAAATAGATGGGGAAACAGTGGAAACACTGTCAGACTTTATTTTGGGGGGCTCCAAAATCACTGCAGATGATGACTGCAGCCATGAAATTAAAAGACGCTTGCTCCTTGGAAGGAAAGTTATGACCAACCTAGACAGCATATTAAAAAGCAGAGATGTTACTTTGCCAACAAAGGTCCATCTAGTCAAGGTTATGGTTTTTCCAATAGTCATGTATGGATGTGAGAGTTGGGCTATAAAGAAAGCTGAGCCCTGAAGAATTAATGCTTTTGAACTGTGGTGTTGGAGAAGACTCTTGAGAGTCCCCTGGACTGCAAGGAGACCCAACCAGTCCATCCTAAAGGATATTCATTGGAAGGACTGATACTGAAGCTGAAACTCCAATACTTTGGCCACCTGATGCAAAGAACTGACTCACTTGATAAGACCCTGATGCTGGGAAAGATTGAAGGTGGGAGGAGAAGCAGACAACAGAGGATAAAATGGTTAGATGGCATCACCAACTCAATGGACATGAGTTTGAGTAAACTCCAGGAGTTGGTGATGCACAGGGAAGCCTGGCGTGCTGCAGTCCTTGGGGTCGTAGAGTTGGACATGACTGAGCAACTGAACTGAACTGAAGCCCTAGATCTGGCCTTGATCTTTGAACAAGTTAGGCGTCTGTTTCTTTAGCCATAGCATAAAGACTTGGGCTACTGGGACTTCCCTGGTCGTCAAACTGGCTAACACTTTGTGCTCCCAATGCAGGATGCCCAGGTTCAATCCCTGGACAAGGAACTAGATCCCATATGCTGCAACTAAGACCTGGTGCAGCCAAATAAATACATGTATATATAATATATATATATAAAATTTATAAAAAGGAAAGCAATTTGTCTATTAAACCTCTGAACTTCTTGTCAGCTATCAAATTCTATCATTCATTCATTCCTTGATGCTTGATCAAAACATATGCTCTCTTCAGGCAGCGAGAAATTAGACCTCCAAAAAAAAGTGGGTTTATAGAGACTTGTCAAGACTTACCTTAAATAGGATGCACAGCCATGTTAAATTCTTAAGTTGAAAAAGATAACAAAGTAACTAAAAACTTTGGAGAGAAAACTTTTCCTCATAGGATAGCAGGCCATGAAGTGACGTGACTTTAATGATTAAGCTGACTTTATTTTCCCAAGCTGCTTTGAAGAGATCATCTAAGTATTATTCCAGACACCCATCACCCTTATTTTTAGCTCTGAGTTTCCTTCACAAGAACAGTGACCTGTGTCTTCGAGTTCCAGAGGGCGCCCAGATATGGTTCATGATTCATGTGCAGGTACTTTGCATTGATTTCCAGGAAGGTCAGGGGAGTGGGAGCCTGGAAAATTGATTTTAGGTGTAAAATCCTTTCTTGCCTTTGTTCCTGTTCCCAGCATTTGATCAGAAATGCACACTCCACAAATTGATCCCTGTATGCCAAAGGCTATTGGCAAATACAACAAAACCCAGGCGATATGGTTCTGCAAGGGCCTCGCAGCTGGTGTGGGGGGAACGACACTCAGGGCTTTGGTCACAAGCTATTTTCGGCCTCTGATAGCAGTTGTGTTACTCATGTCTCATTCACCCCCTCCCCTCAGCCTCCCTCCCCTTCCCTGAACCGCGGGCCAAGGCTGGTGACGGCCCTCATGTATTTAAAGAGGACGTGAGCCCCCTTATGCAGCTGAGCCGACAGAGATCACACAGACAGGTGAGTGGAGTGAAGGGCATCAGGCCTGGGGGTGAGCTGGCCTGGGGGCGCACTGGGACTAGGAAGGGTCCGTAGAGTAAGGGTGTGCTTCATAGAGTACGCGTGTATTTCTTTCAAGCGCCACCAGCCACTCTGGTTCCGTGTGAGGAGGGTCAAGTTATGCTCAATTCTGGGGTAGACCCAGTTGTCTAGAACACTCCTCAAAGGGTGATTAGCATTTGAGGGTGCAAGGAAAGCTCACAGAGAATGAGTAAGGGATCATTTTTGGTCTAAAACTATTTTGATGGAATAATGTTTCTTATTATCTTAGTCAAAAGGTGTTCATTCTAGTCCTAGGATCACATAATGAATGACGTGTGACTTTGAGAAAGTTCCTGTCCTCAGGGTCTTGGTCTCCCCTCCCAGGATCAGTATGGATGTGGTGACATTTTCCTACACTGTAAAGCCCTGCACAAAGTGGTTACAATAGACACGATACAGCAGAAGCCACCTTTCCAATGCTTAAAATACAAGGATCTGTTCTTTTTCAAAAGGTGTGAGTGAGTGACTCAGACTTCTACAGTTCACCTTATCCTGTCTTGCACTTTGGTAAAACTCAAAAGAGTCATTGATTTAAAACAGATTTTATATCCCAAGGATGTTCAGCAATAGGCTTGCTCTTAATCATTTGAAACTAATCAAAACAAGCCCCCCAAAAAGACATGTCTGTGTCGAAAATCAATTAAAAGTTCTGTTTGCTGGGAAGACCATTCCCAGCTGGGGCTTGAGGGGTGATTCCCATTGTTTCCTCTAGGTTTCAGTACAGGATTCTGTTGCTACTGTTGTTGTTACATCCCAGTGAATGACAGGCATGAGTGTGACTGAGAGTGAGAAACGAGTGAAAATGCTGTCCAAGGATCAGAGCCACCGCCTCTAATTCCTGTTCACTTCATTGAGCCAAGGTGGTGACTCCTCAAGAAGGGAGGGTTGGCGAACGGGTCTGAGGACCCCTGTCTCTGCAGTACAGTTTACAGTTCATTGCCATTGATGAGCTTGTACTGACTGTCTCCTGAATGCAAGGAAGGGTGGGCATCAATACAAAAAGGGCAGGAAAATGGGGAAAACCTGTGTCCTCAGTTTATAATATTTTGGGGATTGAACTGCAACGCTGGGTACATTCAGTTCATTGCAATGTATGTAAAACTTCTATATGACCCAGAAAATGTCAGAGATTCTTCTGGCTTGACTTCAGTTCCATTCTGAACAACTCAGTCCTTAAAAGAAGCCCTGCCTATTGGTAAGGGTACAGGTGACCCCAAGGCTCAGAACCCTCTCAAACGGGCAGACAGGTGCTCTGCAGCCCCCCACACAAGCCATCCACTGGAGATAGAGGAGGTAGGAGATTGAGGGGCAGAAAAGGAGAAGGAAAGAGTGAGCAGGATCTTTCAGCAGGCAAATTGCTACAGTCCTCCTGGAAGACAAGGAGACAGACTCTTGGGAGAATACAAATTCAGAAATCCTGGGGGACTTCCTTGGTGATCCAGTGGTTAAGAATTTGCTTTCCAGTGCAGGGAATGTGGGTTTGATCCCTGACTGGGGATCTAAGATTCCACATGCCTGCTGTAGGGCAACTAAAACTTTGTGCCAGCCTGTGTGCTGCAAAGACCCAGAGCAGCCAAAAAAAGAAAAAAAGTTCATGTTTAAAAAAAAAAGAAAGAAATTCTTCAAACTTGAAAAAGGAAATAGAAACAAATGAAGAGCCTCAGCCATAGAGGCAGTTCAAATTCTAGCTTTGAATATCACTTCTCTGCGTTTCCATTTCTGAACAGTAAAAATTAAAGTTAGGCTACCTATCCCAAGAGCATTTGTTAGAAACAAATGGAATAAAGTATGAGAAAGTAGTCTGTAAGCTGAGTAAAACTGTACCAATAGTCCAGGCCTTGGAGAAAAGGCACAGGGCCACACCCCATGGGCTGCAAGAGGATTTCCTGCTAAGTACAAGTGTGTTAGATGCTCAGTTGTGTCCGACTCTTTGTGACCCCATGGACTGTAGTCTGCCAGGCTCCTCTGTCCATGGAATTCTCCAAGAAAGAATACTGGAGTGGGTTCCCGTTCCCTTCTACAGGGGATCTTCCCATCCCAGGAATCGAACCCAGGTCTCCTGCATGTGCAGGCAGATTCTTTACCATCTGAGCCACTACAAGTGTGATGGTAGAGGTCGGAGCAAATAACAAGCTGATCAAGAGTCAGATGATTAACCTGTTTTACAAGAGGAAGGACACAGACAAGGAATATAACACACAGGAAATAGAACTCCTGAGGCAGGCAGACTCCCAATTATAAGTGTGCCGCTCAGATTTTCGGGAGTACTATATCCAAGAGCTGGACCTCACAGCCAAAGAGAAATGGGATGCCTTCAACTGTGAAGAATCGCAGTTACTCACTGCAGTGAAGGAAAGCGAGAGAAGAGACAATCATTGTCTTATTATTGGGCCCAAAGAAGACAGAAGCTTCTCTGAGCCTGACCGGTGACCTCATCATGGGAAAGGGGTCATGATTTGTCGGTTGTTTACTGCCCTGTGCAGGCATGCAGCGCAGTTAGCCAAAAGTCACCAAAAGTGGTGCAAGACGTCATTCTTCAGGGCGTGTAACGAAACTTCAAAGAAGCGAAGTAATCACTCAGGGTCACGTGGCTAGGAAGTGGCTGAATCAGGATGCACCCGAGGGTGCAACATGGTCTTTAAAAACAAATTATAAAGGTCAAGAGAGCCGAGTGAGTTTCTGAGAGTAACAGTCGGCCACATCCTCAGAGACGATTTCAGAAAAGATAGAATATGACCCGTGAGCTACAGCCTTAGTTTGAGGGGCAGGTGTGTCTACTCTGTCTGAATTTTAAAAGAGCTAGGTTTATTTTTGTACTGGGATTAAGTGACCTATGCTCCCCAGGCTTTGAGAAAGGGCCTCTGGAAGGGTGCCTTCATGTATCTCCTCAGAAGCTTAGCAGGAAGCGGCTGACCTTGAGTGTCCTCCCCAGGGGGAGCCACGGTCTCCCTGGGCCACAGGGCCTCTGTTTGGGTTCACTGCTTCCCTTCCAAGTGCAGAGTACCAGCAAGGTCAGCGGGTATTAGGCACCAGAACTGCCAAAGTGGGGAAGTGGCTGACCCAGGGCACAGGCTCAGGACCCTGCCAGTGTGCTGTCCCTGGTGCCAGGCATCATGACCCCCTGTCCCCCTGCCCCCAAGGAGGCTTCATCTTTCTTGGGTACAGCACACTCTGAAGGCTGAAAAACAGAGTGGGTTCACAGTCTGAACAGAAGAGCCATGGAGAAGGAGTGGGAAAGATTTATTTAAGAAAACGTATTTGGGGGTCTTTCCTGGTGGCCCAGTGGCTAAGGCTCTTGTGTTCCCAATGCAGGGGGCCCAGGTTCAACCCCTGACTGGGGAACTAGATCCCATATGCCATAACTAAAGATCTTGCATGCTGCAACAAAGGTTGAAGATCTGGCTCAGCCCAATAAATACATTTTTAAAAAAGAAAAGAAAAAGGATTTTAAAACTGGAGATTAAAAACACTAACAGTAATAATGAAAGCAACTAAAATTATTAAACGCCCGCTATATGTAAGCATTTATATATAGTATCTTTGCTATTACTGCTGTCTTATTTAACCAGAAACAACCTTCTAAGAAAAGCCTTCTCATCCTCTCGTTATGTACATGATGACATTGAGCTCAAAGATTTTGAGTAATTTGCCCACAGTTGAATAGATAGTGTTTCTTGCATCCTGGTTTGTTTCTTTCCAAAGCCCTTGCTTTCCCACATTATCTGTTTTACTTGGATGAAGAAACTAAAGAGGCAGTATTTAAGAGGAAATACCTCTGGGTAGCTTCTCTGCCAGGTGAGGTTCCAGTCACCAATCAGATCCCTAAATCTGTCTCAGGGCTTGAAGTACTCTTGAAAGGGCTTCACTACATTGCAGCCACTTGGCCATCCAGCCCAAGCTAAATCAAGAGGGAGAAAGAACTCTCCAGTCCCGAAGGAGCCCTTTCCATGCGTGAGGAGCCCTGACTCTAGGAAAGTCCTTTATTTTACTGAATTGAATTCCATTGCCCCGTTACTCCCACCAGTGAGTACTCTCTCTGCCCCATGGAGAGATGACAGGTTGGTAAGACCCCAGTTCCCATCACCTGTGAAGTTCAGTTAATGGAGTTGCTGACCCCTCCAGTGTGTTATAAGCAGGGACATGGGACACAGAACCAGCTTAACTGGGGTTTGAATTGTGGTTCTGCTGCTTACTAGCTATGGGACCTCAGACAAGTCACTTTAGCTTTCTGTGCCTCAGTTTTCTCATCTACAAAATGGGAATCACAACAGTTGCTCTACAAGGCTGTTGTATTAAAAGTAGTATATATAAAGCAACTGATACTCAGTAAACAATAAATAGTGGCTAAGGTTAACAGAAGAACACAGCTTTGGAGTTACAGCCATCTAAGTTCCAACCTAGCCATGTGACACAAACTAGCCAAGTATGGCCAGAACCACTAGCCACCTGAGCAACGTAATTTCCCTAAGATTCCTCGTCTCTGACTCTGAAGTGAATGTTATAAGCACCTGTCTCGGAGAGTGGCTGTAAAGATTAAATGAGATTTGCCACAGGGCCTGGTCCAAGGGCCAGGCTCCAGACAATTGGACTCAACAACAACATGATTATATTAGTACTGATTATCACTTAGATTCCAGATATGTGCTTCTATGATCCAAAATCTTTGCTTCAGTCAGTGTAGACAATTTAACTCACTATGTGGAATCAGGCCTCTAACAGAACAACCAACACTGAGATGAAAACAGCATTGTCACTGGCAATGTCTGCTCAAAGCCCGTGGCCTAAGGTTCCCTCCCTGGTTCTTTAGTGGACCCCTAATAAAGAAAAAACAGAATCACTGAGCCCCCATTTTATCTACCCCACCCACTTTTGCCCTAAGGTATCACCTTTCAGCTCTACAGTTGGTAGTTTAAAAAAAGAAAAAGCAAGTATTGAATTAGGAAGAATGTGCCCAAAATACACAGTATAGCAATATTTTTAAAAATTAAGATAGATATGTGACAACTTAGAGTTATTGCAGGACTCATCAGCTTTCACATTTTATAATACTCTGCAATTTCACTCACTCAAACAACTACCATCCTCCCCAAAATAGTGAAATAGATGAGACTATCATGCCTATTCTAGAGACAGACACTGAATTTCAGAGAGCCTGCATGGTTTTCCCAGATCACACAGCTTCGAAAAGGCCAGGCAGAAATAGAACTCTGGCCTCCTGCATCTGGTTTATGCTCTTCTCCAGTCTCCACAATAGTGCATTCCCAGTATAATCTCTTCCACAGCATTATTCATTACGAAATCCACCCAGGTAGCTCTCACTGGGAACTGGGTATTCAGCAGTCTGGAGTCCACCCTCTCCCTAGTTGACATGGCAGGGTCTGGCATTCTCTTTCATCCTCCTAAATCCCGGACTGTCTCCTGTTTAATCCTGACTCACAGACAAGATCATCTCTGGGACTGGCCCAGAGCGTAGCGCCAGGTGATGTGATGGAGACTCTGATCCAGGTGACAAATGGGTCTGAGTGACGGGCAAGCCTATATTTGGTGTCCCACCTTCAATGACCCTTGCCTGTGCCAGGCAACACTGATAAACAAGTGGCCCATCCCTTGGACCTTGCCAGAGTAAACTTGCACTCCAGGCCTGGCTCGGGGAATGTTGAGACACAGGAATTCCAAAGCCACGCAAGAGGCTGAGAAGGTTAGGTATGTAAGCCAAGACCTAAAGGTTCTTTCAAATCATAGTGACTTAATTAGCAGATGGTTATTCAGGTTGAATAACCTGAAATAAAGTGAGTAGCAATGACTTACCATTGAACAGCTTCTCAATGCTGCTTTAAATTCAATCATCTTTCCATGACCTTCACAAGGATCCTGTGAGGAAAGTGCAGGACATAACACTTTTCACTCACTTTCAAGGCCGCAAGGTTAAGATTAAAGCCTGTGTCTTCCCATTCAGGCTGCTTTACAATGCACACTGCCGTTTGGCCTTTGAGCATCCAAAGGAGAAATCAGAGATGTCTCTTGTGTTAAGCCCCCATAGCTACACTTCCATCTTTAGAAGTGGACCTGAGCACCTGTTTAATTGAATGCTTATGGATTTCTATTTTGTGTCCTGACGTCTTGAAAAATGTATGTCAGATATTTATGATCACTTAAAAACAACCTGTGCAGGCTCCATTACCTTGTGAATAGCTATTATCTGTAATCTTATACTTACTTTGAAAAGTACCATGTGTAGACAACTGCTGAACACACATACACACACACTCATGCACACACACACACTCACGCACACACACACACACAGTCCCTCTAAGAGGCATCTCTGTCTCCCATTAAATTGCAAAACATGCCAATGAAATCTCCATTGAAGATGTGAAATGAGAAATTTGACCTGGGGTTGTTTTCATTGAAATTTTTCATGTCATTAATTTCATAAATCACATTTCTAGATATGTATTATATTTCTTCTCTATTTTATATTATGTTGAAACTCAGGATCAAAATGAACATGAGCAAAATTACATGATTTTACCCTTTTCCAAAAATGTATAATCTTTAGTCAGAGAAGGATGGATCTTGGAAAAATAAGTTGGCTAAAATATCACCCCCAAATGTCTACTTTTTATGCCTCATCTTGTGTATACATGAGGTTGCAATATTAAAAGTCTACTCTATCCCTGAAAGTAAAATATAAACAATTTGAACTCTTTCAGGGTGTTTTAAGATCACCAAACCTTTCTGTGTGCTCTTTTCTCTGCCTGAAATGTCCTTTTTCCTTTTCTCTGTCTGGTAAACTCTTATTCACCTTCCAATCCCCATTTAGATGTGAGGTTTTCTGTGATCCTTTAACAACTCACTGCTTTCTTCCCCAATCTAAATGTAGGTAAGTGGGTAAGTCATTTCCTCCTTTAAATTTGCATGCTGCTGCTGCTGCTAAGTCACTTCAGTCATGTCCGACTCATCCCAAAAGACTCTTCTCTGGTACAGAGTATTCTGGTTCTTGCCTGTCTTCCTAGATATCTTCCTAGAATGTGGGCTTCTCAAGGCTAGGGAATGGGACACAAAGTACCCATCTTTATAAGCTTTCTCCTCCTTTATTCCCTCACCAAGAAATTAGTGCAGTGTCTGACAGATGACAGAAAGTGAAAGGTGAAAGTGAAGTCGCTCAGTCGTGTCTGACTCTTTGCAACCCCATGGATTATACAGCCCATGGACTTCTCCAGACCAAAATACTGGAGTAGGTAGCCTTTCCCTTCTCCAAGGGATCATCCTAACCCAGGGATTGAACCAGGTCTCCTGCATTGTGGGCGGATTCTTTAGCAGGTGAGCCACAAGGGAAGCCCAAGAGGGGCTTATCCCTTTCTCCAGAGGATCTTCCTAACCCAGGAATTGAACTGGGTCTCCTGCATTGCAGGAGGATTTGTTACCAACTGAGTTATTGCTGCTGCTGCTAAGTTGCTTCAGTCATGTCCAACTCTGTGCGACCCCAATAACGTCAGCCCACCAGGCTCCCCCATCCCTGGGATTCTCCAGGCAAGAACACTGGAGTGGGTTGCTATTTCCTTCTCCAATGCATGAAAGTGAAAAGTGAAAGTGAAGTTGCTCAATCCTGTCGGACTCTTAGCAACTCCATGGACTGTAGCCTACCATGCTCCTCTGTCCATGGGATTTTCCAGGCAAGAGTACTGAAGTGGGGCGCCATTGCCTTCTCCAACTGAGTTACTAGGGAAGCTCAATACATGACCCATGATACATTGACACATGATAGGTGGTAGTAAATGCATGGTGATTAAATAAATGAATGAATGAATGCAGATTTGACCCCAAGCCTTTCAATTAAAAATCCATCACTCTTGCCACTATATTGAACAACCTGAACTATAGAAATAGCACTAAAGGTTTCCTTTTTAAAAAACCTTTTGGGGAATTTCCTGGAGGAGTGGTTAGGGGGCTTCCCAGGTGGCTCGGTGGGTAAAGAACCCACCTGCAATGCAGGAGACAAAGGAGACGTGGGTTCAGTCCCCAGGTTAGGAAGATCCCTTGGAGGAGGGCAAGGCAACCCACTCCAGTATTCTTGCCTGGAGGATCCCATGGAGAGAGGAGCCTGGCAGGGCTACCAGTCCATGGGGTCACAGAGAGTGGGGCAAGACTGAAGCAACTGAGCATGCATGCATCCCAGTGGTTAGGACTTGGTGCTTTCACTGCTAAGGGCCCAGGGTTCAATCCTTGGTTGGGGAACTCAGATCCCACAAGCCTCATGGTGTGGTTATATTTTCTAAGATTTTATTGGATAAAAAGAAGAGCTTGTTTCTCTGAGAGGAAGGTAGGATGTTTCTGGCTAACCTAACCCGTTTTTGGAAGCGAGGAAAGCTCCTTGTAAAGCATTTAGATGGAGAGTTTCCCTTTTATCCTAGTACTGGGTTCCATGATCTGTTTGCTATTTACCTTCTGTTTCTTAGCAAAACCTGTCTCTGTTATGAGGCTGGAAGACACAATCCATACCAGGTGACCCAGGAGGCTTAGTGTTAATAGCCAACTATTATAAGAAGGTGACTGGCTTCCTGGAAGGGAAGGAGAAAGTCGAAGCAGCCACTTGGAATGGTCTGAGAATGCTTGGTGCCAATGACAAGATGACACACCAGGCTTCTTACAAACCAAAGGATCCCAGAGAAAATTCAGGCTCCTGGGACTGACAGGATTTCAGAGATTTCACTGAGCATTGATAGCTTATTTTAGTTCTGCTCTGGGGAAATTAAAAACTGGATTTATTCTTACACACAGACACAGAAGGAAAGAGAAAAAAAATTCTTGATGTCTCTCCTAACCTGGTATCTCTGAAACACAGTTCTCTAGTGAGGGGACTAGGGTGGCCTGGGGCTGGCTGTCAGCAGCTCCTGGCAACAGAAGGTGCTTAAAGGATGTGGGCAGACTCACAGGAACATCACCTGGCTCCTGGAATCACACCTGTCCCTGAGAACAGTGTTAAGTACCTTCCTGCACATCCTTTAAACAACACTGTGAGGCAGCAAAGAAAAGGACTCTCTTCATAGCACAGGTGGGAAAACAGAGACCCTATGAAGTTCATTTCCATGCACATGGCAAGTTGCCAGCAGTCCTAAAGGCAGGAGGTAGGTTTCCAAGCCACTAATCTAGTGTGGTGACAACATAGCTCATTGCCTGTGCAATGATATTTCTTAGAAAGGAATTAATGTGTAGATGAAATGAATCTGAAGAGAGTTTTAAAATATTACATGTGTATATATATATTTTTCAGGGCTTCCCAGGTGGCACTAGTGGTAAAGACCCTGCCTACTTTCACCCATTGGAGAAGGAAATGGCAACCCACTCCAGCGTTCTTGCCTGGAGAATCCCAGGGACAGGGGAGCCTGGTGGGCTGCCATCTCTGGGGTCGCACAGAGTCGGACACGACTGAAGTGACTTATCAGCAAACAATGCAGGAGACCTAAGAGATGTGGGTTCGATGCCTGGGTGGGGAAGATTCCCTGGAGGAGGGCAGGGCAACCCACTCCAGTCTTCTTGCCTAGAGAATCCCGTGGACAGAGAAGCCTGGCGGGCTACAGTCCATGGGATTGCACAGAGTCGGACATGACTGAAGTGACTCAGCACACACGCAAGATTGGCGAGGGCTTTGCTAACCAAAGGGTGGTTCACTCCTAGCAGCATCCGCTTATCCTGGAGTCTGAGACATGCAGAACTTCCTCCCCTTCTCAGATCAACCAAAGCAGAATCTGCATCTTAGCAAGATCCAAGGTGACTCAAGAAACGCTTAGCTAGATAACATACGGTTTTCATAGGTTATTCCCACTTCTGAGGGAACAGTTTAAAAAACACTTAGATGGAAGGAAATAACAATACTGAATATTTGCATACAATTTCAGATACACAAAACCAGTTAATCCATTCTTTCTGAGAACCCTGTGAGGTACACAGGAAGAAGGACTATTAATTTTTAACAAAAGAGGAAACTGAGACCCACAGTGGCAAAGTGACTGGCTCAGAGCTTGCCCTGAGTGTCTGAGCTTATCCGTGACTGGCTCAGAGCTTGCCCTGAGCGTCTGAGCTTATCCATTGACTTACACACAGTAACCATTTGTTGAATGAATGATGGACCACCAACAAACTGGGGCTTGATCCTGGTCTGCAGACCACAGGGCTGCTAAGGATTGGTTCTTTTTTTTTTTTAATTGAAGTATAGTTGATTTACAATGTTGTGTTACTTTCTGTGGCACAGCAAAATGAATCCATTATAAATATATCCACTCTTTTTAAGATTCTTGTCCCATACAGGTCATTACAGTGTATCGAGTGACGTTCCCTGTCCTTATTAGCTACCTATTTTATATACAGTAGTGTGTATATGTCAACCGTGATTGGTTCACTCTGGAGGCCACCTAAACTGAGGGTATTTGATTTATATCCTGCTAGATTTGACCTTGATCAGAGAGTCTTCAAGATGCCAAACTGGGGTGGAGGAGCGAAATGCGGAGCCTGCGAGAAGACCGTCTACCACGCGGAAGAAATCCAGTGCAATGGAAGGAGTTTCCACAAGACCTGTTTCCACTGCAGTGAGTTGGATGCGAACACCATGACAGTCCCTCAGAGTGCCAAGGGCACGCCAAAGCTCACCCTTAGCCACAGTTACTGTGTATCAGCCGTTCTCAGCAGATGGCCCCGGGACCCACAGCATCAGCATCTCCTGGGACCTTGTTAGGACTACCACGCTGGGCATGGCCTACAGAAGGGATGGTGCTCTCCTAAGCACCCGCTCTCCAACCATGTGCCCGGCTCAGAGGCAGTTTCCCTGCAGCTCAGAATCAGAACAAGCTCCCAGTGGTAAAAACCCTGACCCCGTGGTGATATTTACGAAGTATGACTTGGCAGAGAAAGGAAGCCATCACTTATCTGCAGCCAGGGTGGATTTGGCTCAATGGGTTGTTCCCACAGGCCAGCGGTCACTGAAGCCAGCTGCAATGGGCCTTTCCTAAGAAAAAACCAGTGTCAGGTGAGGGGACAGCAGGGGCTGACTCTGAAAGGGTCAGAAAGGGAAGAATTTGGGGCACCATGAACTTGACAAGGGGAATCTTTACCGTCCCCTGCTGGACACACTTCCACAAATGTCAAAACTAGGGGGACATTTAAAACTCTGTGGTCCACCCAGGAGTCAGGCTCTGCCCAACTCATGTGACTCTGGACAAGTCATTCTCATCTCTAAGCCTGGGTCACAGGCATCTGCAACAGAGCCAAGAGCAGAGTCTGTACCTTCAAATCCCAGTCTAGTCTCCTCAACCCGACTGCCTTCTAGTCTCCTAGCAGCTTTTCCCCATTTTAGGAGAGCAGTTCTGTTTTGGGCACTTACCTTCTTTGCTTCCCTCCAGTAGGTCTGGCTTAAGGGTTCATCTTACTCGGCATTTGGCAGACGCTCCCCCCGCCTAGTCCTCCATCCACCCCCATGTCTTACCCAGCAGCCACAAGGCATCACGCTGCCTCAAACTGTTTCATACAGAACTTCAAGGGTTGTGCTCCATCTGTTAGGGGATAGAGCCCCTTCATCCTCCAGTAACGGTAATGTTTTATCTGCTGCAGAAATTTCCGTTATCCTGTACCTCCCACAACAGACATAATTCTCACCAAGGAACAGGGGAAAATGCTGCTGTGATGGGACTGTTTACCAACGTTTTAGGCTTTAATGATGGGTAGTTAATTTTAAGTCATCATACACATCCATCAGGTTCACCATTATCATCACAATTATCCAGAAGTCATTGCTCAAGAGGATTTATTCCATAACCTTCTGACTTCTATCCAAAAACAGCGAATGTTCTTTTAAAAGAGTAGGGATAAGAAATACTGGAAAGAACATTGGAATCGGAGTAAAAATGACTAGGGTTTGAGTCTGAACCCTGCCATGTAACTGTGTGCCCATGTATGTCATTTCACCATGGTGAGCCTCAATTTCCCCGTTTATAAAACAGAGATGGTTATACCTGACACACAAGTTGTTATAAGCAGAAAGCTGGGGTTCTTCACCTGAAGTCCAGTTCTCTAGGCGTTTATTCTCCTTTCATCAACTTGGATATCTGAGTGGGAGCAGGCAATGATAGCAATGCTTTCCATGGTGAAAGGTGTCTTGTCTTTCCCAGGATGCAGGAAGATGCCCTGTTGAATGGATCGTGTAGAAAGGATATAAGCATTTACATCCCTTTCAACCCTTGAATATTCTCCTTAGAACTTGCGGGTGGGATAGGGATCTGAGCAGGTTTCAGCAGTGGTGGACAGAAGGATTCTGGAGTGGAGCATGCTTTTCTATAGTTTCATCACAAGACTGATCTGTCCATAGGTCACTCTGTAATTGCTGGAAATAGAGGCAAAGTCTACCTTAGTCTGTCCCGTGGCCAGGGTTCTCCAAACTTCTAGACAAATCTTAATCCTCCCTACCAGCGCTATCCAAAAAAACTATAATGCAAGCCACATATAGAAAATTTTTCTAGTAACTCTATTTTTAAAAACATAAAAAGAAACAGGCGAAATTTTTAAACATTCAACCCAACATATAAAAAATAATAATTTCAACGTGTCACCAATACACACATTATTACTTCATGTGGTGGCCAGGTGGCTATGGTATTGCACAGCACAACTCTGCTGCACCTGGGTGTGAAAGTTGGTCAGAAGCCAGGGAGTGGCTACAGGATTGTTTAGGACAAGACAGGGCCCAGGAAGTCCTGGAGTGATGGGAATGAGCGGTGGAATAGGGTCAAAGGGATCTGAGGCTGGCTGTGCAGTTTACTGCTGTATAATCATGGACAAGTCACTGATCTTCACGCACGCATGCATGCATCAATCCGTCACTCATTCAACTCAACAAATGTTTACAGAGGACTAGGCTCTGTGCTGTGTTCTGGGGATATTAAAACAGTTTTTCCCTCAAAGAACTCAGTCTCTAACATCAATAAATATTCAACAAGTTGTTCTGGAGATTAGGAATAACAGTGATAAGAAGGGCAGAGATAGGTATATACTTAATATGCTGAAATATAAGGCAATCCCTCCCAAAATTATTCCTCACAAAAAGGGTTCACCTTGGCTTCAAAGCCTTATGAAGTCTCTCACACTACAGGAGAGTCTCTCAGTTTATTTAAACTTTTTTAATCAGAAAATTTAACACACATAATATTGACATAATTGTTTAATGAACTCCCATATGCCTGTTTCTCCAGCCATATAAGCACCGACCTCTGGCCAACCCCACCTCTTCTACCACCGTATCTTCTCTCTCTCTCATATTCAATTACTTACTTTTAAAAAAAATAAATTACCATTTGAGAAAGGCGTGTTAGCTTGAAACAATCTCATTAAACGTTGGATTGCTTATAGAGGTCACTTAATGGAACTGGTTTTCTAAAAAGGAGGCAAACAAATTGAATGCACATGTGTTATTATTCCTGGGGATATGACCTCACTATTATGAGCCTCTGTATCACCATAAACAGTCTTTAAGGCTCATCATTACAATGTGATACAGCAAGGTATTAAGCTGTGGAAATCCTACATACTTTTAAAGCTGCTCTAATATTATTGTTATTAGGTACTTCTTGTTGAGACACAGATTTCAAGGTGACAGCTTCCTGCTCAAGGAGACAGGGTTGCCTCTCAGATACAGACAGACGTGGGTATGAGCTGCTCTGGGGAGCTGGGTCAGCTGCCTCAGAAAGACATTGTTGAGAGGGAGATGTTGAAGGTGAAGATGCAGAGAAATAATTTGGATGCAATTTGTTTCCTGAATTTGTGTAAGATTAGAAAAAAGCTAATGTCTCCAAAGCAATATATTTTTTATTTATATGATTAAATATTAGAAGTGGGTATCTGACATCTTCATTTACATCCTTAAACACATATTTATTCAAGTTGACAAAAATTTTTCTATCAATTGAAAATTTTAATTAATAGAAGATTTTCTATGAATCTTCTTTTTGGAAAAACAGTCTTATGTACTATGTATAATATATATAATAATTATACTAATGTAAAGCATCACCCATACTTTATATTAGGTGATTACAGTGACTTGAGTCAATAGAAGCCTAAGAGCAGGTCTACCCTTTCATTATGTCCCCTGCATAACTGGATCAAAAGTAGTCTCAGCAGTAATCATCTCCCTGAATATCACAGTGCTCTTCAGAGTCCATTTTATTTATTTATTTATAATTTTTATTTTTACTTTATTTTGCTTTACAATACTGTATTGGTTTTGCCATACATTGACATGAATCAGCTACGGGTATACATGAGTTCCCAATCCTGAACAGAGTCCATTTTAAATAGAGAAACTGCTCAGTGCTGATTCTGATGTGATTAAGAAAAAAATAAGTTCCTCCCCTGCCTCACCCCCTGCTTAGCCCCACACATAAACACTCACACTTCCCGATGTCATTCGGGGTGAGACGCTCAAGGACAACTATTCTTGGTTGGTCTGAGACCACACACTGGGTTCCAGTCCTGGTTGCCACCTCTTTCTAGCTGGGCACCGCTGAAAACACTACTTCCCTTCTCTGTGCTCCCATTTCCTCATCTGTGAAACAGGACTGTCTTGGAAATCTATGTCACAGGAATCAAAGCTGTATGCTCGGCTTGGGGGGCCCCTTGTGCTGGAACCTCTGGTCCTTGGCAAGGGGGCCCTTGCACTAGCGGTGCAGGGAAGGAGGGGAAAATTGCAGCCCTAACTCCCTGGCCCTCCTTTCCCTGGCAGTGGCCTGCAGGAAGGCGCTGGACAGCACCACGGTGGCCGCTCACGAGTCAGAGATCTACTGTAAGGTCTGCTACGGGCGCAGGTACGGCCCCAAAGGGATAGGGTATGGACAAGGCGCTGGCTGCCTCAGCACGGACACAGGCGAACACCTGGGACTCCAGTTCCAACAGTGAGTTACTGCCCCGCTTCTCCCTGCCAGTAAAGCCCCAGCTCTCAGGGGAGTTCATTCTGTTCCCATGGCAACGTTTTCTGGAGATGGGAGAATGGACCCCATTGTTGACTTGCCAACAACAGGAATACTCAGTCTGGCCAAGTTCTAACAATGTGTCATCTCTCCAAAGACTCTCTTTAAATTATCTGCCTTTCTAAAGGGCAATTACTTTTACACCATAGCTCTTGGGTTGCATCTCAAGAAAAAACCCAGAATGTACAGATGTCCTATTGTTTGACCTTTGCAAAACTTCATGGAGTCTCTTTCCTTCCCCTTTGAGTATTTCCGTGTAAATTACATATAGACGGCAGGGATGCAATGGCCCTTCTCTGTGTGTTTGTTGCTGAAATATCTCTCCCCTTGGGTTGTAAGATGACTAATGTCTGCATTGTAGGGGGAAATGGGTCTGTGGGGATGGACTGTGCTGAGTAAACAATCAATTATGACTGTTCTGCGGGTCTCCTAGCTGCCCTGTCTGTTCCCAGGACAGTGTTGAGGTTTCCCTAGCATTATCCTAGAGAAGCAGGGATTTCGCACTGTGCCACCTCCATCTACCAGTCTGTTCTACTTAATGATCGCGCTGACCTCCAGCCCAAAACTGAGTATATAGACTGACAGTCACTGGCCTGCAGCTGCTGTCTGGCCAGCTGGTACCCGGGCTCAGCTCTGCAATGGGACTGGCAGAAAGGCCCAGCCCAGTGGAGGCAGCGTCCCCCAGAGATCAGTGAGAGCATCTGAAGAGTCATCTGGTCCCTTTCAAAGAGCACAGCCCATGGTAGAGCCTGTAAAAGTGCAGGGATGTGTGATTTGCCATTTAAATTTTTCTCATCACTTAACTCCAACTGAAGATGCTATTTAAAAAAGAAAGATGCTACCAGCTGCAATCTCTGCTTCACATTACCCAAAGCTCACTTTTCTATGCTAGGGCTTTTTCTGGGGTGCTGCACAGACAGAAAGAGAGTCTGGAGACCTGGCTTTCATCCCAGCTCCACCAGTTATGAGCTGCTGACCTTGGGCACTTACTCCTCTGGCTCTTACTCTCCAGCTACTCCTACTTACTTTAGAGGGTTATGAGACTCAAACGATAAATGTGCAAGGAAACACCAAAAGATAAGGAAACGCAGGATTATTATTGTACCTCTATCTTAGACATGGCTCTCAAGAGGGCAGGTGACCTTTGGATGCAGGGTGACAATCTGAATTGTGACAAGGAATGCATCAGCTCATTGGACTATGGTTTGTTTAGTATCAACTGTCAAGATGCTACCTTGCCTTGTAATATTTTTACTCATTTTGGAAAGCAGACCTGTGGGTTTCCAGATGGTACAGATAACCCTAAATGTGCAATCAGGATAATAACACAACAACAGCAATAATACAAGCTGCGTACATGGAACACTTGCTAAGTGCTTTACAACAGAAAGGAAAGGTGTAAATGAATTCTGGCTAACATTCATTAGCCCTTACAGCATGCCAGGCAGGTGCTGCTCTAAGCGCTTTAGTTACCTGGCCTCATTTAACCTTCTCAACAGTGAGGAAGGTTACAGTGGGGAAGGCACTGTAACTATTCCCACTCTCAGATGAGGATCTAAGGCGCAGAGAAGTTTAGTAACTTGCTCAAGGTTACACAGCTCATACTATTTGCCAAGGGAAGTCTATAGGTTTCATTCGTTTGTCTATTTCCACCAGGTCCCCAAAGCAGTCACGTTCAGCCGCCACCAGCAGCAACCCTTCCAAGTTCGCAAAGTTTGGAGCATCGGAGAAGTGCCCTCGATGTGGAAAGTCAGTCTATGCTGCTGAGAAGGTGATGGGCGGTGGTAAGGTAAGGACTTCCACAGGAGCCAGATGGGGATGTGTCCACCTCCACCCCTTGGGTTGGGAGGAATGAGAGAAGGAGGCAGACCCTCCTTAGCTCCCAGCAGCCACTTAGGAGCCACTCATCCTCACCTGCCTTCCTGGACTGTGACGGTCACCCTGCAGTGCCCTAGGAAACTGCAACTAGTGGAATTTGATGCAATATGCATTAACTCACTAGAGGGAAGGCACCTAGCTAGGAGCTCTGGAGATACAAAGATACACAAGCTCCCTTGTCTTCAGTGTCCAGTCCTTCCAGAAAAGTGTCAGTTCTCGAAGCTGAGGCCACTGCATAACTCAGCCTGCTATTGGCACCACACTGCTGCACACAGCAAACACCTCACAGCAGCTAGAAGTATCCTCACTCAGAAACGTTGTGGCAACAGGGAGAGTCCTCGACATCTGAGACAGTAACTCACACTTGTCCACAAGTTCCAGTTTCAGGCCTGAAGCCAGGGTGTTCACCCAAGGATTTGAGCCTGAAGACAGACAAAGATACTGTTTATACTAAACGGGGAGGAAGGTCACAGAGAGAGTCTGACTCCAAATATAGAGACTGTCTCCACCCCAGGACTGGCCACTTAAATACAGGTGAGGACCCTGGGCTGTACATGGGAGACATGCAGATACCTAGAAGGCAGGCAATCTTCTGGGTCATCTAAGCCACACAACTTTCTTCCATCAGAAATACAAGGAGAATACCAAAAAGACTACAGATAACAAATGCTAGAGAGGGTGTGGAGAGAAGAAAACCCTCCTGCACTGTTGGTGGGAATGTAAATTGGTACAGCCACTATGAGAAACAGTAGGGAAGTTCCTTAAAAAACTAAAAATAGAGTTACCACATGACCCCACAATCCCACTCCTGGGCACATGTCAGAAAAGATGAAAACTCTTAATTCGAAAAGATACATCCGCCCCAAAGTTTATTGCAGTGCTATTTATAATAGCTAAGACACAGAAGCAACATAAATGTCTACCGACAGAGGAATGGATAACAAATGTACACACACATACACAATGGAATATTACTCAGACATCTAATGAAAAGATGCCATTTGCAGCAACATGGATAGACCTAGAGATTATCATACTAAGTCAGAAAGAGAAGGGCAAGTATCAGAGGATATCACTTACGTGTGGAATCTAAAAAAATGTTACAGATGAACTTATTTACAAAACAGAAATAGACTCACAGACACAGAAAGCAAACTTCTAGTTACCAAAGGGGAAGGGTGGGGAGGGATAAATTAGGAGTTTGTGGTTAAGGGACACATACTGCTGCTGCTGCTAAGTCGCTTCAGTCATGTCTGACTCTGTGCGACCCCATAGACGGCAGCCCATCAGGCTCCCCCATCCCTGGGATTCTCCAGGCATGAACACTGGAGTAGGTTGCCATTTTCTTCTCCAATGCATTAAAGTGAAAAGTGAAAGTAAAGTCGCTCAGTCATGCCTGACTCACACTACTATATATAAAATGGATAAATAACAAGGACCTACCTGTATAAACAAGAGAACTATATTCCACATCTCATAAATTATAACAGAAAAGAATCTGAAAAAGAATACACACACACACACGTATCACTTTGCTGCATACCTGAAACCAACACTGTAAATTAACTTGCTCCAGTACAAAAAGAAGAGGTACGGAGAGTTAAAAATGAGGCTAAATTCCCTAGATGATGGCATATTTCTTTGCCTTTCTTTTTTCATTTTATATTCAGTATGTTACCCACTGCCTCAAGTCCAAGTTCCCCTCTCTCCAGTTTATTTTTTGATCTTCTAGAAAGAGGAATCCTTCTTCTATTTAGTCTGTTCTGAAGGGATATATATGGAAATCATTTTGATAATCCAGCTTTAGGGGTCCTAAGAATCACTGGCCAAGCCATAGTATCTCATTTTCCTCAAACCCCTGGAAAAATGCTTCTGGGAGCCAATTAGGTGGGTCAATGATTAAGACAAGGGCATTCCTTTATATGCTGCTTGGTCAGGGGACTTAACAAGGAAGCAAATGCTCTGCCTGCCCTATTAAATATCCAACAGCTCTGCTTTCCTGTGCCCCACAGCCTTGGCACAAGACCTGTTTTCGCTGCGCCATCTGTGGGAAGAGTCTAGAGTCCACAAACGTCACTGACAAAGATGGGGAACTTTACTGCAAAGGTGAGTGGTTCCAGAGACTCTCCTGAGATGTTTTCCCAGGGAGGGTCCTTGGGAGGGAAAGCTGTGTCCCTGCTGAGAGGCCTGTGCCTGCCTAGAGGCGTAGCTTCTCAGCCTGATCCAGGTTTGGGCTCCCAGGACATAGGGCAAAGCCAGCCACCGAAGGGAAAGTAACCTCCTGCTTGACCCACCTCTGGCCCCCTCCATAGCAGCACATTGAGGGACCTGATACGTCACAGATGCTCAGGGAAGTTGAGGGCAGCTGGGCACCTGGCGGCAGGGAGGCCAAGGAGGCAGCATTGTCCTGACTGGCCTTGGAAGGGGCCTCAGTTCTGGACAAAATCATCACATTCCCTTCCAAAAACCTGCATGCTTTGTCCACATGATGGGCAGACAGGGGTGATGGGAGGCTGGGGAGGATGAACTCTGTTTGGCTTCTGCTGAATTTATCAAGACACACCTGTCTCCTCCCTCCCTCCTTCCTTCCTGACATGTCCGGTTCTGAAGTTGCACATCACTTAGTGATCACACAGAACTGACAAGCTGGTTTGCCTTCTGGTTCTCACAGGTCTGCCCCAAACTGCCTCCATCATCCCTCTGTCTTGCAGAGAGGAAGAGAGGCTTAGCTCCTTCCTGACGCCGAGAAAAAAAAAGGAATGCTTTAGGGCCATGGCAGTGTGTCCCCGTTCTCAGAGCCTCTCCTAGCCCTATTCTGCTTCTCCGCAGGGTCCTCTCACCCTTTTCACTCAATGATGGTGTCTCAGGATCTCCGAATGTGTGTGTTAGAGTTGGGGAGGGGGGAGAGGGAGGACATTGCTAACCAAGACTGCAGGTGGCCCAGCTTCTCCCAGGATGAGACCGGGTGGAAGCTGATGTAGTATCTGATGGGGACTGCCTGCTCCCAGCAGTAGCAGATACAGAGGGTCCTCAGCATTCACGGGCCAGAAAACTCTAAAATGCTGCAGCAGCTGGTAGGGAGATCAACCTGCAGAGAAGTATGAATAACTGCATTCCCAAGTGCTGCAAGCTCTGGTAGAGGACGTCACACAATGCAGGGCATGCAAGGGGGAAAGTGATCCAGGAAAGCTTTCTTAGAACAGAGAAGCTTCCTCTGGCTTTGGGAGGCAGGGGGTCCCAGAACAGGGAACAGTGAGTGCAGAGGCACCGAGGCTGTGACATCGTGGCTCATTCTAGGCAGTGTGTACCTGGAGTGCAGGGAGGGAGGCAGGAGGCGGGAAGCGACGGGGCTGGGCAAGCAACTGGCAGCCAGATTATGGGGACTCAAGAGAAAACGTCTCTGAACACACAGGAGAGTGCAAAGGAGCATTAACAGTTTTATAAGCAGATATAAAATACAGTTCAATTTGTTTAAAGGGTAACTTATAAACACTTTTATCAAAAGGATGCCTGAAAAAAAGAAAAAAAAAGGACACTTGACCCAGGTAAAATAACTGTGCTCAGATGCAGGGAACTGAAATAATGGTGCTGACCGGCCCATCCTCCCCTTGTTCCCTTCTCTCTCATTTGCAGTGTGCTATGCCAAAAACTTTGGCCCGACAGGTATTGGGTTTGGGGGCCTTACACACCAAGTGGAAAAGAAAGATTGAAACGCGCACCGTGTGCCAGGTCTCTTACCGGCCTAAAGCATTTCCCAAGTAATCCTGCCCAGATGGAAACCCCTCCCCAACCTCCTCTCATTGGTAGCTGAACGGTATCTCTCCTCAGAAGCGATCACAGTCTTCACCCGAAGTAAGAAGAGCTCTTCGGAAGAAAATTATTAACACTCAAGTCCAAAACAAAATGCTTTATTATTTGATACCTGGGGGTAGGAGAGACCAGAAATAAAATTTAAGTGACACCTTGTATGTCTCTGGATCTTTTCTTTCGAATAGGGGGACATTAAAAAAAAAACAAACAAACAAAGTTTTTTTAACAAGTTGTGCAGAGGATGTAGTGGATTTTGGTGTCAACTGAGGAGTGAGGAGGAGAAGGAGGCAACAGGCAGAGGGAAGCAGTCTTCTAGAATCTGTCAGCTAAGCTTCTTTCTAGTTAGCACAAATGGAGAAGAAAGTAGGGGGTCCCCAAGGAAACAGACAACATGGCAGTGAATTCTAAAAGGAATATCAAACTAATTAAACTGCTGAAGACCTCATCCTTTTCTCCTTACCACAGGCTTTGCAATATTACGCGTTTCGTGAAGACTTAGACATGGCAACAAAATGTGGAGTCTGCTGTGGTAAACACAACAGGAGCGTGATTTTCTTTCATTCCAGGGCAATTCCCTTAGGTTTAGCAATTTTCTTAAAACTTCTGTCGAACTGCCAGCCTCACAAATGAAATGCAGCCATTTAAAAACGTCTGCATCCTCTGCCTCCTCAGCAAGACCTTGGTGGCTCAAGCAGGTGTATTTTCTCACCTCCTCTTTTAACAATCACAGCATTTCTACCACTACCGTGAAATTCTCGATTCTTTGCAGCAAATGAAAATCTATTGACAAAAATTACGGAACATGAGACTAAACTGTGGGGCTTTCTGTGCTCCAAGACCCAAGGAGATGTTTTTAAAATGAGCATTTGTTCAGGGCTGCATACTTGCTGTCATGCACAAGGCCCTGCACTGACTTCATTCAGTTCAGTTCAGTCACTCAGTCATGTCCGACTCTTTGTGACCTCATGGACTGCACCACGCCAGGCTTCCCTGTCCATCACCAACTCCCAGAGCTTGCTCAAACTCTTGTCCATTGAGTCAGTGATGCCATCCAACCATCTCATCCGCTGTCATCCCCTTCTTCTCCTGCCTTCAATCTTTCCCAGCATCAGGGCCTTTTCCAATGAGTCAGTTCTTCACATCAGGTGGTCAAAGTATTGGAGTTTCAGCTTCAGCATCAGTCCTTCCAATAAATAGTCAGGACTGATTTCCTTTAGGATTGACTGGTTGGATCTCCTTGCAGTCCAAGGGATTCTCTAGAGTCTTTTCCAACACTGTGATTCAAAAGCATCAATTCTTCAGTGCTCAGCTTTCTTCAAGGACCAACTCTCACATCCACACATGACTACTGGGAAAACCATAGCTTTGACTACATGGACCTTTGTTGGCAAAGTAATGTCTCTGTTTTTTTATTATGCTGTCTAGGCTGGTCATAACTTCTCTTCCAAGAAGCAAGCATCTTTTAATTTCATGGCTGAAGTCACCATCTGCAGTGACTTTGGAGTCAAAAAAAAAAAAACTCTCTATTTCCATTGTTTCCCCATCTATGAAGTGATGGGACTGGCTGCCATGATCTTAGTTTTTTGAATGTTGAGTTTTAAGCCAGCTTTCCATAATACTGACTTCACTATTTACCTATTTATCTATTTTCTGACGTTCAAAGTGCAAATACATTTAACCATTTTGTTTGATTGGTATAAATAGAATCGTTCAGGAAAAAAAAGAAAAACAGCTGGCAGGGGTTGCATCCCATTACACTTTCAAACAAGTAATACACAAGTATGCTTCACTCACCCAGAGATTCTTGCTGGGGTGATTCAGCCACTGATTTCCATTCAAATAGCCTGAGGATAGAAATATTGTACATTCCAAATTCTTTGGGAAGGAAGCCCAGGACAGTGTATTTTTGATTTGTAAACTTTTTTCCAGAGCTCTATCAGAGTTCCCATCATTGTCAATCAAATAATAATGCCAGTGATGAACTGAATTAATTAAACCAAGTTCTCTTTAATCTGAAGTGACTTTAAAAGCTACACACTACCTGGCCCTTCACTAGGAGGTCCCCCATACCAGGGACTTCCAGATTTGCTGACGGGTAACACACACATGAAATGATTACCAGACAATGCAACCTTCTCCTCCACTGCAGTGTAGGTACCAGCATCTCTATCCATCCACCTGGGAGACTGAAAGCTAATTGTAAAGTAATTAGCCTCCAATTAAAATAAAAAAAAAATTAATTTTAAAAAAAGGCTAAAAACTTCAGTCGTCCTTAGCTCTGCCCTCTCTGACATCCCTCCTTGCCTCATTCCCCAAGCCTCCCTGATTCTACTTCAAAATGTCCCTAGAATACACTCCCTCTATCCCCATTCTTTGATATGTTTGATTTGATATCTTCATTCTTTGATATACGGCTGGGGCTACAGTAGCAAAGGACCATGGAAGAGATGGCTTAAACCACAGAAATTGTTTTCCGCAGTTCCAGAGTCTAGAAGTCTGAGAGTAAGGTGTCAGCAGAGTTGCTGTCTTTTGAAGTCTCTCTCCCTGGCTTCTAGATGGCTGTCTTCTCCCTCCCTTTGTGTGGGTCTGTTTTGTAATTATCATAACTACCTCTTCTTATAAGGACACAACTCACTTCGAATTAGGGACCACCTGAATCATCTCATTTAAACTTATTTCTGTAAAGACCCCACCTGCAAATACATCACATTCTGAGATACTGGGGGTTAGGACCTGAACACAGAATTTGGGGGGCGGGGGGGAGCACAGTTCTGTTTGTAACAGTGTGTCATATAAAGGACAGGAACTGCCTCAGACTTAACTCATTCAACTTAGCTTTAGACCATCTCTTCCACCTGAGCCCAGCTACACTCAAAGATGCAAAGCTTTCTGAATACACCAATCCCCCCACCCCATCATGCTTTTGCAAATGTTATTCTTCCTGCCTGGAATGCCAAGAACACGGAACCCATTCCCAACTCCTTAGCCTGGTGAACTCCTAGAAATCAAGCCACAGATCAAATGCCAATTAACCCACCTCTGTGTTCCCACTGCCGGTATGTAATGAACACAGCACTTGTCTCACTGCACTGAGTTTTTAAACTTCGATCTGCCTCCTTGTTAGAATGTGACACACTTGCATTCACTGTGCTTAAAAAATAGCAGGCATTTAATGAGCGTGTGGAGCAAGTGATGTGTGAGAGACTGCAGGCTGGACTAAAAGCAAATTCTGCTAAAATTTAGAAGATATTCTACATGGGAGCAAGATATTATACATGGAAATTTAAAAAAAAAACAACGCAATAACTTTATTATGGTTTGGCAGGGTTTGTGTTTCTCCTCTGCTTCCTGGGCACGTGGTTCCACTGAATTTCCCAGGCTCCCAGTCAGCGACTAGGACACATGACGGAGTTGGCCAATGGAGGCCCAGCCCCCAAGACCCCCAGGAAAGTCTCCACTCTCTCTTCGCACATCTGTGGATACAGAAAGTCTGGTGGACACTGAGGCCCTAGGAAATGGTGGAGCCATTAGCTGGGAAGCAGCTTGGGTCCCAGCATAGAACACCTGCTAATTCTAAATAGCCTGTGACAAGAGGGAGACATAAACCTCATGTTGCGTTAGGCCGCTGAGATTTGGGGGATATTTACTATTGTGTTAACTCCCTTGACTAATACGTACCTGAAACACTGGATGTGCTGCATCCAAGACATTCACTGTCAGTGTCCATCTCATCCATTTAAGTCACAGGGAGCATCATCAGGATTGCCTAATATTTGTGAAAATGAGTCAGATGTGTCATCTCCAGGGTGACCATACAGACATTTGGGAAAAGAAATGAAGCTATGGGAAGATAGCGTATGAGTCAAATGATTGGGCTTGCTTTGGTGTTAAAACCAAACAAAAACAAAGCCTTGCTATTCACCTACAGCCTTCTCTCTTTCAGAGCCAAACTGTTAAGACTAAGACTCATTTATTCCTTAGCAGCTCGGTATTTGGTTTCCAATACCCCCTCAGCACTGATCACAAACTCTCTGGTCTTGCCTCAGTTGTTCTTCTCAGCCTCGCCTTAGCTCCTGACCACTGCTCTCTCTTTGAAGGTTCCCCTCCTTGCATGCTGTGACTGTCTCCTGATTACCCTCCTACCCAACCTCCTCTCAGCCCATCCCCTCTTTTCTCCAGCTCCCTAGATCCGTATTCCCTAAGGTCATGTTCCTGTCCTTCTCCTCTCTCTTTTCGTTTTCATCTTTGCTCCATTTTGAGAACTGACCTTCCCATTTTGGGACAGCAACTCCCTTTTTATTTTCATCTCTCTCCTGTGACTGGCTCACCCATCCGTGCAGGTGACTCACATGCACGCCCTGGCCTCCTTCCAGCTGCCTTAACTTCTTCCAGTGGATAGTCTGCAAGTACCTCAAACAGACCCAACTACCAAACTCACCCCCTAGTCTTTCCACACTGTTTTCCTTACTTCTCAAAATTGCACCCTGCCACCCCCCCCCCCCACCGCCTCATTCACTGGATTCAACACTGCAAAGCCATCTTTGGCTCCTCCTCTTCTGCCTACATTTAATCAGTAATGGAGCTGGCTGGATCTCTCCGGCTCCTTCATTATTTGTTATCTAGACCACAATTAAAAGTTTATCTCTAACAAATTTTATCTGCCAAGGTTGAGTCAGAAAAACAAATCACACTATTTTTTTAGAAAGAGAAACTAATAGCAGAAATTGGCTAAATGGGTGCTAAAACTTTTGAAAAATTAACAAGGCACACACTGACTTAACACAGAGATACAAGACACAGCTCCACTATCCCTGGGGCTTGGAAACAAAGAGAAGAGATGGTGGTACCCTCATCTACATGCCTCAAGGACAGCTCTCCCAAGAGCGTGGAGTCAGATCTCTGAGGAGAGCGCTCGGTCTGCAGACGGTTGTAGCTTCCAAGGGGCACCACTGAGCTAAAGTTAGACACTGACTCCAGCTGTCATCGTCGGGGTGAAGGGCCATTGTTTGAACAACACTGAGGGGAACAGCTGGTGAGCAGGATGGAGTCAGTCCCGTCTCCCCTCCTCCTTCCAGCCTACTGGCAGAACTTAACACAAAGTCGGCCGACAAAGATGTGATCATTTTCAGAGTCCTAACATGGACACACAGTGTAGAGGAGAGAGGGAGACTGGACACATTTCCCTACCAACAGCTTCTCTCTTTACAAGGATTTCTGAATAGCCAGCATTGATTAAGCCCTTACTATGTGTCAATTGCAATTCTAAGCACTTTGTATGATTAACTCCGCTAATCCTCATCATAACACTTGGAGGTGTTCATAACAACACTTGGAGGTATGCACTGTACTGTAACTAATCAGAATACAAACCAGGAAACTGAGGCACTAGGAACACATGTGCCCAAAGAGGCGAAAGTAACTTACAACTGACATACTCAGCATACAAACCCCGGGTGCCCAGTATGAAAGAGATGCCCAGGCTTTTTGTAACTTTCACACCCTCGTATACCTGAGGGAGATGCCAAAATAGAGTGAGGGTAAGATTCCTTAAACAAATGATTCCTGTAGCATGTCTATGTGAGAATCACCTGGGGAACCTGACAAAAATTCAGATACCAAGACTCTCTTTCTCAGAGACTTGACTTAAAAGGTCTGAGATGAGAAATCTGAATTTTCAACACACTGTCCCTGGACACCACCCTTTCTTCCCACCCCAGCCCCTTATTCAGATGTGAGCAGCCTGTGAAACACGAACTTGGCAGGGGTTGGTGAGTGAAGCAGAGAGGATATAACTTGACAAAGTCCACCTGCTCCGAAACTGAGAATCAGTCTTCAAACACCTCGGATCACATCATGTTCTGCTCAAAATCCCTTCAATTCCACTCAACAGATTCATTCAAACACTTACTGAGTATATACTACGTGCTAGACAGTATTCTAGGTGCTTAGGATGCATCAGTGAACAGAACAAAGAGCCCTCATGGACCGTATATTCTAACGCGGTGGAGAGGGAGGCCGTATGCAGTAGACACAATGAATAAAGAACACAGTGTGTTAGAAGGCGGGAAGTGTTACGGGGAAAAATGCAGTGTGGGGCAAAGAGGAGGAAAAGGGCAAGAAAAAGATGTCACAACTTTCAAAATGTGGATGAAGGCAAGCCTCATTGAGAAGTGGACATTTCAAAGAAAGCTGGGAGGAAAGGCACTGTGGATTTCTGGGGTTACAGCAGTCTCGGCAGAGAGAACAGGCAGGGAAAGGCCTGAGGCAGAAGTGTGCAGGGTGTGTGGGATGATCAAGGGGGAAGCAGGGCAAGCGGCCAGCCCGACCCTGCAGGCCAGTCAGGGCTTCGCCTCTTCCCCTGGTGACATGCGGAGCCACTGGAGGACTCCTGAGTGCTGTGACTCAATCTGCCTTGTACAGGGATTACTCCACTGCTTGTAACCGGGTGAAGGTGGAAGCAAGGAGACCAAATAAGAGGGCTGTAGTAATGCAGGCAAGAAGTGATGTAACTCGGGGCTACAGCAACAACGGTGGCCACGAGTCACCCTCTTCTGGATATATCCTGAAGGTAGAGCCAGTAGGATTTCTCAAAGAAATGAGCATGCAGTATTATGGGGAAAAGTGATCGAGAAAAAATTGTGAAGTTTTGGCCTCAGTAATGGAAAGGATTAAATTTCTGATCAGTGGGTACAAAGAACACTGAGGGTAGGGAATACGGTTGTTTACTTTTTATTCACTTATTTAAAAATGTATTCTATGTTTTATTCTTATCTATTTTTAAAAATCTATGTTGTGGGGGTGGAGCTAGGATAGAAATCAGAAGTTCAGTTTCAATTTGGACAACTAAGTTTTAACATGTCTACTATTAGATGTTCAAGTGGATACGTCAGGTACACAGTCTGGAGTTTGAGAAAGTCTCAACTGGAGTTAATAACCTGGGGTGTATGTCACCACAAAATCAGATGAGATTATCAAGAAAGAGGAAGTAAGTTTAGATAAAGAGCAAGGAGATCAAGGACTCGCCTCTGGGACATTCCAGCACAAAATGACAGCAAGATGTCAGACTCTCAAGAGCAACCAGTGAGATGAGCAGGAAACTCGGGAGTGCTCGCTTCTGGAGGCTGGGTGAGGAACTGTCAGATGCTGCTGTAGGTTCTGTAAGATGGACTTGGAACTAACGCTGAATTAACAACACGGAGTACTTGACAGGAGCAGCTTCCATGAAGTGCTGGAGGTCGAAGCCTGACTGCAGATGGGTTATGAGGAGGATGGGAGAGAGAACCTGGAGATACTGACAAGGTTTTCAAGAACTTTTACTGACATGAGAGTAAAGAAATAGCTCCTTGGAACTTCCCTAGTGGTCCAGCGTCTAAAACTCGAAGCTCCCAATGCAGGGGGCCCATGTTCAATACCTAGTCAGGGAACTAGATCCCCAATGCTGCAACTAAACATCTCACATGTCACAACTAAGACCTGTGCAGACAAATATATATATATATATATATATATATATATATATATATAAAGAAATAGCTCCTTATTACTCACTTTAATCTTACAGCTCCTTCAAGACCCCTGGTGATCTATAATAGCTCCCGTCCACCTTTCCAACTTATTAACCGAGTTCCCCACTTCCAGCACCCTGTGGGCCCACGGTGTCATCGTGCTGACCACAGAGTTTCCTGTTGTCTTTACTCAAAGTTCTTTCCATGAGAATGCCTTTCAATTCCAACTATCTATCTGCTTTCAAACTCAGTATCACAGAAGACTGTGATACTTTCTAATGCCCTGTCATCCATAAACACTTCCCTGATCACACCACTGAGGCTCTCCCCAACCTCTAAACTCTAACAATATTTTATTTGGATCCCTCTTATGGCTTTTAGTAGTTTCTACATTATCTTACATTTTTTCTTCTACATTCTAAATGTAGAATGTACATTCTAAATGTACATTCTTCTAAATGTAGAATTATCTTCTACATTTATCTTAGCTTCCCCTCTAGACTGTAAATGCCAAGGTTAGTAATGCCCAACTAAATGTTTTCTGGCCTACAATACCTAACATGGTGCTCCATAAATATTTGTGAAAGTGAAAGTGAAGTCGCTCAGTCGTGTCTGACTCTTTGCGACCTCATGGACTGTAGCCTATCAGGCTTCTCTGTCCATGGGATTTTCCAGGCAAGAGCGCTGGAGTGGATTGCCATTTCCTTCTCCAGGGGATCCTCTCGACCCCAGGGATCGAACCCAGGTCTCCTGCATTGCAGGCAGACGCTTTACTGCCTGAGCCACCAGGGAGAATGAAATGTGCTTTCCATGTTACATATCAATTAGATATGCTAGAATATAGTGGCTCTGGTAATCTGAATTATAAACAAGTGAGCTCCAGGTCCCTGCCCTATCCCTGTGGTTCTGATCTAAATGGTCTATGGATCACAATTTGAGAATATTTTGGGAGGAGTTGATAGGAAAGGAATGGAGAGAGGATATAGCCTGAAAAAGTCATTCTGCCTCTCAAATGAGAATCAGCCTTCAAGCACAATTCTGGTCACATCATTTCTTGCTTTAAAATCACACATTTAACAAGTTCACTCAAATATTTACTGAACACATACATGTCAGGTGATATTCTAGGAGGCCGGCACTCTAGAGTAGGTAGCCCACTTAGTATCCATGTGACCTTGGAGAGCATGCATACGTCTTTAGGCTTTACTTTCCTTATCTCAAAGGCTCTGTAGAAAAAAATGAGAACAGATCACTGAGGAACTGAAAGTCTGTGTGGTTAGAGGACAAAGTGTGGTCCAAAGTAAGATGGTAAACAAAATAAGGCTCTAAAATGCAACGCTATCTTGACAAGGAAATGGCAGCCCACTCCAGTATTCTTGCCTGGGAAATCCCACAGGTGGAACAGACTGGCCGGCTACAGTCCATGGGGTTGTAAAGCAGCTGGACATGACTTAGTGACTAAACAGCGACAGTACAGGGCCAGCAGGGCATGATGGGAATTTTAGCTTTTACCCCCAGGGCAATGGGAAGCTAAGGAAGGGTTTCCAGCAGGCAGGCGCCATGTCCAGGGATGTATATATATCTGTGTGTGTGTGTGTGTGTGTGTGTGTGTGTATATATATCTGTGTGTGTGTGTGTGTGTGTGTGTGTGTGTTAATACCAAGAGTTAAAGTGGAACTAGCATTTCCTCCAGAAAGGGGAAATTAGCATTTACAATCACATCCATCTAATATTTTAAAAGTGCTAAGTAAAAATTCTAATTAGTCTTTAATATTTCCTATGTTCACTTTTCTAAGTAAAACAGAAAATGAAATAAAAACTTGCTTATTTGTATTAACAATGATCTCACCTCATTCCTGGAACTGGGAATGTTTCTTCAGTCCTAAATACACCTTTTCTTAATTTAAGGTTCAAGAAGTGTCAAGTTTCAGAAACTAAATCTCAGCTACAAAAAAATTGTTTTATTACATGTGAAAGCAAAACAGGTACATCTATTTAAATATTTTTTTACATATTTATAGATAAAACAAAGACAAATAATTTATCAAAAATTACAAGTTTAAAGAATAGTACTACTTTGAAACAGCCAATAAAGTATCTGAAAATACCACACTTTCTCCATAATCGGTGAATATTATCGCCAAAAAAACAAAAGGAACTTGCATTTTCTCGTGAAAAATATAAAAGTTCTTTTTAGACGTTGGCTAAGATTGTTCAGGAACAGTCCGTCTTACTAAACCTGAAAACGTGTAAATGCTTTCTTGAGAACTTCTGTTTTTACCAAATGGCTTTAAAAGCCACCTGTGCCTTCCTTTGGGCTTAGGTGAACTCTCAATCTTCATTTCACTTGCAGACCACAGAGCATCGATGTAAGTACAAACAAATCAAAGTGAGAGTTACGGGGTGCTTTTCTTCATACTGAGCGAAGAACTTTCTCTTTAGCCGGGTGAAAGACCATGGTGTACTGTGAAGTCCAGTCTACTGCACAGGGCTTGACCAAGCCAAAGCAGCCGCACTGGAAGAAATCTGCGAGGTTTTGTGTGAACCCAAGGCTGCCAAGAAAGGAACAGAATGCGTCTTACTACATTTCCTGTTAGCACTTGATAAACATTTACTCAAACCCTAAATGTGCGCTGAGAATTTACAATACACATCCTTCTAAGCTCCCACAGAAATCCAGAGGTGAATCAGACAGTTCCTTGAACCTGGGACCCTTTGGTAAAAACTGAAGCCTGGCTCCATTTCTGAACGTGAATCCCTATTCTGAGATTCCTGGCAACTTAAGTTCATTTTGGATCCTCACTTACTGGAACGGTCACCACCACTATTAAGTTTTTGTTTTTTCATTTCCACTGCTCTAATTCAGACCTGGACTATCTCGAAGGCCAGACGGGCCAGAAACACACACACACACACACACACAATCAAAAAGATGGGATTCTTCTAAGAAACTCTCTAAATGATGCTTCTGTCTCAATTCCTTCTAATTCATCTTACATACTGGAGATTGGGCCTCCAAAAACATGATACATCATAGCTCCTCACCTCCCAATCAAAACCCTTTAAAGACATTCCTCTGCCCAGAGGCTCAAATCCAAATTCCTCATCTTTGTACTCACAGCCCTACACAATAAAGCCCCAAGACTCCTCAGGTTTCCATGTTCCAAACGTACCTTTTGTGATAGCTACCGTGGCTTTACTTTCCCCATGATCACAACTGCATGGGCCATTCTACCACCCTGGAACACACATTTCACTAATCTCATATCAGGTAACACCCTCATCCTCTTAAGTCCTACCAGCTCTCAAGGCCCAGGGCAAGGCCCACTTCACCTTTGGAGCCATCCTGACTGCATGTATCTTCACCATCTTTATTGTCCTCCATTGAATTCCTGAGTGCTACTATCTGTTCCAGTTACCAGGAATATTCATTTTTACGCGTGTGCCCCATCGTACATGAAGACACATCTGTGACTGAGGATGAGCGTGTGCTGCTGCTGGTTAGTGAGAGCCATTGGAAAGAGTTCCAAGGCTGCTCAGAAGGCAGCTTCCCAGGCAGAGGGCTGCCCACGTGGAACTGACAGGGTAGAAGCGGGAAGGCATGCTGGAGATTGACAGGGCCCAGCTCAAGAGCTGGCTATGTGTAAAAGTAACTTAGGGAGGACAAATAAGACAAACCTTTGGGTTGAACAGCATTTGGAAGCCAGATTCAAAGTGGCTCCAAGGCTTTACCTTTAGTTCCTCCAAGGATGCTGCCATTACTCATCATGCCCCAGCTCGCTCACCTCTGGCCCTTTATTCAGACTCTTCTCCAGGGCTTAGAATGCCCTTCCTTCCTTCTCCCCAACCCCATGTCTTTCAAGGCTCAGCTTAAAATTACACCTCTATCGCAAAGAGGTCCATACTTCGGTGGACTAAATATTTATTCTTCTGGTTACATCCCTGAGAAAGGGACTTATTACAACTGCCAGTCTCCAGCAATCAACACAAGCTTAACACCAGTCTCTACTCTCCATCACTTTGGCCCCCTCTTCCCAATTAAGTCAATTTCTCTTCTCCAAACACACATCACAGTCATATTACAGGCTCTGACTTCCCTGTCTAACAGCCTAACAGTTTCATCTTGTACCATGAGTGTGCTTTAAAATAGACTGCTCATGAGATATGCAGTAAGCGTTCAAATCCCTGGAGGGCCCTGGGTCACCTCTGCAGTGCTCCCGGCCTCCAGATCCCGATATATGTGACAGGGAGATAAGCTTCAAAGCCTGATCATTCATATCATAAGAGGATGGCCTTCCTACAGACACACTCATTTTTGACAGAGGACGGGTTTTACACAGCTGGTGCTCTCGGGAGAACATACCCCAAACCTAAAAAAGTAGCTTTTCTTTGACACGGGTGGGCTCATTAAACCATAGGGCTAAAAGAATTACTGGTGATAGAAAGTCAGGTTGAAAATCCTGGCAAAGCTCGCAATCTAACGCTTTCTGCAGAGAGCCCTGTGGCTGGCTTTCTCACCCACGTGCTCAGTTATCTCACACTGACTTCATGCCAGCAATATGCAACCTTGTGACCATGTGGCTTGACTGAAAAGATCCCCCGGCTTGGCAAAACTTCAAAGTCACTTACTGTTTGTGCTTGGTCCAGTAGACTAAATCCCAAATTCTTACCACCTTGGGGCTCATGACCTTACCACTCTTCTGCTATCACTGAGGCTTCCAAGAAAGAAGAGGTCCAACTCCATCAGGAAGCCAGTTGGGAGGATGGCAGCAGGGCCACAGGTGGTGATGGTGAGGCCAGCACCTTCCATAGACCCAGAGGGAGGAACAGGTCTCACTTACTTGTAGGGGGTCCTCCTGAGGGACAATGTCTGTTTCATGTGCTTGCTCTGCTTCAGCAGGCTGGTTCTCTCATAGGAGGTCAGGCCCAGAAAAGCAATCTGAAAAAGAATATTGGAAGGTATGCAAAAAAAACCCCCACCCCACCACACTGAGGCTCATCACTCTTGGCAGAGCATCACGGGACACTGATCGCCAAAGACAACAACACCAAGCCTTCTAACCAAGGATCGTGGTAAGGGAAAGGACTTGATAGCTCAAACCCAGACTCTCCTATGTAAATCTAGTAGCTGGGCTTTTTTTTTTTTGGATTGTCTGCTTTTTATTAACCTTCAAGAAAGCAGAGGGCATTGACTGATAGTCATGAAATGATTGCTTTAGCAATCACTGCTTGTGGCAGTGTTTAGATTCTCAACACATTCAGCATTCAAATTTCAGATGAATCAAGCAACATAATGTCAGTATTACAATTATCTCAACCTCTGTATGCTTCTTAGTATCTCTTTGAAAAGGGTCAAATAAAGTTAATCTGAAGTGAAGGACATTTGAAAATTGTCCTTTATAAGGACAGCTATAAATTTGGGGAAGGGTAAGAATTAAAGAAGCTAAAAAAATTCTTGAATCATTAAAACCAATATTACTCACTGAGGTATCTCATCCAATTCTCAAACAACTCAAACATCAAGTTCCTTATCTGTAAAACACAGATTATCACAGCATCCTCTTTAGCTTGTCTAAGGACTTGCAATAGTATGTTTAAAATGATCTAGTGCAGAGGTTGGTAGAGGTGAAGCAACTGGTCCAAGGCCACACAGCTTAGAAAATGACAGAACTGGGATGGACACCTCCGTCAGCATGAGAACAAAGTCCATGGTCCCTGTCAGCAGTCACCCTCTCAGTTTGACTTGCTACAGTCAAAACCATGACTCATGAGAGCACTTAGGAAATGAAAGACTTCAAATAACTGGACTATTTTGTTTATTAAGAAAACAACTTTACTCTGAATTCTCCTATTTGAAAACTATCCAAAACTTTGAGCTCACTTTCCAGCCTTAGAGAGTATAAACAAACTTTCTTTTAAAAAGCAAAGATATTATATCCTCAAATACTTGTACTTCTTTAAAGAGTCCAGAAAGAAGAAAGAAAATTAGAACTGATGTCTCAAGTCTTAGGTTCTGCCTCTAACTGAGCCCTATGGCCATAAGCAAGGCACTCAACATCGCTTAAGCTTGGCTTTCTCATCCGTAAAATGGACACACGGCTTTGGCACAGTCTCCATCTCAAATGTTTGTGAGGCCACTGACGCGAAAGTGCTTTGGAATACGTAAACCATATATAAATAATCATTTGCATTAATAATACCTAATATATATATATTATTTATATATGCTTTACATATTCCAAAGCGCCTTTCCATCAGTGGGCTCCTCAACATTTGAGATGAAGACTGTGCCAAAGTTGTGTGTCCATTTTACGGATGAGAAAGCTAAGCCTAAGAGATGTTGAGTGCCTTGCTTATGGCTGAGCTTCCCTGGTGGCTCAGATGTTAAAGAATCTGCCTATAATGCAAGAGACCCAGGTTCAATCTCTGGATTTGGAAGATCTGCTGGAGAAACGCATGGCAACCCACTCCAGTGTTCTTGCCTGGAGAATCCCATGGGCAGAGGAGCCTGACAGGCTGCAGTCCATGGGGTCACAGAGCGCTGGACACGACTGAGTGACTAATACCTTTACTTAGTCAGAGGTGGATTTAGAGGCAGAACCTAGGATTTGAGACATCAGTTCTAATTTTCTTTCTCCTTTCCTGGACTCTTAGAACTAACTTATAAATGATTATGGCTTTCCAGGTGGTGTGAGTGATAAAGAATCCACCTGCCAATGCAGGAGACGCAAGAGACAAGGGTTTGATCCCTGGGTCAGGAAGATCCCCTGGAGTAGGAAATGACAACCCACTCCAGTATTCTTGCCTAGAAAATTCCATGGACAGAGGAACCTGGTGGGCTACAGCCCATGGGGCCACAAAGAGTTGGACACGACTGAGCGCACACACATTATAAATGATTATTATAATATTAATAATCATTGACGCTAATATTCATTCTTTTTTTAAATTATTTTTTGGCCACACCACATGGCATGTAGGATCTTAGTTCCCATACCAGGGATCAAACCCACACCCCATGTAGTGGAAGCAAGGAGTCTTAACCACCCGACCAACAGGGAAGTCCTGCTAATATTCATTCCTACTGCCCGAGTCTACAGATGTCGGATAGGAGATTAGGACGAATATTCAGAAACCTCAATTCAGTCAGTATTATCAGCTTAATTCGTTTCTTCAGCATTTTCCCCCTTTTCCTTCCTTTACTTTTTATTATTATTGCAGAATTGGTTACTTCCTCATAAAAATGGAATACATTTTGCTTTTGTTGCGTAATGCTCTAATTATCTGAGGTCTGGCAGTAATTGGCTCAGACTGATCATGGCTGTCCATTCCATGAGGGAGGCCATAGCAACAATGGGAATTAGGTTACGCTCTTAAAGGCAGGCACGCAGCAGGGAAGGAACAGAAGCTTCACAGAAAGCTGAAGGTGGTGGCTACTGCCCTGGAGCATGACCTTTCTATAGTCATGACCTTCTCTGCAAGTGTATGTCCATTGGTTAGTGATGCATCTTTCATTTCTTCTCCACTTCCATGCCCTTAAGTACCACATAATAATAAGGATAACAAACAGGGCTAGGAAAAGGGAGGGAACATAATCATCTCACGTCTGCCTAATGCTTTATAGTTTATACCATGCTTTTACACACCATATAGTTTAATTATATGACAGAAAAAGCCCTTGAATGGAATTGTCAGAAGACCTAAGTTACCAGTTCTGATTTTTGCCATTCAGTGGGTGATCTTGAGCAATTCAATTCACCTCTCTGACCTCTATCTGTTAAAGAGGTCAGCTTAGATAACTCTCACAACTATACTAACACCTTATTACTCTAACCTTTAAACCATTCTCTTAGAGTTGACAGCAATTACTAACCCCCCACCCCCGCCCATTTTATAGGAAACTGCAATTCAGGGGTCAAATGACATGCCCAGACCCACAGGGTAAGTGACAGAGGCAGAACTCAAATCTAAGTCTTCTGATTTGAAATTTAAGTCCTTCTACCTCACTACATGTTACTGTATATGCACTATAAGAAAATAAATACCTGAAAAAGTTGATTTATTAATAAAAACGCTGACCATGAGAAATGAAAACCTGCTAACACGAAGATATACATGACCCAAGGGGAGCAGGTCACAGCCTGATTGAGGTAGGTCCACAGTCCGTCTTCTTTGAATGTTGTGGTGCAATGATTTGACCAATCTGTGAAGTCACAAAAGAGGGATCCATTATTTAAAATGGTAACAAGCTAGTGGTCATTCTTCAAGAAGATAAAAATCGCTGCAATTCTATTTAGGGAGAAGAGAAAGTAACACATAATAGCACAGATCAGAACTCAACTTAAAGACTTTATCTTCCAAATAAATGTCAGCTCAACAAAGATTTTTTTTTTTAATGGTATTGTTAAGGCTATGACAATACTGCATTGGTAGTTGGCAGTGAAGGAATAAAAACCAAAACCTTTATAAAACCATCACTAAAAGCATACTCAGCATAAAATAGACTGGTCAGAAGTTAGTTATTCAAGGACTTGATAACTGAGAATGATTATATATTCAATAAATATTTGTCTGAGAATATTCTCTATCTTATCCATGTTACAGCAAGACAAGGGTCTATTACAGAATTGAACATAAATTCTTATTAAGGGCTCAGCTCAACAGGCTATTGTTGAGGACACAAGAAATCCTATAAGCACCTGGGTATCACTGTAACACAACCTATAGCAGGCAGTTACTGACTGTACTTGTGCAATGGGACCATAATTAATCCCGCAGAGGGAGAAAAGCCAGGTGAGAGAACTCATGAGTCAGACACCCCTAAGGAAAAAAAGAACAAGATTCATATGGCTGCAGCTCAGTTTCTCTGCAGGAATATCTATTCATATGTCAGTCCAAAGTGAGGTCTTCATGATACTGACCCCCTAAGCCAGGAAGCCAAGAACATCAGTAGGGAGAACACAGGCAGGAATAGGCAGAAAAAAAGAAACAGATCTTCCAGGTAGCAAAAGTGAAAGTCACTCAGGCACGTCAGACTCTGCAACCCCATGGACTGTAGCCTGCCAGGCTCCTCTGTCCATGGAATTCTCCAGGCAAGAATACTGGAGTGGGCTGCATTTCCTACTCCAGGGGATCTTCCCAACCCAGGGATCGAACCCATGTCTCTCACATTACAGGCGAATTCTTTACCAGCTGAGCCACCAGAGAAGCCCCATGTAAAAATCAGTGACATCAAACAGGCATCATGGGCATTCATAAAGGACAAGGAAATAAGAACTGTATAGATGTGCACCTTGAGGCTTTATAAATGCCTCTGGCAATTCGATAAGTAGTTTCAGACATTTTCCCAAAGCAGCACTTAAGAGCTCCTGGGACAGAAAGGAAATGCGTCCATGACTTAACTATCAACTGTCTGACCATTTTAGTCCTGAAAATCTTTTTTTTTTTTTTTCGGAGTCCCGTTTGATTTCCAACAATCTTTCATGCATATATGCCAGAAGCATTCTAAGGGCAATCATCACAGAGCAACAATCAAGGTAAAAAAACTTTAAGGCAAATTACACTCTCTTTAAAGCTGCTCATTAGGACAGCAAACAAAGATGCATTCCACATACACACCTGATACGACAAAAAATATATATATATAATTTCCAACAGCAGGCTTAGGAAACAGCTGCTGAGTGGGAAAGAATATCTACTTTCTTTCTGCTTCTGAACGTCTACTGCTCCCTTCCGGGAATTTTTTTGATAACACTGCATGACTTTGAACAGGAATTTTCACGGGACTGATTTCAGATTTATCGAAGATATGGCTGCAAATGGCCACATACATTATGTTATGCAATACAACACTTTAATGTGTACTAACAATACATTTTTATCAGGTGGCCACTGGCTAATAACAGGGAACTTGTGCTCTAGATCAATCATTTTCATCTTTAATAGCTTTGACAGTTATGATGTTCTAACAATGATCTAAAAATCTTTGTCCTGTAGCTTGTAGGAAGGATGTTGACACTTTGAGTGACTTACCATCCACCCTGAAAACAGACCTCACAAAAGGGGAAATGCACAGAGGCTGCTCAAAGCCAGAGTAGCTAGAACTGGATCCCACGAGAAGGAAGGTACACAGCAGTGTTCTAGCATCAGGAGTGTTGATAATAAGGAAGATGGGATGACAATGAGGCCTTGTTAGAAAAATGGAGTGAAAATTCACTTTTGACTTCTGTGAAGTAATGATAAACGGACATAATGCTCTTGTTCAGTGTAAAGAAATACGGTGGTGGTCACAAAATAGCAAAACAATACATTAAAGTAACAAAACATGTTCAGCTAGTCTACACAGTTGTTAGTGAATGTAAGGTGGGACTGTTTCTAAGGAACAAAAAATGTAATACAAAAATTGCTTTGGAGCCAGAGAATAAAGACAAAGAGGAGGGAAGAACCAAACGCATGTAATAAGAAAGCAACTTGGAAAGGATGAATGTGATGGAAAATTACTTCTGTCCTTATCAATGCAGTCTTGTGCTGGACACAGCCCCCGCACAAAGGTGACTATTTTTAGTGACAAGAGAGTGTGGAGAGACAAGAGCGGCGTAAAGCCTGGCTCCTCTCCCTGAGGATCAAGCCCAAGGGACAGGCTGGTCCAGGGGCCCAGCTCCAAAAGGTTTCCAGGAATATGCTTTATTTTCAGGCCTTTAAAAGGGCAGCTCTTTCAACAGAAAGAAGCATTTTTTTTAAAAAAAATCTTTTATTTCTTATTCCACAGGACATAATAATCTAAGCAGTTTTAAAATTTCAGTGCTCAGGATTACTGATGGTCTTTGACAAGAATTGAGATCAGGGATCACAACCTTCTGACTCAGCTCCATTTGAGATGGTGGCGGTTACACTAAGCTCCAAAAGCATTCCCTAGTGATCAGAGACACCAAAGGGGTCTGGTAGAAACAGGGCTGTCCAGGTAACTGAGGTCCTCTCCATGCCTATGGCAGGGCTAAAAACAGACCATTTCATGAATATCAATTAACAATCTCTAAACAAAACAAAAGGGACTCTTGAGAGTCCTCTGGACTGCAAGGAGATCAAACCGGTCCATCCTAAAGGAAATCAACCCTGAATATTCATTAGAAGGACTGATGCTGAAGAGGAAGCTCCAATACTCTGGCCACATGATGTGAAGAACTGACTCACTGGAAAAGACCCTGATGCTGGGAAAGACTGAAGGGAAAAGGATAAGGGGGTTGCAGAGGATCAGATCCTTAGATAACATCACTGACTCAACAGACATGAATTTGAGCAAACTCTGGGAAATAGTGAAGGACAGGGAAGCCTGGTGTGCTGCAGTTCATGGGGTCGCAAACAACTGACATGACTGAGCGACTGAACAACAACCAACAACCTGTAATCCTGGATGTTTCTGGAAGGAGATTCGAGAGGCTGCGGACAGCATGGGGAAAATTACCTTTCAAAAATGAAACAAAATTTAACCTAGAGAAAGCCAGCTGGTGAGTGGGGTGAGGGGAGTAAGGAGTGGTGGGACTTGGGATGCTAAAGAGGAAAAGAAAAAATGTAGGAATAAATTTTCCACATCTGCTAGAATCATTCCACATTTTAGCTCAAGCAATAGGCTTGTATTCTACTGCCAAAATCCAAGACTTGAGCATGAATATAACAGGAGTATGCATGGAAACAGATCAGAAGTAAAGCCTCTGCCTCTAGAGCCAAATGCTCCTAAAACCTTCAGAATAAATAAATGATAAACAGTTAAACCAATAAAATCAAAATAAACTATAAGCTCTGTAAGTTTTTCCAGTTAGGTAGCCTATTCCTAGGTCTGAAAAGCACAGGCATGCAATTCTTAAGAGCTAACCAAAATCCTCCTTGCTTCAATTTAAGCCCTGTTCTTACTCGATCACGTTGGAACAGCTGGACGTCACTCCCTACATGAGCCCCTCCACCCCTGCCAGCCACTGACAACCTCCTGCGCGGCTACTGAAAAGTTGTTTTCCTTTCTCAGAGAAGCAGAATAAGTGATCTGCTGTTTTCTTCCAAGTTATTATTTCCAACCTTTCAATCACTGTCACTGTTTTCCCATCAGTTCTAAGTCCTGACTTGATATTTATCAAATGGTATGAGCTTTCAGAGTTCTGTGCCTTAAGTACTATGACCACCTCCACCCCACTCCCTCAACCTCTCGACCACCAACTTTTGCCCCCTATTTTATTTACTTATCACTTCCCCTTGCTTTGTACTTGAGCAACTGATTTTTACTCATCTCACTGAGGGATAAATCTGCACTTATATGAGTCTATTTTTGACCACTTCTCAAACTTATCAAGGTTACTTCAGAGTTCAATCTCTTACAAATTACTGACAACTAACCTCTCCTAGCATTTCTTACAGCTTCCCGATGCTGAAAGAGTCTTAAGAGCATTCATTTCACTTTTATTAGGGTATGGTTTATAGTCATCCAGCCACAATGTGATATAAAAGAGTTTACAAGAAACAGTGTATCGAGTGTGGGTGTCTAAGTCTGCTGTAAGAAAAATGTATACTTACAGATGAAAGATTCATATATAAACCAGTCACACACGATGGAAAGGAAAAATAAGAAGAATATGTAATAGTGATGGTTGCCAAAACCTACATCAAAAAAGAAAAACAACATATTTAACACTTTCTTACAATGATTTTCCAAACAAGGTCTTATTAAACAATTTCCTGTCAAAAGCTTTCACTAAAGTAAAAAAGAACTAAGCTGTTGTTTTGCTTTTAAATGCCATTAAACCCAAACCAAACAGCTTTGATATGCCCTGTTCAAATGTCCACATCAACTGAACTAATATTTATTCATTACTTACTAACAGAAGACACTTTTTTTTTTGGAGAGAACAAAGCTTACTAAGTAAATCCTATACAGCCCTAGGATGGCCTCTACAGTGCTGGAGGGAAATGAGTGGGCAAATCATACCCTGTCTCTTCCTTCCTTCCATGGAATGAGTTTATACAAGTGTGACTTCTGGACATCAAGGACTGACTCAATCAGGGGAACCCAGAAAACAAACAGGGGCAACAGATAACTTGCACGGAGCTGGATACAGCAGAAGAGGGGCAACCTGCAGTACCTGAGACAGGTCTACAGAAGCAGGGAAGGGCGAAGGTGCCAGGTGTCCAAGCCCCACTGTTGCACGTGCTGCCCCTCCCCATGCTGGAAACGGCCGCATTTTGACGCTAATGACACAAAGCTCCTTAGCCACCATGATGTTCCCAGCTTCCCAAAGCCCAGCAGAAGGAACAACACCCATTGGAATCAGGAGACCTTGATCTACAAATGACAAGTTGTGTGACTACAGGTAGGTAGGTCATTTAACTTATGATTCAGTGTTCTCATAACATGAGGAAAATATCTCTTCTGTCTACTTCACAAGCCTGTGGCAACCAAAGAGGATGATGTAAATGAAAATACTACGTAAACATGGTGTGATAAAAATATGTGGGCTTATACTATTGTTTTCTCAGTGCCATTCAAGGCTGCCTGTCATTAATGCCATTCATCTCATCCCTATGGTGGGATGGGGTCCACAAAGCCTGGGAACACAGGAATGATCTCTTCACCTGTACTGTAGACACAAAAGCTCATACAAGTGTTAAGTCATTCAGTCATGTCTGACTCTTTGTGACCCCATGGGCTGTACCCCACCAGGCTCTGTCCATGGGATTCTCCAGGTAAGAATACTGGAGTAGGTTGCCATTTCCTTCTCCAGGGGATCTTCCCAATAGTAGAGAATATCAAAATGCACCACGGAAAGGTGCCTTTTGTTCATCAAGATTCTACAAGCATAGCCTCCCCTTGAAGACTCATGAGACTCTGAAGTTCCTCATAATAAAGCCCTGCCTTTTACTGTGATGGCTCAGAGGAAACCCAGGGCTGCAGATCAGGACAGTAAATACTCCCAGGGAAGGCAGACCCCAGACCTCTGCCATCTCTGGCTCTGGTGCCTACTTGAGCCTGGGAGGCAAGGAGAAAAGGTGAATAAAAGGGATAAGATACAAATTATGGAAAGAACATGCTATCTGGAGTGGAAAACTGATACTACTAAAGTGAACTCAAGCAAATAATTTGACCTTTAGTATTTTTTCCAACTCTAAAATGAAGATAGGGTTCATGCTTGGGAACGCATGTACACCCGTGGTGGAGTCATGTCAATGTATGGCAAAACCAATATAGTATTGTAAAGAAAATAAAGTAAAAATAAAAATTAAAAAAAATAAAATGAAGATAGTAATACCAACTTCTCATGATAAAACAGGATACTATCTATAAAGGTGCTTTAAAATTATTATCAACCTCAACAATCAATGTTCCGAAAGTATTAAGACCACAGAGCTGATCTCTGACAAGCAAAAGCTACAGATGCTTAAAGTCACATGCATTAATGAAGAGAGAGCTGAACTTCAGATGGAAACTTGACACTCTCACCTATGCACCGTCCAGTCCACAGGCAGTGTTGATCGTACCGAGCCACACAGGAGTTGCACACATGGCAATGGAGTGATCTTAATGGCTTCCTTATCTAAGGCGACAATTAAGAGAGCGAGCAGATATCAGAATCCCAAAGTGGTAACAAATCAAAAGCAACATTTTATTTCTAAATTATAGAGACACACTGGCACAAATAATCCTATATTGATCATCAATTCACTTAGGCTCTGGAAGGCCTTGTTACTCTTACTTCCAGATGTCTACTTTAATTAGGCCATGAATAAGGGGGATTTGGAGTCCAGAGCCTACTGACACTGATGAAGGGGAAATGTGGCAGCACCACACAGCAGGATGAGTATCAGCCGAAGAAACAGCGAACACGAGTTACATTTCTGGCTCTGTCAGTAATTTGGGGAAAGTTACTTCTCTTTAGGCCATGAATCCTCAGTTGCTAAATCAAAGGTTTCACTAGGCGGTTTCTAGGGTCACCATGATCCTGAGACTCCAAGTTAGCTCTAACATATGCTTCATGGCAGGAAAAAGCAAACCAAACACATAAAGAGATTCAACCATAGGCAACTTCAAGAGATTATAAACATCCTTCTCTCATATGTTCAAGGCAGAAAATTGTTCTGACAGCAATGTGAAATTAAAAAAAAACAACAATTTTATACCTGGTAAAAAGAAAGGTGTATAAATATACCAGAAGATGTGAAAAATGCATACATGAGCATTGTAACAAAGAATTTGCTTTTACTATGGGAAAAGAATTACAGAGGAAAAGATTCACTCACAAGACAGGATGTACAAAATGTTCTGAAGTCCAGACAGCCGGTCTCTGCAAGGGTGATGATACTCTGAAAGACATTAAGTTTGACCTTACGTTTGCTTTTTACTGGGGAAATGGATGATGCATGGTTATATACCATTCTCACAGTTCTCTCTCCAAACTGCAATAGCTAGAAAAGCAATTTAGAAGACCTGCCACCATATCATTCTGTGCCTGAAATATGTGACTTTTCAAGGCTGCATTTTCAAACACAGTCAATAAATTAGAATGCACAAAAATTGCACCCCCTCCCTGTATTCCATGAATGGCAATGATCTCTCAGTTATAATATGCTAAAGAAAAATAAACACACACATTATACACTCATAAAAAAGGAACAAAAACCACCTACACATCAGAGTTGATGGTTATAAGTTTCAAAGGCAGGCTTTCAGGAATACTGGCTTTAGATAACAGAGAAAATAACAATCTCCCCAACTTCTAACATTCACGAGCAATGGGAAACACACCGTGACTCCTGACAATTTCAGTCTGAGGACAAGAAAGGGCATCTCCTCAGCCAGTAAGTAGAAGGACTCCCCTTGGCCTCGTCCTAGATACTCTCTATATATTTCATAAGGGAATTTAAGCTGCATGATCATTACCTAAGTATTATTATAAAGAAGCAGGAGCTCATATCTACTGACAGAAATTATATCTGAAAAGTCTTGGTGGTATATTACTGTAATGGAAAATAAAAACACTTTTTAAACTTTCATATAAATAAATGACAGTGAAGAAATCTGTTTGCTGATTTAATTATTCCACATTTATGCTGCACCTATTATGTGCCAGGCTTCCCTGGGGCTCGGATGGTAAAGAATTTGGCTGTAATGAGGAGACTCGGGTTCGATCCTTGGGTTGGGAAGATCCCCTGGGGAAGGGAATGACAATTCACTCCAGTATTCTTGCCTGGAGAATTCCATGGGCAGAGGAGCCTGGCGGGCAACAGTCCATGGGGTCACAAAGAGTTTGTCACAACTGAGGCGACTAACAGACTGATTAGCTGCCAGGCACTAGAGATGCAGTCCCAATAAAAACCGACATAGTTTACCACGCCTTTCTATAAAACAAGTCAGTAACATTACAGAGAAAGCTCACCATTTTCTTTTCTTCTTCTGAAGCCTTAGTGAACCCTGGATCAGTTGTCCAAGTCTTGTAGAAAAAATAGAGGAAGGCTACTATGCTGATAATGAAAACGAAATACAAAGGGGTGCCTGCTACATGTGAAAGCTGAGTTAAGGAACATATCAGACTTCTAGTAGGAACAGCCTAATTATGATGCAGGCACATTTCATCACTGGTGCTTAAGAGTCTCTTTACTCTGCACTCTACCTGTGCCTTTCCTACATACACACACCACTACACAGACTAACCCTAAAACCTGGTCCCACCCTATGTTCTGCTCCTAGAGGAATCTGCTCATAGTTGGCTAATAATTATCTCTTCTCATTAGTTGAAACTCATATAAAAGACTGAGAGGAATAGTTGCGGTACATGAAGAACCTCCTAAATACTGAAAAACCTTCCAGATCCAAGCAAATTAATATCTAATGGTGTAACTGTGCCTCTCTTGTGTGCATCTAAAATAGTATTTTCTGATCACCTAATAAATTTTAACAAAACTATTCAAAGAAACAAATCACTGAGTTCAGAGATTCTAATTAAAAATATTTCCCTATATATTAATGCTAGCAAACATTTCTTACATGGAAGTTTAATAACATAATTCTTGTAGTTGTATTAGGCTGAGTTAATTCAGAAACAAAGAAACTGCTCTCCTTGCAAAGTGGTTACGAATTAGATACTATTTGGAAAGGCAGATATTATGGGTAAGTTAAGATAAAGTGTTTCAAAGATAGACATTACCCACTTTGAAGTGCTTTTAAAGTGGTTCAAATCCTTTGTATCAAAAAGGAAAATTTTGCTCCAGGGAAGGACAAATGAATGTGCAATAATGAACCAATAAGCCAGCAGTAAACAAGTTCTCCTTGTCCAATTAAAATCATTATATTGACACAGTAACTGTATCTGCCTTCGGAGGTATTGCCAAGCTGCCTGGTGCTAAACTTCAGAGTGGAAAAATGTAGCCACAGAACAAACTAAACTCTTGCTATTCAGTGTTGTCCGTGGACCCACAGCAACGGCTTTACCTGGGAGCTTATTAGAAGGGTAGAGCTCCAGACCTCACCCCAGACCTGCAGAAGCAGACTCTGAAATTTACCAAGATCCCTAGGGGATGCACATGCACATTATAGTTTGAGAAGCACTGCTCTTATCCACAAAAAAACAGCAGAACCACATCTCGTTCCAGTAGGCAGGAATGGATCTTGTTGGTTTAGCTTACTGGTTTATCTGCAGATGGGCCTGGCTTTATGAAAGACACAGGATTCCCCCCCTCCTCCCCCAAAAAGCTGTATGAAATTGAAATTGCATTCCCCTAAAATCCTGATCAACATACACGACACAGTCTCAAAAAACTCCAACTGAATCACAGGATAATCTTCTGTACTGAGTGGAACAAATCTGGGGCTCCTGTTCTGAATAATCTTTAGAACAAGTCCTGCAGAAATTGATGGATTCTCTCCTTCCAAATGAACGGATCCCTTCACTATATTCCCTCACATAAAAGCCAAGCATGCCTTGTTCCCATGCCCTTGCTTTGTATGGTTCACTGCTCTCAAGTGTTCCCCACTTTCCCCATCTACTTCTAAAATCATACTTTTAGGATGTCCAAGTCCTAACTGCCTTCAAGACCTAACTTACAGCCTTCCTTTCACTTGAGGTCTTTCCCTGTGGAAAAAGATTCTCTCCCTTCCCTGAACCCAAGAATGTTAATTCTATGGCACTCAGCCCTGGATTATAGTTATCTGTAGACAATTTAACCTCCCCAGTTAGCCTGTGACCCTTTTGCAGCTAGAATATTTCTCAACATGGATCTGAGATCTGCCATTTTATAACTTGGATTAACTGGTTTTCGTTCTTCAGCTTCTTTATATCTACACTGTAATCTACACTATAGTTGCCCTACAGGCAGATGCTACAGGAGCTGCTTCCAACATTTTTATTGAGTGCTCATTCTGTACAATGCACTGTCTTCCAAATGACAGACTTTCAGGCACTTGAAATTGGAAGGCAGAGCTTACACCTCCAGGATAGGCAGCAACATCACTGCTCGCACAACATGCTTTCCTGCATATGTTCCTCTGTTCGCCACTGTCTCTTTTCGAAAGAACAGCATTTGAAACAGAGCAAACACATCTCAGGTGTGTCCTGACCAGTGCAGTCGACAGTGAGATGCTGATGTCTTTTGCCTAGACACTCACATCCTAATACTACTAGACAATACACTGGTTTCCTTGAAAGCCGCATCACTACACATACCAGGCTTCTGGTCAAAGCTCCTGGTTCTTTTTCATTTGACCTGAAGCTGTGTCATTCTCACCACGATGTGTACTTGTATCACGCTGATTGTCTGAAACTCAGTATTAGGACTTCACATATTTATTCCTCTTAAACTTAACTCAGCTACAGCTGGAATCCCAAACGTCATGTTCAGTGGTTCACCATCTCTTTGCTGAATCTTAATCTTACTTCCAAGCTCATCAGTAAGGCCTTCTCTCCTTCTCTCAAACCTGCCTCATAAAAGCCACATATCACTTGCTGTACACACAAAAGGCACTAAAAGAAAGTGTTCATCTCAAGAGCTAACCTAGAGCTGCTCTTAAAATTCCAACATATAACCTTCCACACAGATTTTGTTCATAAGAGTAATTGATAATAATAAAATAATAGGTATTTACAGAATGGGGACTATGGTCAGCATTTTACAGACATCCTAACATAGTAATGCTTGCAGGCACCTGATGAACTTGGTACTGTTATTCCTAATTTAGGAAAACTGATACTCAGTGAAATTATTTGCCCAATGGTACCGCGGCTCAGCAGGTAAAGAATCCGCCTGCAATGTGGGAGACCTGGGTTCGATCCCTGGGTTGGGAAGATCCCCTGGAGAAAGGAACGGCAACACCTTTCAGTATTCTGGCCTAGAGAATTTCATGGACAGAGGAGCCTGGTGGACTACAGTCTATGGGGTCCCAAAGAGTCGGACACAACTGAACAACTTTCACTTCACTTCACATAATAACTAGTAAGAAAAAAAAAAAGCCAGAACTCCAATTCATTCTGTCTGATTCCAAAGACCACATTCCTTCCACAATGTTCCCAGGGCCTCTTCCCGTGATGGGCAAAGCGGCTGTGGCAGTGGAGGCCCCATGCAATCCAGACACGGCAACACAACTAGTCTACACCCTCAGGATGGGTCTTTCCAGGGCAGCACCTCAGTGCACACCCAAGGCAGTTCAGATAACATTTAGCACTCAGCTTGGAAAACACTGATCTGATGGCGCCACCTACTGACTGACCTGGACCCACCAGCAGCAGCCTGGACGCTTATTAGAACTGGTTTCATGCTGTACATGTCAGTAAAATACGTTCCTGTCAACTGCAACATCTTTTAAGATTCTGTCCAGCTATGGAAATCAAATCAGTCCTTCTCATATTATGACATCTTCACAAATACTGAACAGCAGTAAACTCAACTGAATACTAACTAAATACTTCTGTAATCGAGGTTTTCAAACTATGGTGGAGTAACATTTTTGTTAATATTGACACTGAAAATTTGAAATAATTCAATGTAAAAGCTACCACACTTTTTTGGTGCAAAATCTAAAAGAGCATGAGTTACCCACATTTTAAAAAGTCATCAAGAAACACAATTTTAAAACTATGTTTACTCCACTGTGTATGAACTGGTAAATAAAAATATCAGTCAGCCCTTTCAGTACTACGTCAATTACCAAAACATTTACTAGCCTTGGGACTTCTATAAGTGATAAAGTATTTTTGTATCACACAATATCACCCAAGCCTTTATTAAGTGGTGGTCATAAGGCCAGTGCTTAAAAAGCTGCCCTCAAATCAATAACTGAGATGAAAGTTAATGCAATAAAATCTTTTGAAAAGTCAAAATGACCCCCATGGTATACTGTGCCATTTATTTAAAGGAATCTGAAAAGTACTAGAGATAACGCTCAGAAATAAAGAGCATCACTCAAGTAAAAACATGCTATAATGAAGGGTGATAAATGCACTAAGAATTCATATGCCTCTCTCACTTTACATTTATTTCGATGAAACAATAAACTGAGTGAACGCATCTCTCTTATAAGCAGTATTCTTTCTTTAAAAGTGTATCACGCCCAGAATGAGAAATAACAGAGAGTTAAAGGAATATGCTTAAAGGTACATGTCTATCCACCACATCCATTCTCCTGCCCTGTAAGGAAAGCAAGGCTTTTAATGGTTTCCTAGGGCCCTTTGAGGGAGAGAAAGGAGCCTGGAAAGAGGTGGGAACTCTGAAAACTGGAGAAAACGCATCCTTCCTAATGGGAGCTATAAATAGCCATAAACTAAGAAGTAACCCCTATCCTCACTTTCAGGTGACTGGATTTGGCCTGGGCCCTGCTCCTCAAGTGATAAACCAATCCCTTGGATGAGTTGTTTTTTTAAACTACAAGTTGCCATCCACTAGTAGGTCATGAAAGATTTAAGTGGCCTATGACTTGCATTTTTTAAAAAGGAAATAGAATAAAAAACAAAAATGTTAGAGTAAAGCACATATTAGGATGTGCTTTTGTCTCACATATATTTTGGGTGGCAACGCAAATTTATTTTTACTGTGCACTGAAAACCACTGCCTTGGATGATAACACTGCACTGACTACTGCTGAGGAGGACACATTTCCTTCAGTACTCCACCTCTACAGGTAATCTTGGCATCCAGATTTATTAGTCACTACAACTGCTGACCAAGTTAAAAGAACCATCTGACCTTAAAGAGAACCTCAAGGCAACACAGTAATTTTTATGGATCTAAATAATTCACAGTTCATTTACTGTTTTAATATATTGTTAAACTGTTTCCTTCCTATGTGTAATTAATACTAAACACCTGCTGTTTCCATAATGTACCCTGAGATCACATCCAGAATTCAGTAGATTTCCAACATTAAACACCGTCAATCAGGACCATTAAATTAATATAAATTTGATTTGCATTCCCTGGATCTCATCTAGTATCTAAATTTTAGTCATTTTTAAAAGCTAAATGAGATATGCATTTAAAGGTAAACTTGAAGGATATCAGGAAAGAATAAGATGAACCAAGTCATAAACATCCAAAAAATGGAGCTCAGCAGAAAGACTGTTGGTAAGTATATAAGGCTCTTGTACCCGAGCAAGAACCTAAAAGAAAAAAAGTATAAACATAAGGTATTAGTGATTCTGAGCGTTATCATATTCATCTTAGTTCTAAATTCCCTTAAATAATAACAACAGTGAAAATAAAGAAGACCTCAGATAACAGCAGCAGCTTTCACCAAGTGCTACGTGCCACCTTCCATGTGGTAATTGCTAGGCACCAGCATCGCTTCATTGTACGTGTGGGAAAACTGAAACACTGAGACTCTCAAAGTAAGTCCTGTGACGAACCTACACGTTATTTCACTCCCAATAACATTATATTTTCAATTAATCTTTTTCATTTCTATTGAAACACATATTTGTATTTTTGGCATGTTGTATTTTCAAACACACGTTATATTTCCAAATTGCAAAAATTTAAATCCCTGGAGAGTCATCTTCACATTTAACAAGCTAAATGCGAAGATAGCAGTGTATTTTTGAAACACACAGAGGCACACAACCTTGAGCATTTTTATCCTACAATCAGCTTGTGAAGCAGACACGTAACATAAAAAGATACATACAGGTTACGGGTGGCTTTCGTCATCAAACCCCAGCCATCTTGCTTGGATCACAAGCAACATGGAAGTCCACATAAAACTTACTCAAATGTTTACTACTATAGTTTCAAAAGAAAAAAAAATCTCTTACATTAAATACTCAATACAGTAAATCATGCATGAATATAGTTTACCTAGATCTATTTTTAAATCATACCATAAAACAACAATGACTGAACACACATATTAAAGGGTTTTTAAAAAGTTATCAAGATCCTAAGCACAACTATGATGAAATAACACTTGGCAACAAGTATAAAGATCCCAAACCTCAGGCCCCCAGTATGTTGCCAGAATAGGCCAACTGGAGCCCACATAACCTTCGTGGCATGGCTTGTCTGCAGCAAAATTTGTTTGACCTAATTAAGTGGTGCAGTGAACTGTCTTATTTGAAACAGCCTGCTACTACGACCTGTCTACTCCTGACAGGTATCACATAGCAGCCTGGACCAACAAACAACCTCCTGTGGAGCCTAGTAATAGTGGAAGTTCATAGCTGCTTACTCCGTGAAACTGGGACTCTGAAGAGTGGAAGAAATAAAAGTAGAATGGACAAAACTGCTGCTGCTGCTGCTGCTGCTAAGTTGCTTTAGTCGTGTTCGACTCTGTGCGACCCCATAGACAGCAGCCCACCAGGCTCCCCCGTACCTGGGATTCTCCAGGCAAGAATAGTGGAGAGGACTGGAGTATGGACAAAGCTACCATATGCATTTGTCTCCCATTTGAACAGTGTCCATATGCTAAGCCTAGCATATGAAGCCCTCAACTCACAAAGTTTCCATATAAATTTTTTATAACATGAGTTTCTATTAAAACAAAATCTCAAATGCCCCTATCCTAGGTGAGTAGATATTGTGCCAGCCTTTGCTTTCTCTCTGGAAAAAAGAAAAAAAGTGATTGCAATTTGGCTTAAAATTTATTTGAAAACCAAGTCAATCCAATTAGCGGAAAATGAATGAATATCTCTAACTTACAAATTTTCTGCATAGCAGGCAATTTCAGGCATTTTACTATTTTTCAGAAATTGGAGCTTTTAAATTCATTTCCAGCCTACTGTCCTGCTCTTGAATGACTAAGTGGTAATATTCCACTAATGCTTTTTTTTTTTTAAATAACAAAAGCAACTCATGCTTATTCCACAAAATGCTGGTGAGCAGACAAAGGACATAGGAACACTCATAATCACACCCTAAAGACAGCAACACGCACTTTTAGATTCTCTCTTACAGATCATCACTGTTACATTTTCCTTTCCTTCAGTGACTGAAAACATTTGACAGGAGAGACACATGTCCTGCTTGTATGGGCCTTACATTCCAAGAAACAGTAATTAAGTGCCATGAAGCAAATACAAGGGGAGGATACAGCAGAGCCAGTCAGACATGGCTTGGCTGAGGAGGGGATGCAGGGAACTGAGGTCCATGAGACGTCTCCCGCTACGTAACAACACGGTACAGACAGACACACAAGCAAGAGCCAAGGCCCCAGATGGGTATGAGCTTCACATGTTCTAGAAACAGAAAAGAAGGCTGCAGGGCAGTGAAAGTAAGAGGTAATGCCAGAGGGGAAGGGGTGATTACATAGCACCTCACTGGCAAGGAGTCTGGACGTCATTCTGAGGACAAGGAGAAGCCACGGGAGGGCTCTATGCAGGGAGAGAAGACAGAAACTGGCTTGCTTTTTTAAAGCCCACCCTCGATTGCTGAGTGAGGAGGAACTACAGCGGGGTAACAGCTGGAGTCAGGAGATCAGTGAGGCGGCCTGGCCTAAGGAGTCAGCAGAGGAGAGGATGCGAGCAGACCAAGGGGGACAAGGCAGAGAGGGCCTGGGAGGGCACTGGGTGTGGCGGGTGAGGGGCAGCAAAGAACAGCGGGGGCCAGTGATCCGAGGATGGGACCCATTATTCATGTAGAAACTGGATGCCGCTCTTCTGGGAAAGGAAGACGAAAAGCAGCGCTGGGTACTGATTACTGAGTACTGGGCATCAGTCATGGTTTTAACCATTATATTTGTACTAACCACAAGGCAGGCATTGTCATAAATATTATCCTCATCTTAGAGATAAAGAAATCGAGTCACAGAGAGGTAAACCAACTTGCTCAAGGTCAGACTGTCATGTGATAAAGCGTGACTTGAACCCAGGCAATCTGACTCTTAACTAGTGACTACATATATATATGTGTGTGTGTGTGTGTGTATATACACATATATATAATGTATATATGTAAACTGTATACATATATACAATATACATTGTATACAATATATATACATATATATGTATATGTATTACATATAAATATGTAAATATGTGTGTGTGTATATATATAATGTATGAATGTTTTATTAAAAATAGAATTATACCACAGTTACTATTTTATAACTTCCTATGATTTACTTAGGTTGTTTCTTACCTAAAAAACATTATGAGCTAAAAACTAGCTTAAAATGAATTTAGATTTAGAATAGAAAAAATCAATTTCCAAAAAATGGGCAAAAATGCTTCAAGATGCAAAATAGTTACAAAAATCTTCTCATTATTCATTAACAATTCAAAAAGTGACCCAGGAAAAAAAAGTGAGCTAGGATATTTATTTTCTACCAATTGTCAAGGTAATGAAATTATTGGATTGACCAATTTGCTTTCAGTCAACTCATATACCACCAAAGCCCTGCCCTCCCACCTTGAGGATCATTCTATGTGATAAGTAACATTCATAGCTCAATAAAAATCTGTGGCTCCAGCTAATAACAGTAAAAAAAAGAGTACTCAAATTGGAAATGCAATAACCAGCTTTGCAAAGACTAATACATACCTTGGAAACAAAGACATCAGAAAAAACAATATTATTAAAAGAAATCCTTTTAAAAGCCAAGAATCTGAATCGAAGTCCAATATGTATCCAACAGCCCACATGGTAATCACAGAAAGTAGCAGCAGCAGGAAGACCTATTAAGAGATTCAGAATTTTAGAACTTAATGGATTTTACCTCCTAAGCATCTAATAATAGTTAGTGCAAAAGTAAAACTATTTCCTAAATATATAGTAAGTTAATACAACAGCACAACACAGTTTCCCTTCAAAATTGCTGATAGATAAATCTGAACTTTAAGAAATTACAAATCCTGAAAGTAATCTTTTAAATCTTGCATTAATAAAATGTTGCTTAAACATATTTAGTTTTGCTATCTTCCACTCCAAGAAATGTTGATCTTCTAGAAACGTGTTAGTGATAGCTGACATTTAAAAAAATAATTTCTTTCAAACAGTATTCTATATCAGAAGGCATAAAGCAGGACAAAAAGACCACACAAAAAATCAATACACCCAAGCTTCAACAAAGAAAGTACAAGAGTTCCAATATGGGCACTGCATGGTGCCATGCCCTAATAAAGAAGGTCAGAAGGAACAAGTCTGCAGAAAAGATGACTTTCATTTAGGGCATGTAGAATTACAGACATCTAGGAGATAGCCAGGACTCAGTCAGAAAAGCAGATCTACCATACAGGTCAAAACTTGGTCTTTAATTAGTACACCGACTGGAAAGACAAGAATAAAAAGCATCCTGAGGACTGTGTGCAGGTGAATAGGGCAGAAGCTTGGCCAACAGGAACACTCAAGGGGAAAAAAGCTAAGTCCCAAAAGGCAAGTAAGGAAGTGTGACCAGTATGACCAGAAAGGCAGGATGAGGACCAGAAGCAGTGTTCCAGTCAAGCCAGGGAAGGGACTTGCAAGAAGAGAGTAGTTCTCAGTGTCACATGTCACATGGAGGCCAAAGTCTGAAACACATCCTTGGATGCTAATAATAGGAGTTTATTCCACAAAGTTAAAAGAAGGAAGCAACACTGTGGCTGTCTGTATTAAAGCTGGACGCCACATGCAATGTGGTCCCTTAACTCCAGTATGCATGACCTTTGTATGGATGTCAGAGTTGGACTGTGAAGAAGGCTGAGCACCGAAGAATTGATGCTTTTGAACTGTGGTGTTGGAGAAGATTCTTGAGAGTCCCTTGGACTGCAAGGAGATCCAACCAGTCCATTCTAAAGGAGATCAGCCCTGGGATTTCTTTGGAAGGAAGGATGCTAAAGCTGAAACTCCAGTACTTTGGCCACCTCACGCTAAGAGTTGACTCATTGGAAAAGACTCTTATGCTGGGAGGGATTGGGGGCAGGAGAAGGGGACGACAGAGGATGAGATGGCTGGATGGCAGCACTGACTCGATGGACGTGAGTCTGGGTGAACTCCAGGAGATGGTGGACAGGGAGGCCTGGCGTGCTGCGATTCATGGGGTCGCAAAGAGTTGGACACAACTGAGCGACTGAACTGAACTGAACTGAACTGATCTTCTACAATCTTTACTCCTCTAAACCACATTCTGAGGATGGCTAATTTCAAGTGATTGTCCGATTCTTTGCGACACCGTGGACTGTAGCCCACCAGGCTCTTCCGTCCATGGGATTCTCCAGGCAAGAATACTGGAGTAGGTTGCCATTTATTTCTCCAGGGGATCTTCCCGACCCAGGGACTGAACCCAGGTCTCCCACATTGCAGGCAGGTGCTACCAGGGAAGTCAGTTTCAAATGATAGGAAGTCTTTAATATGCTTCCAATTCTAATTTGCATGATAACACAAAATGAGCAAGTCTAGGGTTATTTTTTTAAAGGTAAACTTAGAATCTACATGCTATATAATCTCAGAACAGAAATAATAATTAAATGTGAATCTCACAATTTTAATTGCAGATACAACACTCACGGATGAGCCACACTATTTCCTGGTTCAACAAATATTCCAGTGTACATCATATGCTAGGCACTGTTCTAGGCACTTGGGAACACATCAATGAATTTAAAGTCTTTCTCTCATGGAGCCTAAATTCTAGCAGGGGAAGACAGACAGACCAACGTACTAAGAGAATTTTAGAGTATAGAGAAAGCTGAATGGAAGCTGTCTCTAAAATTCACTTAGTACGTTTGTCTGTTCTAAGGTTTTTGGCTTTTATTCTGGGAGAAAGGGGGAAACATCACAGGATTCTGAGCAGATAAATGATGGGATTTGACTTACATTGTAAGATTCATCTGACTGCTCTACTGAGATGAGACTAGAGGTGAGTAGAGGCAGGAAAATGTCAGAGAGCTGCAGGAATTCATTTTGCTGGACCAAAATTTCATGGTAAAGTGGTGAGAAGGGTCAGATACTGGATATACACTGAGGGCAGAGCTAGCCAATATGTTTTTCTGATGGACTGGATACGCGATATGACAAAGAGGCAAAGGTCACTGGAGAGTAAGTTGCCACCTACTGAGATGGGAAAGCTCTGGACGGAATAGTTGGGGGCAGTGGGGAGGAGAGATGAGGAGCTCAGTTTTGGATGTTATACTGACGATGCCTTTTGGATGGTGAATGGATAAATCAAGTAGGTAACTGGATAGGTCTGAACTAGAGATACATTTGGGTGTTGTCAACATATAGGCAGCATTTAAAGCCATGGGAGCACATGAAACCACCAAGGGAATGACTAGACAGAAAAGAGGTCCCAGGACAAAACCCTGGGACACTCTATTAATAAAGCAGGGGAGGGAGCAGAGGAGATGGCAAAGGAGACCAGGGAGTAACTGTTATTTCTGTTTTTCTCCCTTGCAAAATTGGTGTAGTATTCATGAGGATCCTCTGCAAAGAAATCTCATGCCTGTTAATCTAGAACCTGAAGGGATTCTATACGTTCTGAAGACAACGCTATCATATGCGGAGACGTTAAACAGTAAAATCAATCCAATATCCATTTTAATAATACATTCTCTATTACAACTTAGATTTTGCTGGACGTAATAGCAAGCTGACCATTCTAATCTAATTTTTCTATTCACTTTTTTGTTGTTGTTGTTGCTCACTTTTAACTTTAGAAGACAACCACTTAGAAGAACTGCCAAGTTAAAAAAAAGAAGAATAAAGGTTGGGTTTCATCTCTCAAAATTCTGGGTGCTTTTAATTTTATGAAGTGACATCATATGCCTGAAGCTTGCAACACTGTCATTTTTTAAGTTTAATTCCTCCTGATTCTAAGAAACCGTTTTGAATGTTATGATTTCCCCTTTGAAAAAAATTTTAATAGGAACAAGTTCTTTAAGAATAACTCCTATAAAATTCCTTGCAACAAGGATTTTTCCTTTTGCATCTCTAAGGATCTAAACTATTTGTGTTTCAATTCACTTATGAAATAAACATGGAAGTATGCTACGGTATTCAAAAGGTAACATGGAGCTGTTGAGCCATCTAGCTGAGAACCAACAATCAACTGCCGTTAAAAGTGCCGAATTTCCGACTCTGGGTTACAGGGTATACGGGAAAGACATAGTCGGCAGACACAGTGCAGCAGTAGGCCAACTCCCTGGTTCCCCTGATGCCTTCAAACACAAAAACAAAAGGACAAAGCAGTTCTTAGAGCCCACAGGACAGGCCCTGCACGGAAATACCTCGCATTTCTGCAGCCACCTCCAAGGTCTGAAATTTTTGTTGGCTCGAGTTTTGGCCTCCGTTTTTAGCATGTGAATAATGAGCCGATTTTTGTTTTGCAGGGCCATGTCAAGAGGGGTTTCTCCCTAAAAAAGAAAGAAAAAGTTCAATTGTATTTTTGATACAGCATAGGTACTAAACTTTTTTTTTAAATATTTATTTATTTGGCTGAGCCGCATCTTGGTTGCAGCACATGCGATCTTTAGTTGCACATGGAGGATCTTTTATAGCTGCGGTATGCGAACTCTTGGGGTATGTGGGGCCTAGTTCCCTGACCAGGGATTGAACCCAGGCTCCCTGCATTGGGAGCGTGGAATCTTAGCCACTGAGCCACCAGGCAAGTCCCAAAGCTAAACAAGTTTCACAAACTCACAAGAATCATAGATTCAATGTATTTATTCCAAGGGTAGCCAACTATTATTGTTTCTATGTATCTTGTGGTAACTGAAGACATAATAAACTAAGAGAGATAAACACCTGGCCATACCTTAACATTTCGGACATCCAGGCTAGAACCAGCTTCCAAGAGCTTATCAACAGCACTAACATTTCCTGCTGCAACTGCCCAGTGAAGTGGAGTGTTTTGATGTATTTTATCAACTATATTGAGAGAAGGATTAAACTTTAAAAGAAATCCAGTTGGTTCTGGCCTGTCTCAAAACAATAAAACACCAAAACAACATTTATTAGAATGATTTGAAGGGTAAATGTAAATAATGAACCTGTTTGATAATGTATCAAGGAACCAATCAGTAAGTATTCTGAAAACTGCAGAACTTCTCTGTGCAGAGTTTTATTCTAGGTGCTAATACTGGTGAGGCCCAAGTTGCTGCCCCAAGAGAAATGTATTGTCTGCTACATAATGTAATTTTAACATCAATACAATGGAATAATTGCTTTTGTTTTTCAAATTTTTGTTTTCATGCTGCTGATCTAATGGTTAACTTTTTTTTTTTTTACTTTGGCCAACACTAAATGCTATGTTATTTATCCAATTAAAAAATTAAACGTACAATGTCATATTTGAGGAGATAAACCAAAAGCTAACTTCACATTCTCCCTCCAACCACTTATTACATAGGGTGTTATAAAAATGCCCTAAATTATTTATCATAGAAAGTTATGGACTTGAAAGTAGAATTCAATGAAATATTTTTTACTTCATCTTCAACACCTTTACTTCTTTCATGACTACTCAAGAGATTCCTATAATAAAATAATAATCTATTTTACTCATTCTAGTCAAGATTTTTAAATATTATACATGACCTGAGAGTTACTAGCAAAGATGACAAAATGCTTTTTGACAAAATTCTACCCCAAATTTGAGCCCTATCACTCTAGGAACTAAAAGAAAATTAGCATCAGAACTAACTCAGTTCCTAGGAGCAACATCCTAAGTAAAAGCAGACTCAGGAACTAAGTACAACACTGGAAACAAAACTGATAAAGGACAAAGTGTAGCATGTATCTGAGCAGAAGAATGACAGAAGTTGGACAATATGGTGGCCAATAATCACAAGTAGTAAGCGTATACTTATTAACAGAATTTGCATTTCTTAGTTTACGTTTCTGAAGAATGGCTACAATATCAGAGAACCCTCAAACTTATTGTTTTTTGAAATGCATATTTATCATCTACATGTCAAATTATGGGAGCATTTAAACCTGTAGCCATTCTTCAGAAACGTAAACTAAGAAATGCAAATTCTGTTAATAAGTTTACACTTTGGAATCTCCAGGTGTTCTGTAAGGAAAGTTTTTTCTTATTAGTAGCTTTCAAACTTTTCCCCAAAGCTATCAGAAAAGAGAAAATTTATTTCAATGCTGCTTTTCTAACTGCAACTACATTAAAAGTGCATGCCACAGTCACGAGACGGAAAATCTTACTTTCTTCAGAATGTTGTGTCACCTCACATAGAATAAGATACTTAAATTGCTGGAATCAAGAGTCAGAATAAGGCAATTCAATTAAACTTACTTACCCAAGTACCTTGTTAGCTGATAACATGAGAGGTGTCTGCCCGTTTACATCTATCGTATTCACACTCTGTTAAAACAGAAGAGTTGATCAGCCTAACTGTAAACACAGTCAAGTTTCCATTTCCTCTCTTAGTAAGAGTATCTCTTTAATACATTCACACCATAGTGTGTCTACAAGTCTTCAAATATCATTTGAATAAAATAATGTTCTGTTTCACATCCATAGAGTAAAAATCCACTGATTGCTACAAAATATTTTCAAGGGGAAAAATCTGAATATACGATTTTAAATGTTGTACATTGTGAGTGGAAGATGACTAAGGGACAGAAAAATGTTGATAATCACCATCAAATATGAGACAGTAGAGACCTTAGAAGTTATCTAGTTTAGACTTTAACTGACACATTAATTCAAACTATCACTTCTTGGACAAAATCATCCAGTCTCTACTTAAACACTTTCAGTAAGAGTGAATTCTACCTTCTGAGGCAAGAATACAAAGCATATTGTATTTTTGGATTTACTATGTTTCAAAGAGTAAAACATGAAAAATTCTTTTCTATTTTTGAGAATACAGGAAATACAAAGGAAACCATAGCTCCAAGAACATACGGTCCACTTAAAAAAATGGGTCCAGAATTGAGGTATATAATGCCTCAACCAAGGGGCCCCAAACCCCCAAAAAAGTCAGTGACTGAATATTCTTACAGGCCTTGGAGGAAGAAGCCCAAAGTGAAGTAGAAAAGATGACTCTTCATATAGTTTTCCAAAATGAGAACCAAGAGGTTATAATTATTCTACTTGAATTGCTAAGTCTAACAGAAAGTGCTTATTTAAACAGAATATAGTCATTCCAAAAGCATTTGTGCAAACATGCTTCCATTCCTGCTACACAAAACTACTGATATATAAACTAGTTGTTACCAGAAAGCATATCCCAGGCAAGCAGAACTGACAGTGAAACGCCCACTGCCAACAACCCATAATTTAACCAGTGCCATAAATGAATATCTCTTAAGGCAAGTCATTTTCCATGGGATTACTTCAGGGAACAATAAGAAACATGCATTCAAACTGGTCTCCACTTGGCCTCAAATAATGAAAGCAAATGATGGGTTAATTTAGTGATCTGACTACCATTTCCACATTCAACCAAAAGAAAAATACAGGCTTTAAAGTCATGTTTTTTGAAAAACTCTGCAAATTACTGGGATCACAAGAAAAACTATTATAAGCTTACAAGTTTCAGAAACAACTATTATATGTTACTGAGCTAAATGACCTATCCTTTTTGCTCCAGTGAAGCTGGAAAAGCAGTATTCAATAGCTAGACTTACTGAGGCTAGTATTTGAACATTCAGGTATCTGTAAAATGATTTGTATACCTTAAAAATGAGGACTATTACTAATGATCCTCTGAGTCCTTTCAGATTTACAACAGCTGCAATACAAAATATGTCTCAAAACATACCTGTCCTTTAGAGATGAGATATGCTATAATGGGCATGTGCTGAAATAACACTGCCAGGTGGATGCCGCAGAATCCCTCTCCGTCAATGAGAGCGGGGTCTGCACCATACTGCAGTAATAATATGACCATAGGTAAATGCCCTTGTCTGGAAAAAGAAAGAACAAGAATTATACTGTACTCTATAGTGCAAAAGAGAAAAATTTAGGGAGAAACTAGCATTTCTAAGACATAAGGGACTGTGGTTAGATATAAAGAGTATTTCTTAACAGTGCACAGATTTTTAAAACACTGGAGCTTCTCTAAATATCTTTTACGTACATATTCGAAACTTAGAACTATCTGGACAGTCCTTCTTGAGTGCAGGTAATAAGCTTATTAATAATAACCTCCAATCTACCTTAAGGACTTCCCTGGTGCCTCAGATGGTAAAGCATCTGTCTACAATGAGGGAGACCCGGGTTCAATCCCTGGATTGGGAAGATCCCCTGGAGAAGGAAATGGCAATCCACTCCAGTACTATTGCCTGGAAAATCCCATGGACAGAGGAGCCTGGTAGGCTACAGTCCATGGGGTCGCAAAGAGTTGAACACGACTGAGCGACTTCCCTTTCACCAATCTACCTTATTAAGACTACTACCATGTGTAAATAATTTTACATAACTAACAATAAAAATGGAAATTAAAAATCATTTGGACTTTGCCGTTATTTTAAAAACAAAAAATAATCATGAAACAGGTATTCTGAATGAAGGGTAACAATTCCCAGACCACAGGTGATAATACTGTTCTTAGGAATTAAATATTTCTCTTTGAATATGGTTCATTTCTATGTAAAGCACTGTAGCTTAAGGGGATGAGCTAACTCCAGATTCTTCAAAATTCTCAACTCCAGAGAAAAGATTCAACTCCTTGCCTTAAATGAACAATTATCCACTTCACTTTCAGGTTCGTATCAATGCCACCGATCACAGAGCATGGAGTTAAAATGAAAGATGAAGAAGTTGCTAAGTATCCAAATAGACACTTACTAACTTCAGCTTCAGATACCAGTACATATCAGGGAAAAGAACTGATGGAGTTTGCACTCACTAAACTACCACATTTGTCCATGTGATCAAATATTAAAAATATTTACTTTGACTTAGTTTGGGCCCTCAATTAAACACAAAAACATCATCTATGGAAACTCTTTAAAACTGTATATTTTTTTTAATGAAGGAGTGAAAACAAAAGAGTCTTTCAAGTGGTCTGTAACTGCAATTCCAATATGAACTACTGGCCATATATAGTTATTTAAATGCAAATTAGCTAAAATTAACTAAATGCAAATTAGCTAAAATTAACAAAATTAAAAACGCAATTCCTTAGTGGCATTAGCCATACTTTACATTTCACATGTGGCTAGTGGCACTACTTTACCGGACAACACGAACATTTCCATCTTCACAGAAAATTCTATTGCAAAGTGCTGGTCTTTAATGTTCAGAAAATACGTAAGTCAGTTTTGATTCTGAACAGCAATTTCAGTATTTAAAGAAACCTTTACCTGATGGCCCAGTGAAGAGGAGTTGAATTTAAATCACCACCCAACTGATCTACCACAGCGCCTTTTGAAATATAAAACCTGTTAAGAGCAAACATAAATGAAAATAAGATTTAAAATTTAAAATTCATACTAAGAAAGTAAACATCCATTTTTCTTAGTAATAAAAGTATTTGAAACAGAAATTATAATAATGCCCCTCTCTAAAACACTCAGATCTGCAGAAGTCTGAAAGATTCACATAACAGCATCAAACAGATCCCTGGTGAAATATTCTCATCATGTAAGTAATTATTCCTGCTGTCATGAGTATTTCTTTACAACTAAACACACAATAACTACTCTCTGCTTATTCTAACCACAAATTTCTTGCAATGGTTTATATTTAAAAGGTTTCTATTACAGATGTTCTACTTAACTTGCAAGAAGAAAGGTGAAACTATGTCACAGCTAACAGCTTAAAGTTAGAATTACTATGTGGAAATAATGATGCTAAAAGTAGGTAGCAAAAAAATAATTCAAAATTCTTCCAGAAAAGTTAGACATTTTGAGCATTTCACTCTCTATTTTGGAGGCATTGATGGGATACATTGTATAAAGTAAAACTATAAGGTAAAGAGACTTATCTTCTTCTGTGGCTTACAGGAATTAATCTCATTATTTCAAAGTTGTGCTTCATATATATTATCTAAACAACACACCAGTTTATTTCCACAGAAAAGGAGTATGGCTGTGAGTATATCTCATTATTCTAACCTTCAGTATATTTTTACTTTCCTAAACCACAAGGATTTTAAATGTATATAATACATAACATGTACACATACACATTTTACACGCTAAGATATAAAACAAAAAAAAACCCACAGTAATGCTTTATATAGGGGAATAATGTTATACAATCTAATACATGCCTAATCTAAAATGTATTCCATATTTAATTTTGCTATTAAATTATTCCCCTACCCATCCATTCCTCCTGGCATTATTACAATATAACAATTTCAGTGATTCTTTTAAACTTGGTGAAACTATCTGTTCCATTGTGAAAAACATGTTGTTATTGTTCAGTCACTCAATCATGTCCTACTCTGTGTGACCCCATGGACTGCAGCACACCAGGCTTCCTTGTCCTTCACCATCTCCTGGAGCTTATTCAAACTCATGTCCATTGAGTTGGTGATGCCATCCAAGCATCTCATCCTCTGTCATCCCCTTCTCCTCCTGCCTTCAATCTTTCCCAGCATCAGGGTCTTTTCCACTGAGTCAGTTCTTCACATCAGGTGGCCAAAGTATTAGAGTTTCAGCTTCAGCACCAGTCCTTTCAATGAATATTCAGGATTGATTTACTTAAAAATTGACTGGTTTGATCCCCTTGCCATTCAAGGGACTCTCAAGAGTCTTCTCCAGCACCACAGTTCAAAAGCATCAGTTCTTCGGCGCTCAGCCTTACGATCCAACTCTCATATCCATACATGACTACTGCAAAATACATAGCTTGGACTATACGGACCTTTGTCGGCAAAGTAATGTCTCTACTTTTTAATACGCTGTCTAGGTTTCTCATAGCTTTTCTTCCAAGGAGCAAGTGTCTTTTAAAACTTTCAAGGCTGCAGTCACCATCCGCAGTGATTTTGGAGTCCAAGAAAAAAAAGTCTGTCACTGTTTCCATTTTTTCCCCATCTATTTACCATGAAGTGATGGGACCAGATGCCATGATCTTAGTTTTTTGAATGTTGAGTTTTAAGTCAGCTTTTTCACTCTCCTCTTTCACCTTAATGAAGAGGCTCTTTAGTTCCTCTTCAATTTCTGCCATAAGGGTGGTATCATCTGCATATCTGAGGTTATTGATATTTCTACCAGCAATGTTGATTCCAGCTTGTGCTTCATCCAGCCCAGCTTTTCGCATGATGTACTCTGTATGTAAGTTAAATAAGCAGAGTGACAATATACAGCTTTGATGTACTCCTTTCCCAGTTTTGAATCAGCCTGTTGTTCCATGTCCAAAAATGTTCAAATTCATTGCCTGAACTGTGACTTCATTTTTAATTTTTCTTTTTGGGCCAGTGAGAGTCCTGGTCCAGATGATTTCTGAGGTCCCTTTCAATACTATGATAACCACTGTGCATGGCACAAAGTTCAAGCATTCATTTATAATAAAAGATTAGAGATGGCTCAACATACATACTTGCACTTGAAAAGAGAAAAGACAAATGAAGGAAAGGTTTAGAATTATAAAACACACACTTAACACACATATATCTCATCTTACTTTACAAGATCCAGCCTGTTATTAATGGCAGCCCAATGAAGAAGAGACACATTTTCTTTGTCTGGTTGCCTGACATCATATCCTGCTTCTACCAACTCTTTACATCGTTCAAAAATTCCGTATCTGCAATAAGATAGAAAATAAAAGGCATAAATGATACCATTAACATAATTTCAGCTATCAAAATTTCTTTCTTTTACCATGTCTTTATCCAGTGTGTCTTTTGGTCAACACAGAAATACAATAATTAGCAAAGGTATTCACAAAGTGGATGGAATGTAAAGCCAAACAACAGAAGTAAACTTGGCTACTAGCTGATGAGACAGATGAATCTATCTGGACTTACCTAATTTTCTGGAATAAACTTTTACCATTTAGTTTCCCTCTTTCAATAAGTTTCACTGGATCTTCCACTACGCACCAGGAATGCATGGTGCTGACTCTGGACAATAATCTTACCCCCGAATCAAACAAAGCCCAAGCAATGATCTCACAATAAGGGAGCGAGACTAAAAGCAAACTGGAACGGGATAAATTCAACAATAAAACATGGACACGGTGCAGGCATAGAAAAGGAAGGAATGATTAGCCCTTCCTGAAGTAGATGGAACACGATATACAAGCTGTGAAGGGAAGACATTTCAGGCAGAGGGAACAGCATGTATGAAAACCAGAGATCTCAAACTACACAGACACTTGGAGAAATAATAAGCAATTCAGCACCACAAAAGCATAAAGCCTAAGAAAGGCAATGGCAGGAGATGAGGCTAGGAGAGGCAGGCAAAGCCTGCATGATTCTCTGCCATGCTTTGAAATTTAGTCTTTATGGCTCAAGGGGAAGCCAGCGCAGGTTTTAAAGAAGAAAGCACTCAGGCTTTGGGCTGTAAGAAAGATCACATTGGTACAGTAAGAAGCTAATTTTAGGTGAAGACTGAGAGACCAGTTTAGAGGCTCTTGTATTAGAGACAGGTGATCAGCAAAGGGTGCCTCAGGTAAAAGGAATGGAAAAGGAAAACGAGGGCAAGAGTGAAGGGATATTTGAGAGTTATTTAACTATCAGAATGAAAAGCAGGAGAGAAATATCTCTTTTTAATTCTAAAATAATTTTAAAAATCATTCATTAGCTCTATTTCTTTTCAATAGAAACTATTATGTCCTACTAGACCATTCAGTTTCTTTGAAACTTACCCTTATTTAGAGGGACCTGAATGTTTCACTATGCCTTCAAGGATCAAAATAAAAACAAATGGCAGAATGTCTGTTTCCCACACCATTAAATTAAATAACTTCCACTTCATCAAAAATGTGTACATGTCTGTCTTTATGGCATTTTTAAAAAGATAGAGATACCCATTTGACAATGTGAAGTGAAGATATTAATGAGAAAATGAGTTGTTGATAATGATACATATATATATGTTCTCCATCTTTTAAATATCAACTTTAACACTTTATTGGAAAAGAAATACTCCCCTGTGATGACCTAGAGGGGTGGGGTGGGGAGGGGAAAGAGGTTCAGAACAGAAGGGAGATATATATATATATATATATGTATATGTATATGTATATGTATATATAAATAAATATAAAATTATGACTGATTCGTGTTGCTGTACAGCAGAAACCAACACAAAACTTTAAACCAATTTTCCACCAATTAAAAATATTTTAATTAATAAAAAAATTGGAAATCAGAAAAGAGAGATATTCCCTTTACATGAGAAACATAAAGAGTACACATTATTTAGGACATTGATGATTTAGAAAATACAAAAACACCTATCCTAACTAGCTCTTTTTCACCCTTCCCAAATATTACCTAAGTATCTTTTTACAACCATTTAAGAAAGTCCAAGATCTGAAGAAAATTTTAGGAAAGATACATGAGTTTTTATTGAGATTCCCTGTGATGGAGCCTAATTTTTCACACTTATTATAACAGAGCTTTACTGGAAGCAGTGAAACATTTAAATGTTTCCATTTTAATTAAAGCAAATATCTATTTACCTTAAGAACACTCTCATCTTCATATAATAATACAAACAAAATTCAACTAAAGTAGTGGTTGACTCATTGGAAAGGACGAGAAGGGGACGACAGAGGATGAGATTGTTGGATGGCATCACTGACGTGATGCACATGAGTTTGGGTGAACTCCAGGAGTTGGTGATGGACAGGGAGGCCTGGCGTGCTGCGATTCATGGGGTTGCAAAGAGTCGGACACAACTGAGCAACTAAACTGAACTGAACTGAAAGTAGTGGTTCCCAGGGCCTCCAGAGTTAATGTAAATTAGTAATTAGAATATTCAAATAATTGTCAATTATTCTTTAACAAACATAAAGCAATATATTAGTCTACGTTAAAGCCAAACAAGCTAACTAATCACCAAACATCTTCATTTTTGACAGAAATGATATATATCAAGTTTGTGCAGTAACATCAGTGTCTTTCATGCAGATTAGCAGTGATGACAGGCAGGCCTATATTTGATTACTAATAAAGTGGCCAACTAATTAACATAATCTGACAGGTGAAATATTTCAAAACATATTCAATGGCAAGAGATGTAGATGTTAACAGTGAGATCCATGAGGGTGATAATGCTGGAAATGATTTAATACAAATACCCACAGGTGGAAATCTTAAGGAGAAACTCGAAACATATTTCATTTTCAGTGAAAGCAAAACAACCGACTATAGTTTCAAGTGGTCAGAAAACCTGTTTCTATTTTACCGACTTTCTTCTAGTGCACCCAAAACAACAGCTACACAGAAAGTAATCAATAAATGTTTAAAATACTCATATATGTGTGAGTTATATTCTTCTATTTCATCTTCATATTTAGGTTGTAGTATATTTTAAAAGCCTAAGATGTGTGTTTCAAACTCAGAGTCTAGCATGAGTGTCATTTAAAACCATCTGCTCACTCAATGAACATTTATTGAGCACCTAATACAAGACAAACTGTGCAAAAGCACTGGGGTTACAAAGATGAAAAAGACATGCTTTTGCTCAGAAGTTCACAATCTAATGGAAGAGACCATTAATAAAAAACTAAGCTGCACTGTATCCAATGCTCTGATGCTGGTATGACAAACATACTATCACTGGAGTATGAAGGGAGGAAAGTGTACACAGGAGTGCCATGAACTGCACATAGGTTATTAAAACTCAACAGAAACTAAGGATAAAACAAAGCATTAGGAAGACTTACTGAGTAGCTTTTACAATGTCACAGTTACTAGAATCCTCTATAAGAGGAACAGCTTCTCTCGCCTTGGCAAGCTCTTTGTTTTCGTGTGCACAGACTCCATGTCGACCAAATCCTGGAGGGTAAGGGCCATGGCTGTGATTCCTGCACTGAAGAGTAAGAGTAATTTGACAAGGCACAGTAAGAGAATCAATATCACATTCAACTACATCATAAAGCATTTGGTACTATCAACAATATCTATCAATTAAATGATTTGTTTTTCATTCTTAGAGGTATATCCTACAGAAGATTTTCATTTTAATTCTATTCACTAGGATTAGATGCTTAATATTAGAAAAGTCCAAATTACGTATTAGGTTGGTGCAAAAGTAATTGTGGTTTTGCACTGTTGAACTCTGCCGTTCAACACTGGAATACATTCTTAAATAAATGTGGTTATGTTATACATCACTTTAATGCATACTTCTCACTATGTATTTTTGCTAATGACTTATTACCTACTGTTTATATTAATCTTAGACTATGGAAACGATGTTAGACAAAAAGTAAATTCCAGTGATTTTTTAATTCAAGTTTAAAATGGATCACAAAGCAGCAGAGACAACTCGCAACATCAACAGCGCACTTGGCTCAGAAACTGCTAACGAACAATATGTGCAGTGGTACTTCAAAAAGTTTTGCAAAGGAGACGAGAGCCTCGAAGATGAAGAGCGCAGTGGACAGCCATCAGAAGTTGACAACGACCAACAGAGAGACATCATCAAGCTGATCCTCTTACAACTACTGAAGGTGCAGAAGAACCGAATATCAACCATTCTACGGTCATTCAGCATTTGAAGCAAACTGGAAAGCTGAAAAAGCTCAATAAGTGGGTGCTTCATGAGCTGACTGCAAATCAAAAAAATCTTCTCTTATTCTACACAACAATAACAAACCATTTGGTGATTGTGATTGTGATGTGCAACAAAAAGTGGATTCTATACAACCCCGGGTGACAATCAGCTCAGTGGCTGGACTGAGAAAAAGCTCCAAAGCACTTCCCAAAGCCAAACCTGCACCAAAATAAAAGGTCGTGGTCAGTCTGGTGGTCTGCTGCCAGTCTGATCCACTACAGCTTTCTGAATCCGAGTGAAACCATTACATCGGAGAAGTACACTGAGCAAATCGATGAGATGAACAGAAAGCTGCAATCCCTGCAGGTGGCATTGGTCAACACGAAGGGCCCAATTCTTCTCCAGGACAATGCCCGACTACACATTACACAACCAACACTTCAAAAGTTGAACAAACTGGCCTACAAAGTTTTGCCTCATCCACCATATTCACCTGAAGTGAAAGTGTCAGTTGCTCAGTTGTGTCTGACCCTTTGCAACTCCATGGGCTCTAGCCCACCAGGCTCCTCTGTCCATGGAATTCTCTAGGCAAGAATACTGGAGTGGATAGCCATTCTCTTCTTCAGGGGATCTTCCCAACCCAGGGATCGAACCTGGGTCTTCTGCCTTGCAGGCAGATTCTTTACCATCTGAGCCACCCAGGGAAGCCCTCGTTGTCACCTGACCTTTCACCAATGACTATCACTTCTTCAAGCATCTCAACAACTTTTTGCAAGGAAAATCCTTCCAAAACCAGCAAGAGACAGAAAATGCTTTTCAAGAGTTTGTTGAATTGCAAAGCACAGATTTTTACACTACAGGAATATACACACTTATTCTCATTGGCAAAAACGTGCTGACTGTAATGATTCCTATTAATAAAGATGTGCTTGAACCTAGTTATAATGATATAACATTCATGGTCTGAAACCGCAATAACATTTACACCAACCAAATATTTCTGTCATAAAACAAAGGCCATCTGCAAAAGACACCAAAGTATTCTGTTGTAATAGGTCAAGAGCCATGGCAGGAAGGTCACCAGGCATCTGCTTCAGGAAGTCATGGCAAATACACCCTAAGGCTACATCCCAATGTATAAATGAAATCCCAGAAGAGGAAGAGGAAATACTTTTAAATAATTTCACTAAAAAATAGACAAAAATCTTCCAAATTTGGTGAAAATTATAAACCCACGGCTCCTACAAGCTCAACAAACCCAAGCGGCACCAAGCTCATAATACTACACCAAGGCACATAAAAATCAAACTACTCGAAACCAATGATAAAGATAGTGGTCCAAGGAAAAAGACACATTATGTTCAAAAAAACAAAGATAAGAATGAACTCAGACTTCTAATCAGTAAGTACCAGCCAGAAGACAAAAGCAAGACAGTTTTAAAAATCTAAAAGAAAAAAACTTAACCTGCAAACACTAACAAAAATATTCTAGAAAAATAGGAATGAAAGAAACACTTTTTTCAAACAAATCAAAGCTAAGAAAACTGCCAACAGACACTATCTTACAAGAAATAATAAAGGATGTTCTTCAGGCTAAAGGCAAATAATACCAGATAAAAATGTGAATCAATACAAAGAAATAAAGAATGACAGAATTACATGGGTAAATATGTGTAATTATGTGGGTCAACATAACAGAATTTTCCACGTTTTTTTAATTTCTTGATGACAAAAAACAGAAGTATATTGTTACAGGAAATTCTTAAAACAGTATTTGCCGATAAACAGTGATAAGTAAACCCAAGAGCAACTTCTAAATAAATACAGTCTTGCAATAAGCCAATAGCAGAAATAAAATAAAATACTTAAAACATATCAGTATTTTTCAAACTACAGGAAAAGTAGAGGGAAAATGAACAAAGAACAGAGAAGGGATAAAACATATAAAGTAATACATTTATATGAAACTATATTTATAATCACATTAAATGCTAATGGTCTAAAGAAAACCAAATGAAAGACAGTTTGTTAGACTGGATTTCTAAAAAGGCAAAACCAATACAGTATTGTAAAGTAAAAAAATAAAAAATAAAAAAAAAGCAAACACTAAGAAAACTACATGTCATCTACAGGAAACTCACATTAAATACAAAATATACATAGGTTAAAAGTAAAGGCTAGAAACAGATATGCCATGAAAAAAAAATAAGCATAAAAATTCAATGGTTATATTAATATAAGACAAAGTAGACATCACACAAGAAATATTACCAGAGATAAGGAGGGACATCTCAAAATAATAAAGAAGGCAAATTTAGCAAGAAGATACAACCACCTTAAATACACGTGTACCCAAAAGGAACTTCAAAATTCATAAAGCAGAAAAGAAAAACAGGAAGATTCATTATTACAGTTGAGAATTTTAACACTTCTTTCAGCTACTAGAAAAAGAGAGAAATTAGAAACAGATGCATGTGTGCGTGCTCAATCGCTGTCGTGTCCAACTCTTTGGGAGCCCATGGACTGCAGCCCGCCAGGCCCCTCTGTCCATGGGATCCTCCAGGTAAGAATACTGGAGTGGGTTGCCATTTCCTACTCCAGAGGATCTTCCAGACCCAGGGATCAAACTCATGTCTACCCTCTCTCCTGCACTGGCAGGCAAATTCTTTACCACTGTGCCACCAAGAAGACTTAACACTATCCACCAGTTGGATCTAACTGACATTTTCATAAAATCCCACCCAACAACAGAATAGATATGTGTTCCAAGTACACATGGAATATTCATCAAGACAGATAATATACTGGGCCATAAAACATGTCTCAACAAACTTATATGGGTTGAATTCATACAGAGTATGTTCTCTGGCCACAGCTGGAATTAAATTAAAAATCAATAACGAAAGGATGTGTGGAATATTCTCAAATATTGGGAAACTAAACAACACAGGTGTAAATACAGTGAATTTTTAGCTTTAAATGCTTATAATGGGAAAAAGACTCTTGAGAGTCCATGGCAAGGAGATCGCACCAGTCCATCCTAAAGGAAATCAGGCCTAAATATTCATTGGAAGGACTGATGCTGAAGCTGAAACTTCAATACTCTGGCCACGTGATGCGAAGAACTGACTCAGTGGAAAAGACCCTGATGCTGGGAAAGATTGAAGGCGGGAAGAGAAGGGGACAACAGAGGATGAGATGGTTGGATGGCATCACCGACTCAATGAACATGAGTTTGAGTAAACTCCGGGAGTTGGTGATGGACAGGGAGGCCTGGCGTGCTGCAGCCCATGGGGTCATGAAGAGTCAGACACGACTGAGCAACTGAATGGGAAAAAAGAAGAAACTAAATGACAGAAGCTTTTGCCTTAAGAACCTAGAGAAGGAAAATAAACCCAAAACAGAATGAATGAAACAATAAAGATAGGGAAATCATGAAATATAAAAAAGAAGAAAAATGCAGAATCACTGAAACCAACAGCTATTCTTGGGACTTCCCTGGTAGTGCAGCAGATGGGAATCTGCCCGTGGTTCCATCCCTGGTCGCGAGATTACATGGGCCATAGGGCAGCTGGGCCCGTGTGACGCAACTACTGAGCCCATGCACCACAGCTACTAAAGCCCACGTGCCTAGAGCCTGTGTTCCGCAACAAGAGAAGCCACTGCAATAAGAAGCCCACACATCGCAATGACAAGTAGCCCCCTGACTGCTGACATTCAGAAGCCCGCCAAAGCAATGAAGACCCAGGGCAACCAAAATAAATAAAAATTACTAAAAACAATAAACAAAAACAGACTGTAAAGTTCTTCTTTAAAAAGCTGGTTCTTTGGAATAAATCAATAAAATTGATAAACCTCCAGACTGATCAAAAATAAAGATGTCAATGACATATAGCAGGTTTAAAAAAGAGGACACTATTACAAGATTCTGCAAACACTAAAAGGATAATAAGGGACTTCTGGGTTCATGTTTATGCCATTAAATTCAATAACCTAGATGAAATGCAAAAAATTTTCTCAGAACACATAAGTTATCAAAATGGAATTAAAAAGAAATGAGTAGCACTCTATCTATTAAAGAAACTGAGTTCATAATTTTAAAACTTCCCAATAGGGGCTTCCTCGTAGTCCAGTGGCTAAGACTCTGTGCTCCCAATGCAGGCGGCCCAGGTGTGATCCCTGGTCACAGAACTAGACCCCACATGCCACACCGAAGAGTTCACATCCCACAGTGAAGACCTGGTGCAGTCAAGTAAATAAATAAAAATATTAAACAAAAACTTCCCATTAAACAAAAGCAAAACAACTCCAGGCCCACATAACTTTTAACCGGCAAACACTATGAAAACATTCAGGGAAGAAACGATAGCAGCTCCTTCAGAATACAGAGGAATTGCTTCCTAGCTCATTTTAGGAGGCAGCATGATCCCCAAAATAAAACCAACAGACATTCGCAGTAACAAAAACTACAGACCTAATACCCTTCATGAACACACATGTAACGATCCTGATGAAATGTCAGCAAAATTGTATTCAGTGATTCAAATATAAAAAGGATAATATACATTACAACCAAGCTTAAACATTTCAAAAGGAATCAGTACAATCCATCGTCTTCACAAAATAAATATACTCAATTCAGCAGAACAAAAGCATTTGACAGAATTCAACACCCATGCATGACAAACACTCTTTGCACGCTAGGGAAAGAAGGGGACTTCCTCAACCTGATAAAGAGCATTTCTAAGAAATCTACAGGGCTTCCCTGGTAGCTCAATGGTAAAGAATCCACATGTCAATGCAGGAGACACGGGTATGATCCCTGGTCTGAGAAGATCCCACATGCTGCCAGCAGCTAAGCCCATGCACCACAGCTACTGGACCTGTGCCCTAGAGTCCAGGAACCACAACTCCTGAGCCCATGCACCCCAACTACTGACGCCTAAACACAACAAGAGAAGTCACCGTAAGGAGAAGCTGACGCGCTGCAACAGAGTCGCTCCCTGCCCTCCGCAACCAGAGAAAGCCCACACACAGCAACAGAGAGCACGCTATCTATGAAAGAAACTGAGTGTTTATTTGGCTGTTCTAGGGAACAGCCAAAAATAAATAAATTATTTTTTAAAAATCTACAGCTACCACACACTTAATGGTAAAAGACTGAATGCTTCAACTGTAAAGACGGAGACAAAACAAGAATGCCCACTATCACTGCTTGTAATCAATAATGTGATGAAGTCCTGGACAGAATAAGAGTAAAGGAAAGAAAAAATGCATACAGATTAGAAAAGAAGCAAATTCACCTTTTTTTGCAGACAACAGGATCATATACACAGAAAACCCAAAGGGATCTTTTTTAAAATTTACAATAGCATATACAATATAAAATACTTAACAAGATTTTCTACTGTATCCAGCATGTTTAGTTGCATTTAAGGGAGAGGTTCATCAAATATCTAGCAAATCATTCCTAGAAATCCAAACTGGCTTATTATTTTCTAGTCCCATCTATGGTAAAGATACCATAAAGTTGTTACCAGACCTTTATCCACCTTATTCACCAGCCCTGTCTCTGAATTTCTCATTGTTTAAAAACAACTCTGAAAGAATGAATACACATCAAGAATAGAAAATTGAAGATATGTGAAATGTGCTTACATCAATTCTCCAGGAGTTCCAAAAAAGGTTAAAGAAATGATAAGTTTACTGAAAGAAGTTCATAATCCCTCAATGGGTTACTCATAAGGGATCAGTACTTTTGTTCTAAGTTATCTAACAGTTAAATTGACCTTTTGGTATATAGTTCTGTGGATTTTAACACATGTGGAGTCTTGTAACCACTACCAAAATCAGGATCCAGAACAGTTCCAACACCTCAAAAGACTCCCTTGGGATCTTCCTTTTAAGCCACATCTCTAGCTCAGCTACCTCAGCTCCTGGCAACCACGGATATGTTCTTCATTACTTATTTTTTTCTTTCCCAGACTGTCAAACAATGGAAGCATGCAGAATATAATCTTCTAAGATTGGCTTCTTGCACTCAGCATAATGCTGAGACTCATCCAAGTTACTATATGTTAGTAATAGTTCCTTTCCTGCTATATAGTATTCCATTACATGAATGTATCACAGTTTATCCATTTAAACAACCCACCTGGGTTGTTTCCAGCTTCTGGCAATTATAAATGGAGCTGCTATAAACATACATTTTGTGTGAACATATGTTTTGCTTCTCTAACAGCGAAATTTGCTTGACCATCTGGTAAGTAGACGTTAAATTTATAAGGAGTTGCCAAATCGTTTTCCGGAGTGGCTGGACCACTTTGCATTGCCGTCAGCAAATTATGAGAGTTCCACTTGCTCCGCATCCTCTGGCACTGATACTCTCCCGTCAGTATAACAGACGTGTAGTAGTGTTTCATCAGGGCCTCAGACTGCATATCCCTGATGGCTAATGGGGGCTGAGTGTCATTTTATGTGCAATTTGCTATCTGTGTTTCTTCTTGGGTGAATTGTCTTTTTACTTATTTTTTAATTGGGCTATTTTCTCACTGCTAAGTTTTGAGAGATCCTTATACTACACATGCTAGACATAAGTAAGTCCTTTGTCAGATATGTGATTTGTAAATATATTCTCCCCATCTGTAGCTTATCTTCCAATTTCTTAAGTCTCTTTCATACAGCAAACATTTTCAATTTAATGAAGTATAATGTAGCGATTTTTTTTTTTCTTTCATGGATCATGCTTCTGCTGTCACTTCTAACAACCACTGCTTTGGGACTGCAACTCCTCTGCTCAGAGAGGAAGTTCTCCTCCCTCAGGGTTTCAGGTGCTTGCGCTGCCAGGAGACCACTTTCCTGTTCCTTGAACCTGAACTAGAGGGCTTCTCCATGAGCACTCCTGTCTGCAGGGATGCTCACTGCCAGGATTCAAGTCCCAGGGTTGGGGGTGGGGAGGAGGGGACTCAGATGGGAAAAAGGTAAATTAGCTGCTGGTTCAGTGGTTTTTCGAATTCCAGTCTTTCCCCCTGCTCTGCCTGCTACAATTTTCTTTTAAGAATCCTTAAAGAGCATTCTATTCTATCCAGTCCATTCATGGGGACAGACAGGGTGGAGTGTTCTTTGCTCCTTCTTAGCCAGAGCTAGAATCACAAGTGTTTTTTTGAATACACAAGTTCTGACTTCTCTGGTAAATTCAACCTCACTGCATGAAACTCTTATTTTAACATGCACACACTCACACAAATAAAAATAAACATATACGTAGTGAGATTAAAACATCAAAAAGACATCAGGATTCTCTTTACCATATCACATGTAACTACCTTCAACTGAAAGAAGACAAAAGATCAAAGAAAGAGTTAAACTCTACTCAGAATTTCTACAGTCTCAATAAACAGCAGATGGAGATGACAGAGAAATCAGTCTGCTTTTTATATAAAACTTAAATTTTTTTAAATCATAAAGTAATTCATACTCATTTTAAAGCTCCAGCAATACAGACATGAACACTTTAGCTGATATTCTGGACTCTCCCTTCCAATCTTGTACCAGTAGAGATACTATTATTAACACTTTGGTATATATCTTTCCTCACTATCTGTATATACTTTAATATATATAACATCATAGAGCATACCCAGGTTTTTATGATTTTCTTATATTTAACAAAACATCTTCAAACATGGGATTTGATTATATAATTATTCATCAACTTGCCTGTCTCACCTAACAATATATCATGTACAGCCCTGGGGTCAGTAAATAATAGTTGAATCTTACTCCATTGTAAAGATCTGGCACAATTAGACGTTAGACATGCAAGCTGATTTCAGCATTCACTCTCTAAACAACCCTATAATTAACATTGTATACATTCTCTAACAATGATTCACCGACACAGGACTGCTGGGTCAAAAAAATACATATGTATTTTAAACATAAACAGATACTGACCAGTTATCTTCCCTAATTCACATTCCCAGCAGCAAGTATTAAGTGTTCCTTTTCCCAAAAACCTCCCCATAACTGATTATTATCAATCTTTTTACAATCTTTCCAATCTGATGGCTAAAAAACATGGCATCTTGCTTTGCATCACACATGCCCCTAATTGTTTATCATTTATTGTCTCATATTTTCTCTTTTGTGGGTTGCCTTTTCAGTCTGTTCTTCTAGTGGATTGTGTATCTTTTTTCCATTAATACATTAAGAAGATTAAGCCTTTCTTTATATACAGATTTTTCATCACAAATAAATGTTGTATATTATATAGATTAAAATGTATTACTTCTCATTATGCCTCAGGGCTTTAAGGACATCAGTTTCATTTTTCATGCAGAAAGTTGAGGAGGATTATACATTTCAATATAAAGAGCATTTATTTATTTATTATGAACAGTTTATTCAGCAATTAATTACTGTGTTTTTATGACGTGCAAAGCATTATGCTAGGAACACAAGGCATTAGTGCGTATCCTCTAGGAGCTTAAGTCTAATGGGGCAGCTAAGTCAGAGACAAAGAGATACTTCAAGTGATAACTGAAGCAGTATGTGATGGAACGGCAAAAATTGGTGACCAAGAGTAGATAATAGGAGGTGCTTTGTGTTCATGTCGTTTTTGCCTAAAGCCAAATCAGAGTAAAAGCTAAAGAGGATTACATAAACTCAAAGCCTGGTTTCAAAGCCAACAGTCTCCAAAGTGAGGCAAGTGCACTCAAGGCCAAGCACTCAGTAACCCATTCAGTCTAACAGAAAAAAATGTTAAAGCTGCTATTATAATAACTTCTGTATTTTTTAGAAAGGGGGGAGGGAAAGCCACAAAAGTTTATAAATTTGTCTTCTTTAATCTTTATGAGTTTTTAGTCCTGGAAGACTCATGCAATCTGTATATCAAGCAGGTCACTCCTCATGGTCTGTTCACAAGGTAATTTAGGGGCAGCGTAAAAGCCCACACCCAGAGGGATTACAATGGGACCTTCACCATTCTGTGGTATTCATCAGGCTAAGTAATTCTCAAGGTATATTACCTAATTTTAACTACTAACTAATTTTAAAACTATCCTTCCCCAAATAAGCAAGTGGCTTACACTGATTACTCCAAAGAAACGATGAACTGAAATAATAACAGTAGTATTGATACAAGTACAAGCAAACAAGAAAATGGCAGAGCTGACCCTTGTCATAACAGGTGCTCTCCACTGGCCACAAGAAGTGAAACAGAGACGGTCTAATCTGATCTAACAAAAGGCCAGCCTTCCTCCAAAAAAATTTCAAATTATCAAAAACGCTGATCTGAAGCAGACTTATATTTAGTATTTTTAATTCAAAACCTTACCATGAGTATATACTGAGCTATTCACTTATGAGTATAATTTAGAAACATACTGTCAAATCCGGTAATAACATGACAATATGGATTTGGAGACTGGCTCCTTCTCCCAGGCCCCAGGTACATCAAACAGAGGGAGCTGAACTTTTTACGTCCCAGCTCACCACATGCCCCAGGACTGTCCCTGTTAACACGTAAATTAACTGGTCAGGGGCCAACAAGGGACAGCAAACTGCGGTCAGTATTATCTGGATGATCTGGACTGTGCAGCTGGAGGCCTGAGCTTCCAGCCAGCATGCAGTGCACGTGCCTCTCATCATTCCCTTAATCTCACAATACAGGTCATTTTACAACCATGAAAACTTTAATTCCTGCTTTTCACATTGCAGGGTGCTTTACTCTAGGGGTGCAAGCCCAAAACTGCTCTACTGACGGGACTGCATGATCAAAAAAGCTTAGAGGACACAGCTGTAAGCTATGTTCTTTGCTCTAGATACCACTCCCTCTCAAAATTCTGCCGTAAGAGCTACAGGTGAGAAAGGAAATGACCTGCTTTGGGGGGAGGTTAACTTCAGGGACAGTCACATAAAATGTTTATAGAAAACAACCATGGAGTCCCAACACAAAGGTTAAAGCAAAGTTTGTTGTGATCCTACACCCTTCTTAGAAACTACTTGCTGGTTAGCTTACAAAATGTTTTTTAAGTTTTCTCTAGTGGTTTCCTTTTTACCACGCTGAAAGGAAAAATCTCCCTGAGAACAAGGTCCAAGTCTCAGATTTCAGGTTGGCTGTATGATGGCTGCTAATCATCTACCTGATTTTGGGCTTCAGTTTCTACATTTGTAAAATGAAAGGAGGAGATCAATGTAGCTATAAAGTTATTTCCAAATCCATGTTTACGGTTCTAAGAAGAGCTGTTACAGTAGTTACTACTGACATGTGTACTGGTAAAGGCATCACTGCATAAACAAACACCCTTCGTGGCAGTGGAAGCCTAACTGATAATATGGCTGCCTACAATATTAAGGTAACAGAATAGGCTGAGCAATAGACACCACCAAACTCATAAGAGTTTCCATTAATCATTCACTCAGGGAAATGTAAAGAACACCTGCTGCTGTTGCTGCTGCTGCTAAGTCGCTCCAGTCGTGTCCGACTCTGTGCGACACCATAGACGGCAGCCCGCCAGGCTCCCCCGTTCCTGGGATTCCCCAGGCAAGAACACTGGAGTGGGTTGCCATTTCCTTCTCCAATGCATGAAAGTGAAAAGTGAAAGTGAAGTCACTCAGTCGTGTCCGACTCAGCGACCTCATGGACTGCAGCCTACCAGGCTCCTCCGTCCATGGGGTTCTCCAGGCAAGAGTACTGGAGTGGGGTGCCATTGTCTTCTCCAAAAGAACACCTACTATATACCAATCAGGGTACTAGGTACTTAGGGATAAAGGACGAATAAGACAAAATTCTTGCTACAATCCATTCATTCATTCACCAGGTGTTTCTTGAATGCCTACTCGATGTGTCGGTCACTGTTTGAGAAACACCTTGATATGGCCCTGAACACAACAAACACAGTCCAAAATAAGAAAAAGAAAAGGAGGGGCAGGGATACCAAAAAAAAAAAAAAGACTTGTAGCTAGCTGAATACTCTCCTCTACACAGAGCAGAAAAAGCAGAACAAGATATTATAAAATTCTGTAAGACAGCTATGAACACATCTGTGGTGATTATTATAACAAAGTCCCCAAGTTCTTTGATACTTCTCCATCAAGAGGAAAGAATCTATGTCCCTCCCTCTCAAATCTGAGCTCTCTGACTACTTCAATAATAAAATACCACAGAAGTGACACTTGGCCAGTGATACTCGGCAGGCTCAGGCCTCAGAAACCGGCAGCTTCCTCTTTCTGTCTCTTGAAATGTTCACTCTTGGAGCCCAGCCACCATGCTGTCCAGAGGCCCAGGCCACGTGCAGGTGTCCCTGCTCAAAATCATCATGACATGTGACTGAGGGTACCACCAAATGATACCAGCCTGAGTCATCCCAGGGGACAAGTCTTTCCAGCAGAGGCTCCGGACATGGTGGAACAGAAACAAACCATCCCTGCTTTCCCCTGGCCAAAATCCTGACTGCTATGATTTGGGATGGTTTGTTACACAGTAGTAGACGATTTGGAGAAGGCACTGGCGACCCACTCCAGTACTCTTGCCTGGAAACTCCCATGGACGGAGCAGCCTGGTAGGCTGCGGTCCATGGGATCGCTAAGTCGGACACAACTGAGCGACTTCACTTTCACGCATTGGAAAAGGAAATGGCAACCTACTCCAGTGTTCTTGCCTGGAGAATCCCAGGGATGGGGGAGCCTGGTGGGCTGCCGTCTATGGGGTCACACAGAGTCAGACACAACTGAAGTGACTTAGCAGCAGCAGCAGCAGCAGCAGTAGATGACTGGAACATCTTAAGATATAAGAGGTATTTCTCACATGGAGATATCTTGAATCCAATTACTTTTTCTAAATAGTATATAAGTACCATTAAAGTTAATTAAAGAGAAAATCAAGATCTAGAAAACCATATTTAAACTCTCATGAGGCTCAAAATCCTGACCATTATCAAATAAAGACAGAAAGAGAGATTGGACAGATAACCATTAAAATTTCTCATGGCATTAACAGAGTTAAGTATCCAAGTTTATTCACTAGGCAATTATTTACAGAGTATGTTAATGACATTAAATGCAGAGAAGAAACATAAAGGAAGGGGGTTAGGGAATGCTGCAGATAGTGGTTATGATGGGGAGGGCCTGCCAACATTGCCATGACATTTGTGTCCAGACTTTACAAAAGCGGAGGGAGTAAGCCATGTGAATATATGAGAAGAGTTTTCCAGATAGAGCAAATAGTAAGTACAAAGGCCTTGGGGCTAGTGTGGCTTTCGTTGATTGAGCAAGAAAGCAGTATTAATAAAAAATGAGGTCAGAGAGGAAACTGGGGTCCAGAGAATAAAGGCAAATGCTGGTAAAAAACCTTTCAGCTGGAATCAGAGGAACCAAATTCAACCAGAGCAGGAATGTTCTTATCTGTTTTGTTCACCAATTAATCTCCAGCACCTGTAACAATGCTTAACCCCTGGTAGAATGAATGAGGTCTTGGCTCTGTCACTTAACAGCTATTTGACTTTTAACAAATGACTTTTTTTTTTTTTTTTTTGGCCTCACCACAAAGCTTGCAGGATCCTCAGTTCCCCAATCAGGGAATGAACCTGAACCACGGCAGTGAAAGCACTGAGTCCTAACCACTGGACCTCCAGGGAAATTCCATGACTCCCAACTTTTTGAGCCTCAATTCTACTCTCTAAAACTGAAGCAACAATCCCTCCCTACCGCACAGAGTCACAGTGAGGATTAAGAATACAGAAGTATTTTGCAAGCTGTAGAGCATCGTATATAGGTAAGCTCTTTATGTTATTATTGAAAAAGTTAATAGCAATTATTATTAACAACAACGATTTCTACCTTGTCCCATTTAATCTCAACCTCTGAATCATGCTCTCCCTCCATGTGGCAGGGAATTCAAGCAGGGCAATCTTTCCTGAAGCACCAGGTAATGAAGTTTAAGCACTTAAAGGCTTCTGTAAATGAGTGGTAGTAATTAAGATATGATAATCACTCCTACTAACTTTTCCTTGAAACTCTAAGGGGGAAGAAAACAAACAAAGGAGACAGTTTCCATGTGAAGGTTCTACCCTCTTTTGTAATATCTGGTCTGCTTGCAAACCTTTTTTATTCTATCAAAATGCAAGAACATTTGACAACTTCCCTCCTGTTTTGCTCCTCACTTAATCTTACATCAGCTTGCTGAAAGAATGGAGGGAAAAGGGGAGCATGAGGAACATTCTCAAGATGACAAAGACATTTTTTAGAGAGGCCCACTGAGCCAATCATCTCAAACTGCTTGAATCCCACTTAGGGACAGAAAAATCTGCTACCCAATTCACTCCAGCTGGAGACAGCTTCAGTTTTCTCATCTGTAAATGGGGATTCTATCACCTTCTTAAGGATGTTTCAATTCTGTAACTAATAATGCACACAAAAGCATTTGGCATATATATGCTAAGAACTCACTAGACCCTGGCTGAACCTGAGTATTTTTCATATATTCAACAAATACTAAGTAAACAGCTATAATATGCCAGTCAGGACCATAAACAAAAAGGACAAAAATCTAGTTCTCCTGGAGCTAACATGTACCTCCTGTCACTCCCCATTGGCCCCTTCTGTTTTCTGAAACTACATCTGGCTTCCAGCACGACCTCCGCCACACACAGAGTCCTTTGGGATTTTGCAGATAGCTATCACGCACCTCCCTCTCCACCCCGTTTTCTCCGGCCTAAACAAACAGCCTCAGCTCTTTCAAGGAGTAAGCAAGGATATGGCAACAGGGAGCTAGAACAGGGCTGGGTGGGGTTAAGGCAAGTTCCCAGGCGCCTCGGCCTAAAAAGAAATGAAGAGAACCTCACAGACTTCAGGCCAAGGTCATGAAGGGCTGGTCCAACTCAGGTGTGTCACCTGACACCTCTCCCAGGCACGGCTTCCCTCTCCTCCCAGGCCCCAGAGCAGTCCCGGCCCTAAGGTGGATGGATGCGGAAGAGCCGGTATGGCACTCACCCTGTGTCTTCGCCTTTTCTTCGCGGTCGCCTCAGAGAGAATTCCCTGCATCATTCTCGGCGTTTCCAGGTTCCCCCCTCCCTGGACCCTGCCCCTCCGCTCCCTGAGGCCCCTCTGGGAGCTAACTCACACCCAAGCCCTCCGTCTCTTCCTCCCCTCGGCCACCCGCCGGGCCCCTGAGACGCTTGCGCCCAACCGCACTCACCTGCGAGCCCAGTCCCGGCCCCTCCATCTCCCCAGTGGCGGCGGCGACTCGACAAAGTGGCGGCGGCGGCCCGCTGGCCAGCCCGCCTCGAGCCGTCTCTACTCCCACTTCCTTCTGTGACTCCGCCTCCACCGCGTCCCTGTCTCGAGCGCTGCGCCGTCAATCGGCCTCGAAAGAGCCAATCCATGCCCTCCGCTCGGCTGAGGGCGGGAGTCTCGCGCCGCCAGGGAGGCTAGTGGAGAACTGCGAGTCGGAGGCCCCGCCCACGCCTCGCCCACGCCGGGTGCTAAGAGCCGCTGGCCAAGGCTGTGCACTGCTTGCCCAGGTAGATGTCCACCTGTCCGCATGCCTCATCCTGCCCCTAGTACAGGTCCAGGATCTGGCTGTTATTCCAACGTCAAGCACCATCTGCCGAGTGCAAATCGGGACTTGGCTGTTTAATAGCTAGATGGCCTTGTGAAACCGTCTCTTAGTTCAGTTCGGTTGCTCAGTCGTGTCCAACTCTTCGCGACCCCATGAATCGCAGCACTCCAGGCCTCCCTGTCCATCACCAACTCCAGGAGTTCACTCAGACTCACGTCCATCGAGCCCATGATGCCATCCAGCCATCTCATCCTCTGTGGCCCCCTTCTCCTCCTGCCCCCAATCCCTCCCAGCATCAGTCTTTTCCAATGAGTCAACTCTTTGCATGAGGTGGCCAAAGTACTGGTGTTTCAGCTTTAGCATCATTCCTTCCAAAGAACACCCAGGGCTGATTTCCTTTAGAATGGACTGGTTGGATCTCCTTGCAGTCCAAGGGACTCTCAAGAGTCTTCTCCAACACCACAGTTCAAAAGCATCAATTCTTCGGCGCTCAGCTTTCTTCACAGTCCAATTTTCACATCCATACATGACCACTGGAAAAACCATAGCCTTGACTAGACGGACCTTTGTTGGCAAAGTAATGTCTCTGCTTTTCAATATGCTGTATAGGTTGGTCATAACTTTCCTTCCAAGGAGTAAGCATTTTTACTTTCATGGCTGCAATCACCATCTGCAGTGATTTTGGAGCCCAAAAAAATAAAGTCTGGAACTGTTTCCCCATCTATTTCCTATGAAGTGATGGGACCAGATGCCATGATCTTCGTTTTCTGAATGTTGAGCTTTAAGCCAACTTTTCACTCTCCTCTTTCACTTTCACCAAGAGGCTTTTCAGTTCCTCTTCCCTTTCTGCCATAAGGGTGGTGTCATGTGCATATCTGAGGTTATTGATATTTCTCCCGGCAATCTTGATTCCAGCTTGTGCTTCTTCCAGCCCAGCGTTTCTCATGATGTACTCTGCCGAGAAGTTAAATAAGCAGAGTGACAACATACAGCCTTGACATACTCCTTTACCTATTTGGAACCAGTCTGTCATTCCATGTCCAGTTCTAACTGTTGCTTCCTGACCTGCATATAGGTTTCTCAAGAGGCAGGTCAGGTGGTCTGGTATTCCCATCTCTTTCAGAATTTTCCACAGCTTATTGTGATCCACACAGTCAAAGGCTTTGGCATACAATTTCCACATCTGTGAAATGGAGAAAATGAGGGTACTTATTTCACAGAATTGTCAGAAGGATTAAACGAGATAAAGCATGTAAAGCCCCTTAGCCAATGTTTGACATAAGAAGGAACCAATAAATGTTAACTATTAAAACATTTGCTACTCTGTTCCTGTGACCTTTGGCAAGTCTCTTTCACTTCTGGGGCTCTGTTTCCTCAGCAAAAGAAAAAAATATATGAGTTCCATCTCTCAGATGGATTGGGAAGAGCCGCCATCCGCACTCCCCACATCCTTTTGTGAACTGCACCGAAGTAGCTGACACCTAACCTCTATTCAGCCTGAAGGACAGATATGAAGCTAGGTGAAGACTTAGCTTCTGCCCTTGGGAGTCCACTGGGGAAATGGGGCTCACCTACCTCAGCCTCCAGAAAACACTAGGGCTTCTTCTAACCCAGCACTTAATATAGTCTTTGCAATTATTCCTTAATGTATCTGTTGCCAAACCAAACCTTTGGAAGTTAAATTGGAAAAAGATTGAAAGAATTATGTCTCCTCTATTCTACTATAATAGTTCTAAACCATAAAATAAATGTCTAGAAAAAAAACAAAGTGCTGGTTTTTCCTGTGATAAATATTGTAATATGGTATAATTGTAAAGCTTGACTGTTATTATTATTATTATAGTGCCATTACCTATTGGGAACATCCAGTCCTGAGTTGCCCCGAAAGCCCAAGGTCTTCGAGGCTGGGGCCTTATTGTATCCACCTGTGAACTCCTGGTGCCTGGCACAGCACTGGGACATGGAAAATGCTTGGTACAATTTTACCGAGCGGATGGGTGGATGGATAGGTGTGTCATCAACTTCTATGATACAAGGAAGGACAAATTAAGTGGCAAATAGAAGTGCAAGCAACTTCCCTTGAGAGCCAGTGGAGCAAGCAATCAAGTTGAACACCCTAGCATGAGACACTGGGCAAGGTTTCACAGAGGAGAGAGCCTTTGGGCATGGTCATTGCGCTTAATAAGAGCTCTGTCTATTGATCACTTACTACGTTTCCAGAAGGAGAAACTGTGTTTCAGACTGATTCCATAAACCCCAAATCACTCAGCTGGTAAGTGGTGGAGAAAGGATTCTAACCCATGTCTCTTACCTCAAAGTGCTTTGGCAGAAGCTGTTTGGTTGTTTCACTTTCAAGTCTGTCTTTTTTTTTTTTTTTTTTTAATGCCTCTATTGAGCTTCTTCAGATTGGGATGGGTATATCCTTAGCTAGTGGCTGAAGGAAAGCAAACCCAGTGAGGCCTTGAAATGCCATCCTTACCTCTCATCTTTGAAAATGCCTCTGGCTCAGCATGTTGACATAGCACTGGAGAATAGCCTAATGGTAGGGGGCATGTTCCTGGAGCAGACCATCTGGGCCTGAATCCCAGTGCCAGCACTGAGTTGTCATATGATCTTGGGCAAGTTGCTCAATCTCTTTGTGTTTCAGTTTCTTAATCTGTAAAATATAAAAGTGGGAAAATAATAGTATTTACTTCACAGGGCTGTTGGGAGAATTACATGAGCCATTGTACGTAAAGTACTTGGAGTGCGTGGAACCTAATAGGCACTGTATATGGGTTAGCTGCTATTGTCGTTGTCATCATCCTCCTCAGCAGTGGGTGGAGAGAGTACCAAATGGGCCAGCTGGAGGTGGCCAGGTAAAGGACTGAAGACACACACGCAGCAGACCTGGCTTCTAGTTCAAACTTTGCCATTATTTACCATGTATATTAGTTGGCTTAGAGCTGCCATAACAAAGTACCACAGGCTGGCTGGTTTAAACAGCAGAAATTAATTTTTCTCACAATTCTAGAGGCCAGAATCCAAGATTATGGTGTCAGTAGGGTTGTTTCTGTGGAGAAGGCAATGGCACCCCACTCCAGTACTCTTGCCTGGAAAATCCCATGGATGGAGGAGCCTGGAAGGCTGCAGTCCATGGGGTCGCTGAGGGTCGAACATGACTGAGCGACTTCACTTTCACTTTTCAGTTTCATGCATTGGAGAAGGAAAGGGCAACCCACTCCAGTGTTCTTGCCTGGAGAATCCCAGGGACAGGGGAGCCTGGTGGGCTGCCGTCTACGGGGTCACACAGAGTCGGACACGACTGAAGCAAGTTAGCAGCAGCAGGGTTGCTTCTCCTAAGGCCTCTCTCCTTGGATTCAGATGGCTATCTTCTTCCTGTGTCTTCACATTCCCTCCGTGCATGTTATCTGCACCCTATCACCTCTTCTTATAAGAACATGAGTCATAATGGGTTAGGGCCCTAAAATGACCTCATTTGAACTTCTCTCTTTAAAGACTCTACTTCCAAATTCAGTCACATTCTAAGGTACTAGGAGTTAAGACTCCAATATATGAATTGAGGGGAGGGGCAAAATGCAGCCCATAACACTGTGTTCAGTTCAGTTCAGTTCTTTTCAGTTCAGTTGCTCAATCGTGTCCGACTCTTTGTGACCCCTTGGACTGCAGCATGCCAGGCCTCCCTGTCCATCACCAACTCCCAGAGCTTGCTCAAACTCATGTCCATCGAGTCGGTGATGCCATCCAATCATCTCATCTCCTGTCGTCCCCTTCTCTTTCTGCCTTCAGTCTTTCCCAGCAATGAGTCAGTTCTTTTCCATCGAGTCAGTTCTTCGCATCAGATGGCCAAAGTATAGGAGTTTCAGCTTCAGCATCAGTCCTTCCAGTGAATACTCAGGACTGATCTCCTTTATGATGGACTGATTTTATCTCCTTGCAGTCCAAGGAACTCTCAAGAGTCTTCTCTAACACCACAGTTCAAAAGCATCAATTCTTTGGTGCTCAGCTTTCTTTATAGTCCAACTCTCACATCCATACATGACTACTGGAAAAACCATAGCTTTGATTAGATGGATCTTTGTTGGCAAAGTAATGTCTCTGCTTTTTTACTATGCTGCCTAGGTTGGTCATAGCTTTTCTTCCAAGAAGCAAGTGTCTTTTAATTTCATGGCTGCAGTCACCATCTGCAATGATTTTGGAGCCCCCAAAAATAAAGTCTGTCACTGTTTCCATTGTTTCCCCATCTATTTACCATGATTGATGGGACCAGATGATGCTGAGTTTCCCAAATTTGCTGGCATATTGAGTGCAGTACTTTCACAGCATCATCTTTTAGGATTCGAAATAGCTCAACTGGAATTCCATCACCTCTACTAGCTTTGTTTGTAGTGATGTTTCCTAAGGCCCACTTGACTTCACATTCCAGGATGCCTGGCTCTAGGTGAGTGATCACACCATCATGGTTATCTGGGTCCTGAAGATCTTTTTTGTATTGTTCTTCTGTGTATTCTTGCCACCTCTTCTTAATATCTTCTGCTTCTGTTAGGTCCACAACATTTCTGTCCTTGCATGAAATATTCCCTTGGTATCTCTAATTTTCTTGAAGAGATCTCTAGTCTTTCCCATTCTATTATTTTCCTCTATTTCTTTGCATTGATCCCTGAGGAAGGCTTTCTTATCTCTCCTTGCTATTCTTTGGAACTCTGCATTCAAATGGGTATATCTTTCCTTTCCTCCTTTGCCTTTAGCTTCTTTTCTTTTCTCAGCTATTTGTAAGGCCTCCTCAGACAACCATGTTGCCTTTTTGTATTTCTTTTTCTTGGGGATGGTCTTGATCACTGCCTCCTACACGATGTCAGAATCTCTGTCCATAGTTCTTCAGGCACTCTATCAGCTCTAATCCCTTGAACCTATTTGACACTTCCACTGTATAATTATAAGGGATTTGATTGAGGTCATACCTGAATCGTCTAGTGGTTTTCCCTACTTTCTTTAATTTAAGTCTGAATTTGGCAATAAGGAGTTCATGATCTGAGCCACAGTCAGCTCCCGGTCTTGTTTTTGCTGACTGTACAGAGCTTCTCCATCTTTGGCTGCAAAGAATATGTTGTGAAAGTAGCTCAGTTGTGTCCAGCTCTTAGTGACCACATGGACTCTACAGTCCATGGAATTCTCCAGGCTAGAATAATGGAGTGGGTAATCCATTCCCATCTCCAAGGGATCTAATCAAAGAATATAATCAATCTGATTTCAGTATTGACCATCTGGTGATGTCCATGTGTAGAGTCGTCTCTTGTGTTGTTGGAAAAGGGTGTTTCTATGACCAGTGCATTCTCTTGGCAAAACTCTGTTAGCCTTTACACTGCTTCATTTTGTACTCCAAGCCCAAATTTGCCTGTTACTCCAGGTATCTCTTGACTTCCTACTTTTGCATTCCAGTCCCCTATGGTGAAAAGGACATCTTTTTGGGGTGTTAGTTCTAGAAGGTCTTGTGAGTCTTCATAGAACCATTCAACCTCGGCTTCTTCAGCATTATTGGTCAGGGCACAGAGTTGGATTACTGTGATATTGAATGATTTGCCTTGGAAATGAACAGAGATCATTCTGTCGTTTTTGAGACTGCACCCAAGTACTGCACTTTCAACTCTTTTGTTAACTATGATGGCTATTCCATCTCTTCTAAGGGATACTTTCCCACAGTAATAGATATAATGGTCATCTGAGTTAAATTCACCCATTCCAGTCTATTTTAGTTAGCTGATTCCTAAAATGTTGATGTTCATTCTTGCCATCTCCTGTATGACCACTTCCAATTTACCCTGATTCATGGACCTAACATTCCAGGTTCCTATGCAATATTGTTCTTTACAGCATCGGACTTTACTTCCATCACCAGTCACATCCACAGCTGGGCATTGTTTTTGCTTTGGCTCCATCTCTTTCTCCACTCATCTCCGGTAGCACATTGGGCACCCACCAATCTGGGAGTTCAGCTTTCAGTGTCATATCTTTTTGCCTTTTCATACTGTTCATGGGGTCCTCAAGGCAAGAATACTGAAGTGGTTCTCCAGTGCCTTCTCCAGTGGACCACATTTTGTCAGAATTCTCCACCATGACCCATCCATCTTGGGCGACCCTACACAGCATGGCTCATAGTTTCATTGAATTAGACAAGGCAAGTTCTCCTTCAAGAACTCCAAAATTACAACTCACTGCTGAACAACCATCGACAGGAGAATGTTGGGTCCCACCAAAAAAAGATACTCCACATCCAAAGACAAAGGAGAAGCCCCAGCAAGATGGTAGGAGGGGCAAAATCGTGTTTAGAATCAAACCCCATACCTGCCAGAGATGCTCAGAGGACTCAAACAAAACCTTGTGTGCACCAGGAGACTCCACAGAGACTAAACCAGACCTGCCTTTGAGGGTTTGAGTGTCTCCTATGGAGGTACAGGTCAGCAGTTGCCTGCTGCAGAGGCAGGGGCTCTGGGTGCAGCAATCCTAGGTGCGGCATAAACCCTCTTGGAGGAGGTCGCTGTTAACCGCACCATAGAGCCGCAGAGCAGACGATGCACAAACTGCAGAACAATTATACCAAATTCTCGCACTGTTAAGAAAGTTCTAGGACCCACAGCAGATTTCCCAACCTGGGGATCTGGCAAAGGGATGGAATTTGCCCAGGGAATTTGACTTTGGAGGCCAGTGGGATTTGATTACAGAACTTGCACAGGACTGGGGAAACAGAATTTTGGAGGGCACAAACAAAACCTGTGCACACCAGGACCCAGGAGAAAGGTGCAGTGACCCCACGAGAGATTGACCCAGGCTTGCCTGTGAGTCCAGGAGTCTCCAGCAGAGGCGTGGGTCAGCGCTGGCCTGCCTCAGGCTTGGGAGAACTGAGTGCCGCAGTGGATGCATGGGGCCTTTTGAAGGAGGTCGCCATTACCTTCATTACATCCACCATAGTTTGGTCTCCAGTCAAACAACAGGAAAGGAACACAGCCCTGCCCATCAACAGAAAATTGGATTAAAGACTTACTGAGCATGGCCCCACCCATCAAAACAAGACCCAGTTTCCCCCATAGTCAGTCTCTCCCATCAGGAAGCTTCCATAAGCCTCTCATCCTTATCAGTCAGAGGGCAGAGAGAATAACACTGTGTGACCCTGGGCAAATCCCTCTCCTTCTCTGTGACTGTTTCCTCATCTGTAAAATGGGTCTGAGAACAACAGTGGGAACACTAACCCTAATTTTGACAGTCCCCCTGCCAGTTTTGATCAGGTGATGTCTCCAGCTGAGACTAAGCTCTACCTCTCCAACCCCCATAACATGTTTTTAAAATCTCTTTCATTTAAAACATGCAGGTCAGGAAGCAACAGTTAGAACTGGACATGGAACAACAGACTGGTTTCAAATAGGAAAAGGAGGACATCAAGGCTGTATATTGTCACCCTGCTTATTTAACTTCTATGCAGAGTACATCATGAGAAACGCTGGACTGGAAGAAACACAAGCTGGAATCAAGATTGCCAGGAGAAATATCAATAACCTCAGATATGCAGATGACACTACCCTTATGGCAGAAAGTGAAGAGGAGCTAAAAAGCCTCTTGATGAAAGTGAAAGAGGAGAGTGAAAAAGTTGGCTTAAAGCTCAATATTCAGAAAACGAAGATCATGGCATCCGGTCCCATCACTTCATGGCAGATAGATGGGGAAACAGTAGAAACAGTGTCAGACTTTACTTTTTTGGGCTCCAAAATCACTGCAGATGGTGACTGCAGCCATGAAATTAAAAGACGCTTACTCCTTGGAAGAAAAGTTATGACCAACCTAGACAGCATATTCAAAAGCAGAGACATTACTTTGCCGACTAAGGTCCGTCTAGTCAAGGCTATGGTTTTTCCTGTGGTCATGTATGGATGTGAGAGTTGGACTGTGAAGAAGGCTGAGTGCCGAATAATTGATGCTTTTGAACTGTGGTGTTGGAGAAGCCTCTTGAGAGTCCCTTGGACTGCAAGGAGATCCAACCAGTCCATTCTGAAGGAGATCAACCCTGGGATTTCTTTGGAAGGAATGATGCTAAAGCTGAAGCTCCAGTACTTTGGCCACCTCATGCGAAGAGTTGACTCATTGGAAAAGACTCTGATGCTGGGAGGGATTGGGGGCAGGAGGAGAAGGGGACGAACGAGGATGAGATGGCTGGATGGCATCATGGACTCGATGGACATGAGTCTGAGTGAACTCCGGGAGATGGTGATGGACAGGGAGGCCTAGCATGCTGCAATTTATGGGGTTGCAAAGAGTCGGACATGACTGAGCGACTGAACTGAACTGAACTGAACTCCTGTAAGTATATGGTAGAATTTCCTTATGGGACCTTCTGGGCCAGATACTTTCTCTTTTCTTTTGGCTATGTTGGTTTTTTGTTGCAGCATACCAGATCTTCATTGCAGAAGGCAACAGCTTCTCTCTAGTTGCAGCCTGTGGGCTTAGTTGCCCCAGAGCATGTGGAATTTTAGTTCCCTGACCAGGGATCGAACCAGTGTCCCCTGCATTGGAAGGTGGATTCTTAACCATTGGACCACCAGGGAGGTCCCTTTAATCTCTTTTAGATGACACCCCTTTTCTCATTCTGCAAATATACATTGGGTGCCTACTACAGACCAGCAAATTTGGAAAACTCAGCAGTGGCCACAGGACTGGAAAAGGTCAGTTTTCATTCCAATCCCAAAGAAGGGCAATGCTAATGAATGTTCAAACTACTGTACAATTGCACCCATTTCACATGCTAGCAAGTTAATGCTCAAAATCCTTCAAGCTAGGCTTTAATAGTACATGAACTGAGAACTTCCAGATGTATAAGCTAGATTTAGAAAAGGCGGAGGAACCAGAGATCAAATTGCCATCATTTGTTGAATCATAGAAAAAGCAAAGGAATTCCAGAAAAACATCTACTTCTGCTTTATTGACTACACTAAACCCTTTGACCCTGTGGATGACAACAAGCTGTGGAAAATTCGTAAAGAAATGGGAATACCAGACCACTTTGCTTACCTCCTGAGAAACCTGTTGCAGATCAAGGAGCAACAGTTAGAACCAGACATGCAACAACTGGTTCAAAATTGGGAAAGGAGTACGTCAAGGCTGTATGTTGTCATCCTTCTTATTTAATTTATATGCAGAGTGCATCATGGGAAATGCCAGGGCTGGATGAAGCACAAGCAGGAATCAAGATTGACGGGAGAATTATCAACAACCTCAGATATGCAGATGACACCACCCTTATGGCAGAAAGTGAAGAGGAACTAAAGAGCCTCTTGATTAAGGTGAAAGAGGAGAGTGAAAAAGCTGACTTAAAACTCAACATTCAAAAAACGAAGATCATGGCATCTGGTCCCATCACTTCATGGCAAATAGATAGGGAAACAATGGAAACAGTGACAGACTTTATTTTCTTGGGCTCCAAAATCACTACAGACAGCAATTACAGTCATGAAATTAAAAGACACTTGCTCCTTGGAAGAAAATCTATGACAAACCTAGACAGCATATTAAAAGCAGAGACATCACTTTGCTGACAAAGGTCTGTCTAGTCAAAGCTATGATCTTTCCAGTAGTATTGTATGGATGTGAGAGTTGGTCACAAGAGTCAGACACAACTGAGCGACTGAAATGAATTGAACTGAACTGTGAGAGTTGGACTATAAAGAAAGCTGAGTGCCAAAGAATTGATGCTTTTGAACTGTGATGTTGGAGAAGACTCTTGAGAGTCCCTTGGACTGCAAGGAGATCCAACCAGTCCATCCTAAGGGAAATCAGTCCTGAATATTCATTGGAAGGACTGATGCTGAAGCTGAAACTCCAATACTTTGGCCATCTGATGCAAAGAACTGACTCAGTGGAAAAGACCCTGATGCTGGGAAAGATTGAAGGAAGGAGGAGAAGGAGCGACAGAGGATGAGATGGTTGAATGGCATCACCAACTCAGTGGACATGAGTTTGAGCAAACTCAGGGAGATAGTGAAGGACAGGGAAGCCTGGCGTGCAGCAGTCCATGGGACTGCAGAGTCAGACACGACTAAGCAACTGAGCGACAACAACAACTACAAACTCGGCACCATTTAGCACTGGGGATTCAGTATGGAGCAAGACCAAAATGCTGTCCCCTGGCTTCCTGGGGCTTTACTGTCTAGCAGCAAGAGACAGACTTTAATCAAATGGATTCACAAACACTGCCCTCTTAGAGCCAGCCTTGCAGTCCTTGGGTAGACTCTCTACTTGACCATGGGCTTCTGGCACACATCGTCTTTACGTCCCTCACCATGCTTTGCACCAGGTCTGGCACGTGCTAAAGCCTGAAAAAGAAGTGCTGTCCAAACAAATGAACTGATGAATGAATACAGCTCAAGTGATGGTTTTCAAAAGGAAATCAAAAGTGGTTCAACTTCATAAACCACTCTAAGAAGTGCTGACTGCACAATGCTTAACAATTCTTGGCTTGGAAAAAAATTTCCACATTATGATTTGCTAATCATCACTGTTACCCTATGGGTAGCAACTGACTTCGTTCTGACTCAACTTCTGAATTTGGCCTCCTCGTTTCTTCCATAGCCCTGGAAAGGACAGGGGCAATTTTTTTTTGAAACAGGGGCTCATTGTAGTCATTTCAATGTTGGCACCAAAGTGACCCTTTGCAATGTCAATAACAACAGGGAGAGAAAAAAAAAAACAAAAAACAGAAAAACCCACACATTTGTTAGCACAGAGATTCCCACAGATACCACTAAGGAAGCCCCAGTGCTCTCTGATACCAGGCCAGCGGGGCTGGGGTGAGGAGGAGTATTTGCTAGGAACACTTCAGGGAACAAATGTTTATTGAGTTCCTAATATGTGCCAGACACAGGCTAAAATACATGAGTATAGCAGTGAACAATACAATCGATGCTCCTCTGGAGTTCAAGTATTTTGGAGAGGGCAAATACTGATAGAGATAAATAAATCAATTTAAAAAAAAAAAAGAAGAAAAAGAAAAAGTAAAATGATAAGTGCTAACAAGGAAAAGTACCAAGAATATAACCTAGGGACCTGCTTTAGCCTGGGCGGGGGTGGGGGGTGGGACGTGGGGATAGGGTAGGGTAGAGGGTGGGTTTCATAGTTCATAAACCAGCTGAAAGGACTTTTCTAACTTCCTCTGTTAATAAATGAGGAGGCTCAGGGAGGGAAGTGACTTACACAAGAATACCTTGCAAGTTACTCACGGAGATAGGATTAGGGCAACTCTCCTGACCCATCACGGCTATCTCACCAGGCTTCGGCAGTCTCAGCTTTCTAAATACCACCAGTCTCACAGATTTTCAGAATTGGGGGTTGAGGGACAGGACAGGGATTGCTTAGAAGTCTTGCTCGATTACATGTCTTCTATCTGTGAAAAACCTTCACAGTTAAAAACGGAAAGTGAGTCTTTCACTTCCTTTTATGTACTATTTATCAAGATCTGGTGATGAGGTACTCTAAAAAACCTCAGCTAATATGATCTGGGTTGGGAGGACACAGCACCCATCTTATATTTTACTTGCTAGATTAACCAGATTCATATGGGTGTGTGTGTGGTGGGGGGTAGGGATAGGAAGAGAAAGAAGGTGAAGCAGGAAGTATATTTTGCCAGTTGCTGTTTTGAGTCTTAGTCACCTGATTGCAGTCCCACATTTAAATACCTGCTCCTAAGGAAAATGTTCTGGTTTTTTCCAAATCACGACAGCAACACTGAGGATTAGGTAATACATCTACCTTGACTCTAGTGTAGCAAGAACCCCTTCTCTACCTTCTGTATCCATCCATCAGAGCGCTGTATTTGTTGGTTTACATATCCACCTCCCCTAGGCTCTGTGCTCCTGGAATACACTGAAACATCACTTCCTGAGGAAAGCCAATTGACCCCAGAAGCATCAGGCTAGAGCTTGTGGAAGAGACCTTACCACTCTCATCTGCAAAATGGAACTAGTAATAAAACCTACTCCACAGAGTAGTTGTAGGGATTAAATGAACAAATGTACATAATGTGCATATAATAAGTGCTGTATAAATGTTGGATGTTACTAGGTACAGAAGAAACTGAGAAAACCTGAGATCTTAGGGAAAACTCAGCCTAAACAATGATCATGAGCCAACTCTGGAATATTCCTGACTTTATAGCAAATATGATCACGGTTCCCCCAGCCAGTATTTACTCCTTGTTTCAAAAAGAACATGGGTTGTGACATTTGATAGGACTGTCCTCCTCTTTCCTTCACCTCCCTGTTCTGCACACTAAACTATTTATGTTAGTGAGAAAAGCTACATTTTCCTCAGCTGTGCCTTCCCTAGAGGATAAGACACTAGTTAAATCTGCTGTTAGCTGCTGCCTGTCGGCTCTGATTATACTGACAGAGTGGTGTCCATGGTAACTGGCTAAGCTGGCTTGCTCCGGTGCAAATTGTTCAAGAATATAGAAGGAGGGACCATAAGAGGCTGAATTGGTTGTCATCTCAGTTTCTAAATGAAAAAATTCGACACTGTGCTTTGATTGGGTGGTGAATCCAGACAAAATCTGGATTTCCTAAGCAGGAGGGACTGAGTTCACTCCCAAGGCCACTGAGTTTCTGATGAATCTGACCAGTAGAGATGATAGTTGGCTAGGGCAGTAGTGGGTGAGATGGTAGAAGGGGCAGAACTCCAAATGAAATGATAGACAGAAACCCTGCCACTCCCTTGAATCTTCTGTGGCTCCCTACTGCCTGCTGCGAAGTCTTTTGTGGGACTAGAGTTTAGCACTGAGAGCCTCTCAAAAACAAAGGTAACCACGGTCGCTATTTTCTCTCTCGTGTTTGTGCCTCTGGACATTGGTCCTCTTCTCTCTGTAGAGCAGGGCCCTCTGCTTTTCCCCACTACTTCTGCTAGCATGTGACACTGACTCCAGCCCTGACACTGTAAGAGTTTACAGCCCCAGCACCCACTACCTGCTTATCATCGTCTCTGTGCCTCTTCATTCAGAATTTTAAAAAAGGGAATCCATTTGGTTGTTCTTGTTCAAGGGCTTAGATGGCTCTGGGTTGCTTATCTACCCTGACCAGTTGGCGGTGATGGAGTAGCTTGTTTTTGCCATGATCATGAAGGGATTTAGCAAGGACTGTGTGTGGGGACAATTCACAAAGAAGGGGACATACACCTCCTGAAATTCCATGAATTAGAGGTGCCTTTGTCCTTACAAGTAAACACCTTCAGCAGGATATATTGGTTTTCTAGGGCTGCCATAACAAAGCACGAGACTGGGTGACTTAATTCTAGTTGTTGTTCAGTTGCTTGATCCTGTCTGACTCTCTGCAATGCCAGGGACTGCAGCACACCAGGCTTCCCTGTCCATCACCATCTCCCGGAGTTTGTTCAGATTCATGTCCATTGAGTCGGTGATGCCATCCAACCATCTCATCCTCTGTCTGATTTCATTCTAGAGGTAAGTCTTAAATCAGGACTGCTCCTAATTTAGGACTTTGACGAAGTCCTAAATCAAGGTGTACGCAAGGTGTACGCAGGGCCATGCTTTCCCTGAGCATTCTAGGAGGATTCTTCCTTGCCTCTTCCTAGCTTTTGGTGGTTGCTGGCAATTCTTATTCCTTGGTTTGTGAGCACATCAATCTCGGCCTCTTCGTGGCGTTCTCTCCTTGTGTCTCTCTGTGTGTCCAAACATCCCTCTTCTTATAAAGACACTGAATTAGGTTTTACCCTGATTCTGTATGAGCTCATCTTAACTTGATTGTATCTACAAAGACCCCATTTCCAAATAAGGTCACATTCATAGGTGCCAGGAGTTCAGACTTCAACATACCTTTTAGGGGGACACATTCAACCCACAACAGAGGGAAAATAAAGAGAATTCATCTAATCCCCGTGCCTCTGTCTGAGAAAACAGCAGTTTGGGTTTGGGAACAGGCAGACATGAGCTGGAGGAAATGCTGAGATCGGGGGAACTTCTTGGAGGGAGAGGCCAGGTAGGTGGGATGATAAGCGACTTTGGACAACCTGGAGGCAGTGAAGGGAACTGGGTTCCTGGGTGGTGGGGAAACAAATGCATCAGGAAATGGGAGGAGATAAGATTTACTTGTTTTAAAAACTAGTTCAGAACTGAGGGTCACAGAAATCTGGAGCCAACTCCCCATAACACCTGGGACAACATCTCTCAAATAACAGGCACTCAGGGGATTTCAGTGAGAGAGGAGGTGGGGGGATGGGAGGAGCAAGATGGGAATGAGTCCTGCAAAGTCTCCCAGCACCCTCCACCCCGAAGCTGAAGGGACTGTTGTTGCCCACACCCCACAGCTTTACAGCTCAGCGTTTCCCTCACCGTGTTGTAACTGCCCATGCCTCCAGTCTGTGACTCTCTGAGCGAAGGGGCCGTGTCCTTTCTGCTCACTGCTACGACCCCGGGGCCAGCACAGAACATACAACACGCGGGGGCGAAATTCCCCTTGATGCTTCCACGCAGGTGAGGGAGGAAAGACTGTCAGGAGCCACAGCCTACGGCCTGGCCGACAAGGTTGACAAGGAACCAAGGAGGAAAGGTGATACTTCGGAGGTTAACCCGGGGCCTCAAGGTTCCTAATTTCAGCTAGTGACAGGACTCGTGTCCACGATCCACAGGTGCCCTGCCTCCCTCAGGACGGGTTTAGGAGCGCAGCATCCGGGTCGCCTTTGCTGTGGAGAACGCCTGTGAAGCCCGCGGCACGGGCGCTGACAGCTATCTCAGGCCTTGGAGGCTGCACATAACCCAACCAGGAACTGCCCACGGGACTGGGATACCCCCAGGGTGGGGCACATTCAGAGAGAATCAAGACCTGTGACTGAATCCAGGGCGCTAGAGGCCAGGCCTCCAGCTGTGATCAGCCCCACGGAGGGTCTGAGGCAAGAGCCCCATCTCTCCCTGTTTCAGCTTCCTCCTCCACCAGCGCTGACGCTGGGCGGCCTCGAAGGGGACATGTGGGCCAGTGTGAGGAGCTGGGTGGAGAGTCAAGAGGTACAGCTTTTAAGTCTTTACTCGGCCAATTACTAGCTGAAGTGCCTCTGACGAGACATGGAAGCTCTGTAGGTCTTAGTCTGCCTGCGTGTGCTAAGTCACCTGAGTCCTGACTCTGTGCCAACGCATGGACTGTAGCCCGCCAGGCTCCTCTGTCCATGGGATTCTCCAGGCAAGAATACTGGAGTGGGTTGCCATGCCCTCTTGCAGGGGATCTTCCTGACCCAGGGATTGAACCCGCGTCTCTCACGTCTCCTTCATTGGCAGGCGGGCTCTTGACCACAAGCACCACCTGTGCTGGCAGGCAGGGATTTCACCAGCTATACCTCCATGGGGCTTCTCAGAGCCATACTGAGAAAGGAATCTTTTTGTTTTTTTCCAGGACTTTGCAGCTACTAAAATAAATTACCCAGTCTCAAAAACAGGAAACCCACCTGTTTTGTTTATGGGATTAAATACTGCACTTGCTTAGGATAGAGTTCGGTGGTGCTGGATAGTAACGAAAGTGTGTGATGTGATACATTAGCTCATGTAGGACTCCTCCAGGCTTTCTGTAAATAAAGACAACAGTGATTTGAGGTTATTTTAGGCCAGAGAAGATTTGGCTTAACTAAAGGGCTGCTGAAATCCTGCTCAGTCCAGTCTGCTCTGGTCCCAAGGCAACTTAAAACTGGTTTCCCTGGGGTAACTCAGGTAGGGCCTAAGAAACCAGATCAACACACTCTAAACACACCTTTTTTCTTACCCAGCCAAGGGTAAAGCAACCTGTTTCCTAATTCCACTCAATAAATACCAGTTATAGATTAACTTGATTTGGCACGTGCCTAAGGGAGACTGAAGATGAGGCCCATGGTGGGCTTTGACAAGGCAGCGGTGAGTGTTCCAGGAAGCAGTGTGGTCACTAAGAAAGGGCAGAGGACGAGGAGCAAGATTTTTACTGCACAAGAACTCAGTGCCTCAGGCTCCTCTGAAAGGGGATGGAGGTGGGATGGGATTAACGTCAGCCCAGTGAAGCACCCAGAACCCATCCAGGATGTCCAGCCTGGGGGAAATCTTTCCTGAGGCTCTTTGGACAGTGATTTTCCTGATAGCTCCATGTCTTCTGCATCTTCCTGTAGCAGGTGTTTTCTCCTGAGTGTGACATGAGTAGAATATTAAAAAAAAAAAAAAAAAGTGGCGCAGTAACTCACAATTTATTATTTGCACTGCAATTATCTATGACAGTCATCTTCTGAATTCTCAAATATTAACATTCCAAACCTCTTCCAAGTCACGTTTCATAACCTCCCCAACATACATCCATTCATGAATAGGATTTCATTATTAAGAATTTCATTTCTCATAATGGATGTTTTTTTTTCCAATTTAGGCTCCATGGGCTATGTGCTGAGATAACATGATTTATTGCCTCCAGTTTGCTGACCTTGGATATTCAGCCTGCCTCTGTGTGCTAATTTCATGGCAGGCCGAATTTTTGCTTCTTTACCAGACTCTTCCTGAAGGAGGAAAATCCCTAACACCTTCAAAACAATCAAAAAACACCCTTAAAATACAGAGGCAAACTTTTTCCTTAGAATGAAAGGCTCACACTTGTTTACAAAGCTATTATCCCAACCATGGCTATTGAAGATAAACTGCAGAAAACGTCAGACAAATAATTGTTCCAGTAGAAAATGGAGCGGACTGATTAATTTTTAATTAGTATCCATGTAGAGTAAACATCCTTATACAGTAAACATCTAAGCATGATCTTTATAGACATTAGATTCTGCTTTAAAGGTATCCACTCATAGTGGAGGTCTCTTCTCTATTGATAATGAGATTTATATGGAAATATATATTATTTGCTGCACAATACATGCGCACTTTATTTTCCAGAGCTCAGAAAAATTGCAAAGAGAGGAAGAATATACTGCTTTGAGTATACAAAGTTCATAGCAGCATTATTTACAAAAGGCAAAATATGGAGGAACCTAAGTGCTCATGAGTGGATTAGTAGATAAAGAAAATGTAGGGCACACACATACGCAATGGAATATTACTTAGCTGTAAGAAAAAGAATGAAATTTTACTATTTGCAACATCATAGATAGACCTGGGGGATATTATGCTTAGTGAAATAAGTCAAAGACAAATATGGTATGATATCACTTACATGTGTAATCTAAAAACTGAAACTAGTGAATATAACAAAAAAGAAACAGACCTACAGATATAGAGAACAAACCAGTGGTCACCAGCAGGGAGAGAGTAGGGGAGGAGCAGGAGAGGGGTAGGGAATGAAGAGGTACAAACTCCTATGTTTGTAAGTTGCAAGGGTATATTACACATCGCAGGGAATATAGCCAATGTTTCATTACGATTATAAAGAGAGTATAACCTTTAAAAATGGTGACTCACTGTTGCATACCTAAAACATATAGTATTGCATATCAACGATACCTCAATAAAAATATATAACTGAGTATATCCATTTTCTGTGGCTGCTGTAACAATATGCCACAAAATTGGTGGCTTTAAAAAACAGAAATATATGCTCTCGCAGTTCTGGAGGCCAGAAATCTGAGGTCAGCACCACTGGGCCAAAATCAAAGTATTGGCAGGGCTGGACATCCTCTAAAGGCCCTAAGGAAGAATCCATTCTTTGTCACTTCCAGCTTCTCATCAGCAATCCCTGGCTTGTGGAAACATCTAAAACTCCCTTTGCCTTATCTACGCCTTCTCTTCTGTGAAATCTCTTTCTGAACCCCCTCTTATGAATATACACATGATTGCATTTAGGGCCCACTTGGATAATCCAGAATACTTTCCCTACCTCAAGATCCTTAATCATATCCACAAAGGACCCCCAGCACACACTTTTTCTTTTCTTTTTTTTTTTTTTTGCCATATAAGGTAACACAATTCCAGGGATTAGGACATGGATATCTTTTGGAAGACCATTTTTAGTCTACCACATTGAGCATTTATTTACTCCGTACCATTTCCTACTTGTATCTATATACCTGAACCTCCTCCCACAAGCCCTCTATGAGGAACATGTGGTGGGAAAAACCCCCAGTTGGGAATTAGGAAATCTAAGACCTTTTACTCACCAGCATAGGAGCCTGCCTCCTTATCTGTGTCCAGGGCAGACGTTGCTAATGAGAGAGTCAATTCCTAGGCAAGTTGATAAGAAGTCCGGGGTCCCAGAAGAGGAGAAAGGGCTCTGGGGCTCTCAAGGAGGAGATAGGGGTCTGGAATTCTCAAGGAGGAGGAAAGGACAAACACCTTTTTTTTTTTTTTCTCTACATTCCTTAGTCTTAGACTCATAAAACGTTTTTTCCCTTTAAGCCTAGAACTAAGGATTACACAACAAACTCAGTTTAAACTCTGTACTAAGGATTATATAACAACAATGTGTCCTGCTTAAGGACAGTTTCTCCTTCCTGAAAACTTCTGGCTAATCCTGTTATCTTAAAATGTAAATTATGGGAGTGGGTCTAGTAAGATCTTTACAACCTTGAGACATTCTTTTGATTTATTGTAATTACTAATTAAAAGAGTAAATAACTCCCTTGCTAACCCTAGGGGGGCACTCTCCATCAGAAGCTTTCTCTGTCCCTTTTTATACTCTAATAAAACTCTGCTATACAAAAGCTCTTGAGTGATCAAGCCTGGTCCCTAGTCCTGAAGTTAAATCTTCTTCTTCAGAGATCAGGAATCCGACACCATTCACCGTAAGCTATTACTAATTCGTAATTAGTAATTAGCATTTGTTTTCAGTGAACCCCTAGATCTCCCCTCAGAACCCTCAATACAACAGTCCAGGAAGTCAATGTGAATTGAAGCCTACTTGTCACCCCTGTGTTGAGTCAACACTTAATGCAGGTGATGATATATTCTCGACAGGAACTCATAGGAAGACTGCTGAAGAGACCCCTGCCTAAAAAGCTACATAGATGGCTCCTAAAGTGAGGAGACGGTGAAACTTAAGCTCAGGGTAATGAGCATAGGTCTGCAACATAGATCGTTCTTCTCTCTATTTCATCCAGCAGCATAACAAGCAAACACACCCTTCCCATTAGTAAGGATAACTTTAAAAATAACATCATAAAGCATATAAAGTTTGCCCCACTGTTTGCTTGGCTCACAAGAGCCATCTGGTATGTGTCAGTCTGAAGTCAGGACTATATGCTCACCAGGTATGCATGCACCACCGCCTCTGTTCCAATTATATCAACCCTTCAAGGACTAATGAAAATGCATCTCTCTAGGAAGTCTTCCCTGATATAACAGGAAGTGCTCCTTGCCAACTCCACCTGCAACTCTGTCACGCTGTATTTGCATTTCAAGGTTCCCGTAGACAGGGACAGGGATGACTCATCCTTGTCTCCACAGATGCTTCTTAGGTTCTGCCAAAAAGCCTTTAAGTGAATATTTTAAATCCCTCTGCAAGATTTCAAAGTATCTCCTGTTTTTTCCCACTTTAGGAACCAGAAGACCATCCCTCAATATTTCAGTGACCTCTCTGAGTAACAGCTCCATCCAGGTTGCCTTTACTTGGATCTGGCTTTAGGCTTGGCTCTGCTACAGACCAGCTGTGTGATTCTGACATGCTCTGAGACTCAACTTGCTCCCCTATAAAATGGGAAGAGAGTTGAACACTGTCCTCCCCGCCTCTCCTGGTTGTTGGCAATGACAGGCTTGGTTACCATATAAGTGGGTTTAGATCTCAGCTTATTTGCAGTCTAGCTGTGTGATTGTGGTAAAGCTGCTAAATTTGCTGAGATGGTTTTTTCACCTGTAAAATGGGAATGCCTACCTTCTGGGGTTATCAGTAGGGATAACACACTTACAATAGTTAGCACAGTACCTGACATCTAATATGTGCTCACAACCTGTCAGTGGGAGTTGTTATTTTAAAGGAACTGCTTTAGCTGAAGGAAATGGGATTGTCCAATGAGGTGCACTAGGCAGGACAGAGACATGAGACCAAATGGGGAGTCCAAGAGCAGGCAGGTTCAGGAAGGGTGATCTTGCAGTCTGAGGTTCAAGATTAGGCAGGTTGTGTTGAAATAAACCTAATGGTAATTATCGACACACAGGATGAAATTGTCCTAAGCCTTTGTATCCCTCTTCCTGTTCCTCTCACTCCCACTTCAGTCTCCAGCTGTTTCTGGACCCAGCTTCACAGGAATCAAGAATACGGGCAATGTGGTTATCAAATTCAAGGCGAAGACCCTCACCATGGTAGCAAGCAAGGACTTGTTCTCAGAAGCTAAACAAAACCCAGGTTGTAAGCACAGAAGTCCAAGATCATCTCCTTCCTTGCACTAAGGCAGCAATTCCCTGGGGAGAGTGAGACTGCAACCTGTCCAGCCATATGTAAGGCAAGGCAGACTGAGATAAATGCTCTAATCGAGGATAATGCTATTGTATAGATGATGAAACTGAGGCTCGGAGAGGTTAAATGACTTGCCTAAAGGTCTCACAACCTGTAAGTGACAGAGGTATCCATCGGAACCAGATCCTTGGGGGGGGGGGTCTCGTCCTTGGCGCTCTCTGCTACATGATCCTGTCCTGAGATTCCATGAAAGGAAGCGGTAGTCCCACACACCACTTCCTCCCCTCCTTGAGCATTTTCTGTCTCTGATGGATTCACCACTTTGATATCACTGTTCAGCCCACTGGGCATCTCTTTGGGAAAGCCTCATCTCATATCGGTCAAACCTTTCCTCCTGAGAGTCCTCATTGCTCACTGAGAGGCTGGGTGAAGAGCGGAGCAGCAATGGGGCCAATAGGAAAACGTGGGGTGATATTACTGGAGGTGTGTACATTGGTATACATTTTCTGGAGTGTTGGTAGCAATGTGTATCAAAATCTTAACAATATGGATATGCTTTGATACAGCACTTTCACTCCTAGAAATTTATCCTGAGGGAATAATCAAATGAGCATATAAAAATACAAACTAGTGCAAAAGAAAAAGGAAAAAGAAAACAAAGTCTAAAAGGTCTTAGTAAGGGATTGGGTAAAGATGCATATTCATACAATGGAGTACTATGCAATCACCCAAAGTGATAATGTCAGACTATATTTATTACCATCTAAATAAACAACATGGTGAACAAAAAAAAAAAGGGCCATATGGACAGTATTATTTCAAATTTTCTAAACATATTATATTAATGTGTATTGTGTGTTTGTGTGTATTTCCTTACAGTGTCAACACTCCTAATTGATATCCAACCATCTAGCTGACTCATCAGTTGAGTCAATACACCCCTTCTACCTGGAAAATCTCCAGGACTGATGCTCAGGCCCACTGAAGGTTCTGGATGGAAGGCTGTGTGCCTTTGTACCCACCCACTTGTGTTCCTACCAGACAGCTCATGCATTCAGCAGGAGTCAGTTTTATAGTTCTCTAGCCTCTTCATTCCAATTTACTTGTTAGTCTATTAATAGTTAAATGTTACATAAGTCGGAAAAATGAGTGAACACAGAGAAATGTATTTTAAAAATTAAGTTGAGAGCTTTGAAGAACACAAGTGTTATTGTAGTGAGGTAGCTATAATGGGGAGGGGGATAATGGTCAAGGTTCAAGAGTCTGCTCTCAGAATGCTTCCAAATATTTTAAAATTTTCTTTCTTCTTCAAAGAAGCCAAAACAAGAATTAGGAAATAAAATATTTTGGTGTCTTATGAAAGACAAAGGTGAACTCCCTTTAGCAGAGTAATAGTAACGTAAAAAGCTATACTAAAACATTGATATATTTTAAGTGAAATGGAAAAGTTAAAGAATATACATCATTTGTTATTGTTATTTTTAAAATTTTTTTTTATTGAAGGATAACTGCTTTATAGAATTGTGTTGTTTTCTGTCAAACCTCAGCATGAATCAGCCATAGGTATACATATATCCCCTCCCTTTTGAACCTCCCTCTCATCTCCCTCCCATTCCACTCCTCTAGGTTGATACAGAGCCCCTGCTTGAGTTTCCTGAGCCATACAGCAAATTCCCATTGGCACATGGCAATGTAAGTTTCCATGTTACTCTTTCCATACATCTCACCCTCTTCTCCCCTCTCCCCATGTCCTAAGTCTATTCTCTATGTCTGTTTTTCCATTGCTGCCCTGTAAATAAATTCTTCAGTACCATTTTTCTAGATTCTGTATATGTGCATTAGAATATGATATTTATCTCTTTCTGACTCACTACACTCTGTGTAATAGGTTCTAGGTTCATCCACCTCATCAGAACAGAATCAAATGGGTTCCTTCTTATGGCTGAGTAATAGTCCATTGTGTATATGTATGACAGCTTCTTTATCCATTCATCTGTCCATGGACATCTAGGTTGCTTCCATGTTCTAGCTACTGTAAATAGTGCTGCAACAAACAATGGGATACATGTGTCTTTTTCAATTTTTGTTTCCTCAGAGTATATGCCTAGGAGTGGGATTGCTGGGTCATATGGTGGTTTTATTCCTAGTTTTTTAAGGAATCTCCATACCATCTTCCAGAGTGGCTGTATCAATTTACATTCCCACCAACAGTGCAAGAGTGTTCCCTTTTCTCCACACCCTCTCCAGCATTTATTGTTTGTAGACTTTCTGATGATGGCCATTCTGACTGGTGTGAGGTGATATCTCATTGTGGTTTTGATTTCCATTTCTCTAATAATGAGCAATGTTGAGCATCTTTTCATGTGTTTGTTAGCCATCTGTATGTCTTCTTTGGAGCAAGGTCTGTTTAGGTCTTTTCCCCACTTTCTGATTGGGTTGTTTGTTTTTCTGGCATTGAGTTGTATGAACTGCTTGTATATTTTGGAACTTAATCCTTTGTCAGCTTTTTCATTTGCTATTATTTTCTCCCATTCTGAGGGCTATCTTTTCAGCTTGCTTACAGTTTCCTTTGCTATCCAAAAGCTTTTAAGTTTAATCAGGTCCTACTTGCTTACTTTTGTTTTTATTTCCGTTACTCTAGGAGGTGGGTCATAGAGGATCTTGCTTTGATTTATGTCACTGAGTGTTCTGCCTAGGTTCTCCTCTGAGTTTTGTAGTTTCTGGTCTTACATTTAGGTCTTTACCATTTTGAGTTTGTCTTTGTGTATGGTGTTAGGAAGAGTTCTAATTTCATTCTTTTATATGTTGCTGTCTAGTTTCCCAAGAAACATTTACTAAAGAGGCTGTCTTTGCCCCATGGTATATTCTTGCCTCCTTTGCCAAAAATAAGGTACCCATAGGTGCATGGGTTTATTCCTGGGCTTTCTGTCTTGTTCCATTGATCTATATTTCTGTTTTTGTGCCATTGCCATATTGTCTTGAGGACTGTAGCTTTGTAGTATAATCTGAAGACAGGAAGGTTAATTCCTCCAGCTCCATTCTTCTTTCTCAAGATTTGGGGTCTTTTGTGTTTCCATATGAATTGTGAAATTTTTTGTTCTAGTTCTGTGAAAAATGCTATTGGTAATTTGATAGGGATCACACTGAATCTGTAGATTGCATTTGGTATTATAGTTATTTTCACAATATTTATTCTTCCTACCCAGGAACATGGAATATCTCTCCATCTGTTTATGTCACCTTTGATTTCTTTTATCAGTGTCTTACAATCTTTTGTGTACAGTTCTTTTGTCTCCTTCAGTTCAGTTTAGTTCAGTTGCTCAGTCGTGTCTAACTCTTTGCAACCCCATGAATCGCAGCACGCCAGGCCTCCCTGTCCATCACCAACTCCCGGAGTCCACTCAGACTCACGTCCATCAAGTCAGTGATGCCATCCAGCCATCTCATCCTCGTTCGTCCCCTTCTCCTCCTGCCTCCAATCCCTCCCAGCATCAAAGTCTTTTCCAATGAGTCAACTCTTCGCATGAGGTGGCCAAAGTACTGGAGTTTCAGCTTTAGCAGCAGTCCTTCCAAAGAAATCCCAGGGTTGATCTCCTTCAGAATGGACTGGTTGGATCTCCTTGCAGTCCAAGGGACTGTCAAGAGTCTTCTCCAACACCACAGTTCAAAGCCATCAATTCTTCGGGGCTCAGCCTTCTTCACAGTCCAACTCTCACATCCATACATGACCACTGGAAAAACCATAGCCTTGACTAGATGGACCTTAGTCAGCAAAGTAATGTCTCTGCTTTTGAATATGCTATCTAGGTTGGTCATAACTTTTCTTCCAAGGAGTAAGCGTCTTTTAATTTCATGGCTGCAATCACCATCTGCAGTGATTTTTGAGCCCAAAAAAATAGTCTGACACTGTTTCCACTGTTTCCCCATCTATTTCCCATGAAATGATGTGACCAGATGCCATGATCTTCGTTCTCTGAATGTTGAGCTTTAGGCCAACTTTTTCACTCTCCACTTTCACTCTTACCTTAGGTAAGTTTATTCCTAGATATTTAATTCTTATTGTTGCAATGGTGAATGGGATTGATTCCTTAATTTCTCTTTCTGATTTTTCATTGTTAGTATATAGAAATGCGAGTGATTTGGAACCAGTCTATTGTTCCATGTCCAATTCTAACTGCTGCTTCCTGACCTGCATACAGATTTCTCAAGAGGAAGGTCAGGTGGTCTGGTATTCCCATCACTTGAAGAATTTTCCACAGTTTGCTGTGATCTACACAGTCAAGGATTTGGAGTAGTCAATAAACCAGAAGTAGATGTTTTTCTGGAACTCTCTTGCTTTTTTGATGATCCAGCAGATGTGGGCAATTTGATCTCTGGTTCCTCTGCCTTTTCTAAATCCAGCTTGAACATCTGGAATTTTGTGGTTCACGTCCTGTTGAAGCCTGGCTTGGAGAATTTTGAGCATTACTTTACTAGCATGTGAAATGAGTGCAATTGTGCGGTAGTTTGAGCATTCTTTGGCATTGCCTTTCTTTGGGACTGGAATGAAAACTGACCTTTTTCAGTCCTGTGGCCACTGCTGAGTTTTCCAAATTTGCTGGCACATTGAGTGCAACACTTTCACAGCATCATCTTTCAGGATTTGAAACAGCTCAACTGGAATTCCATCATCTCCACTAGCTTTGTTCATAGTGATGCTTTCTAAGGCCCATTTGACTTCACATTCCAGGATGTCTGGCTCTAGGTGAGTGATTACACCATTGTGATTATCTGGGTCATGAAGATCCTTTTTGTATAGTTCTTCTGTGCATTCTTGCCACCTCTTCTTAATGTTTTCTGCTTCTGTTAGGTCCATACCATTTCTGGCCACAGTCTACAGGATCACAAAGAGTTGGACACTGCCAAAGCAACCCTGCACACATAGATGCAAGACTTTTTTGCCTGTGGCAGCTCTGCCACATTGAGAGTTCAGCATGAAGGTGGCACAGCTGCTTGGGTTGCAGGGACCCCGGGGGTGCCAAGTGTCCAGGGACTACTTCCGCTGTAGGAGTTATGGCCCTATCAGAGTCTTTTTTCAACCCTCTTGTAGCTGGCAATCAGAAAGCCATTTTGGCCAGTCTTTCTCTGTAGCTCCACCCATTCAGGCACTTAGAGGGCTCCCTTGCCTAGGGTCCTTCTCTGTTGCTCGATGGGTCAGGCACACAGAGGGGCCTCCATGGCTGGGGTTCTACTCTGTAATTCAGTGAATCAGGCACTTAAAGGGGCACCCTGGGTGGGGTCCTGCTCTGTAATTAAGTGCATCAGACATTTGATGGGCCAGCCTCTCTATTGTTCAGCTGCCAGTGCTGGCATGTAGGGGGAGAGAGGCTATGGTGATGGCTCCACCCCCTATGCATGACTCATCAGTATTGCCTTGCTTCCATGGCTGTCCCACTTTCCACCACAGGCATTTCCCATCACAGTCTCCTCCCTCACACCACCTCACTCCATCTCTCCACAGTCAACAGCAGTCCTCGCCCTGGGATTGCTCCACAGTCCCTAAACTCCAGCTCCCAGCTACTGCGCCTTCCACGGGACTTGCATCTCTGTCCAGGGTATGTATGGCTGCAGCAAGGACTGTCTGATTCTCATTCCATTTAGGCTGCCACAGATCAGTTATTTCACTCTCAGCCTTAAATGGTTCTCCTCTGACTCAGACAATAGCCCCGACGTGGGGACTGGGCCCCTGCTTCAGTTCGCCCACCTGCCAAGGGCAGATCCAGTCTTACTAACACTCCTATTTTCCCCCCTAGTTCCTTTCTCCTACCGAGTTTTGCCTGGGTCTGTATATTCTTTTCCACTGGTCAGGTACTCTGGTCTGCTCTCAGCTGGTGTTCTGCATGCACTTCTGTGTCTGAAGGTGTATTCCTGATATATCCATGGAAAGGGATGTACTCCACGTCCACCAACTCCTCCACCATGTTGTTCTTCCTGTTATTGTTATCATTTCTTATTTCAACTCTCTTTTCCTTAACTCACTAAGCACAGTCCCAATGCTATCAGAAAAAAATGCCTTCTGCTACGGAGGTCTAGAAAAAGGAAGGATATAGGGATAATATCAGGAAAGATACAGTGAGATAGCCTGTATGCTCAGTCATGTCCAATACTTTGCAACACTATGGACTGTAGCTCACCAGGCTCCTCTGTGCATGGAATTTTCCAGGCAAGAATACTGGAGTGGGTTGCCATTTCCTCCTCCAATAGTAAAATAATGGTTGATTTTTACCTCATCTTTGTGCCTTTCTACACTTTTAAAAATAAGAATGTTTATTGCATTATAATCAGGAAATACCACAAACCTATCACCATCTTGGGAAAGGAAAATGGAAAGAGAAACTTCAGGATGAAGGAAACAACGTGCGGATGCTCGCAGGAGACCCGGGAGACCCTTTCTGTCTCCCCTGATGACTGGAACTGTTTGAGTTATTTTGTTACAAATCCTAATGGTGTTAACGAGTTTACCACCTTGGTTTCGCCCCACCCTGAGTGTCAGGTTGACATCAGCACTCAAACATCTCAACACACTTAATTATCAGGGAAAGGGGATTCAAGGCTCAGGCAGGCAGGTCTCAGGAGGAGAAGTGGACCTTCCCAGATGATGCAAGTTGAGGGCTCCATGAATAAGCCAGATCAGGATGCAAATAGAGGGAAGCAGTTCTGAGTACCTCGGGTTACTCTCATTCATTTGGGTTACAGCAAGTTGCTAAAGGTCACACACTAGCAGATACAGACTTGCATCAAGATGGGCAACATCCTTGCATTAAAAAAAACCCACAATCTTTATTTTTTAAATAAATACATTGTTTTCATAGAAACTGTAAAATAATTATTAATTCTTGACTTACAGAACTATTTGTTGAAAACCAACTTCCAACTACAATAACAATTCTAAAATTATAATAAAAAAGTGGTTCAAAGTCTTGCATAAAAAATGGAAACAAAAATCTGTTCTTATTCCAACATCTTTCCACAATACACTCTATTTCAGTGATAGAAAGGCTGGGGCAGTTGGTCAGAGAAAAGGCAAATCTGACAGTGTTGAAGTCCTGCCTTTGGCAATAGCATTATTAATTGTGCCAGGATGTTCTGGGGAGATTCAGTTTAACATCAGTTCAAAGGGCAAAGACTTAGGGCTCTTTATGGAATGATTGTCAAGGGAGGCAGTCATGTATGAAAGCATAGGGGACTTCCTGGTGGTCCAGTGGATAAGTATCCCTTATCACAGTTTTGATCCCTGGTCTGGGAAGATTTCACACATTGGAGGGCAACTAAGTTCATGCACCACAACTATTGAGCCTAAACTCGAGGGTCCCTGCTCCGCAACAAGAGACACCATCCCAAAGAGAAGCGTGCACACCACAGCTAGAGAGTAGCTGCCTCTTGCTGCAACTGGAGAAAAGCCTGTGTGTAGCATTGGAGACCCAGTGCAGCCTCTGTACAAGGGATTTCTCAGGGCATGGGCATTGCCATGCCCGCTTCCAGGATAAATAAATAAGTAAAATAAAAACAAAGACTTTCTTTAAAAAAAAAAAAAAAAGGGAAGTAAAGCAAATGGGAGCCACTGTACTCAGTCTAGCTGGGACTGGTACAGGGCGCCTGGGCTTAAGGAGCAGAGTCAGGCTGGAGCCCAGGCATGTGCGATGGAGCAGGGATGAGGAAGAGTCTGTCTTCCCTTCTAGTCTGCCATCAGGAGTAAGGGGAGGCATCTCTCAGTGTGGGATTAGAGCCCTGAGAATTAACTTCACTCTAATGCTTCGTGATGGGATTTGGGGTCAGCCAGACCTGAAGCACATGCTGGCTCCACCATCTACAAGTTCTCAAACACAGATATTTTAAAAACAGACTCAAAATAGAGGGTATGGATTTTAGCATTTAGCACAAGGAGGGCACTTGTGCTAAATCCAATCAATAGTTCCCTCATTTTACATAATTGATATGTCCCAGCAAGGTGATATGTACAGCAAGTGCTGGGTTAAATGCATGAAGGGCACATTTCTTCCTTTCTCTCTCTCTGTCTCGCTCACATATTTACACACATAAAGTCAGGGTAAACCACAAGACTCAAATGGAAGAAGCATCACTTTCCACATTTTTCTAAATTGACACAAATCCTGCTTGGCTTCCATCTGCCTGGTTGGCAAGGCCAGGAGATACAATCTTGATCATTTTGAGGGCTGCTCCCCATTGGCCGTGATGGTACATCAATTTGGATCTTGCATGGTCCAGGAACTCAGAGGAGAGATACAGATCCTCAGGGAGCCCACAGATGCTGATGGCCAGGCCAGCATGTGTGTGATCCATTTTAAGGAAGTGGCTCCACTGGTGGCCCCCACGCCACCCCAGGCATGCCTTGGGCCTTCACATGGCTCCAAAGGCATAGCGCTTTGTGCTTAGTCCCCAGGCAGCCCCACAGCCCTATTGCCCCTTTGGAAACCCTGCTACCTCCAGGGGAGTGGGCAGAAGTGGGTACAGGGGCTTTGCAATACCTTCTTGGGGCTGAAATGGAGAGGCCAATCCTCCTATAACCATCCGGGGCAAGGGAGCCCAGAAAATAACTGGACACCCAAGTGAACTTACTGAGAGGAGAAAGTTTCCTTTTTTCATTTCCTTTTTTCTCTGTGTTTTTTTGAGTCCATAATTTTAAAAAAGGATGGCACATTGATTAATTTCCCATAAACTCAATGTATTTTAAATAAAGAAACCCCATAGTAAATCCTTTAATAGAGTAAAAAAACACCTTCTAGAGATTGATGAAAAATCACCTCCCAATATGACTGCTCTGCAGATAGCTTTTTTTTTTTTTAAGTGACAAAAGCAATAGCATAAATATATTATGGCCACATGGTACTTAAAAAATTCTAGAGGCAGCCTTGGCTTTGAATCCAATTCCATCTATTACCATTGTGTGACCTTGGGCAATTTATTTAATCTTTCTCAGCTAGACTGTAATTATCAGAAAGGCAGTTTACTTTAATTTTCAGGCATAGCATGTGGTATACAGAAGGCATCCAATAAATATATTGAATGAATGGACAAATTAAGGGTACCCCAGTTCAGTTGCTAAGTCGTGTCCGACTCTTTGTGACGCTATGGGCTGCAGCCACCAGGCTTCCCTGTCCATCACCAACTACTGGAGCCTACTCAAATTCATGTCTATCGCGTCAGTGATGCCATCCAACCATTTCATCCTCTGTCGTCCCCTTCTCCCCCCACCTTCAATCTTTCCCAGCATCAAGGTCTTTTCCAATGAGTCAGTTCTTTGCATCAGGTGGGCAAAGTATTGGAGTCTCAGATTCAGCATCAGTCCTTTCAATTAATATTCAGGACTGATTTCCATAAGGATGGACTGGTTGGATCTCCTTGCAGTCCAAAGGACTCTCAAGAGTCCCTTTTGTTTTGTTTAGAGATTGTTAATTGATATTCATGAAATGGTCTGTTTTTAGCACCGCCATAGGCATGGAGAGGACCTCAGTTACCTTGACAGCCCTGTTTCTACCAGACACCTTTGGTGTCTCTGATCACTAGGGAATGCTTTTGGAGCTTAGCGTAACTGCCACCATCTCAATTGGAGCTGAGTCAGAAGGTTGATCTCCTTGCAGTGCAAGAGACTCACAAGAGTCTTCTCCAACACCACAGTTCAATAGCATCAATTCTTTGGTGCTCAGCTTTCTTTAGCTGACAACTCTCACATCCATACATGCCTACTGGAAAAACCATAGCTTTGACTAGATGGACATTTGTTGACAAAGTAATGTCTCTACTTTTTAATATGCTGTCTAGGTTGGTCATAGCTTTTCTTCCAAGGAGCAAGAGTCTTTTAATTTCATGGCTGCAGTCATTAACTGCAGTGGGTTTGGAGCTCAAAAAAAAAAAAAAAAAAAATCCGGCACTGTTTCCTCTGTTTTCCCATCTATTTGCCATGAAGTGATGGGACCAGATGCTATGATCTTAGTTTTCTGAATGTTGAGTTTTAAGTCAGCTTTTTCACTCTCCTCTTTCACTTTCATCAAGATGCTCTTTAGTTCTTCGCTTTCTGCCATAGGGTGGTGTCATCTGAATATATGAAGTTATTGATATTCCTCCTGGCAATCTTGATTCCAGCTTGTGCTTTATCCAGCCTGGCATTTTGCATGATGTATTCTGCATATAAGTTAAATAAGCAGGATGATGACAATATATAGCCTTGATGTACTCCTTTCTGATTTGGAACCAGTCTGTTGTTCCATGTGCAGTTCTAACTGTTGCTTCCTGACCTGCATACAGATTTCTCAGGAGGCAGGTCACGTGATCTGGTATTCCCATCTCTTTCAGAATTTTCCACAGTTTGTTGTTATCCACACAGTCAAAGGCTTTGGCATAGTCAATAAAGCAAAAGTAGATGTTTTTCTGGAATGCTCTTGCTTTTTCGATGATCCAGCAGATGTTGGCAATCTGATCTCTGGTTCCTCTGCCTTTTCTAAAACCAGCTTGAACATCTGGAAGTTCATGGTTCATGTACTGTTGAAGCCTGGCTTGGAGAATTTTGAGCATTCCTTTACTAGTGTGTGAGATGAGTGCAATTGTGCAGTAGTTTGAGCATTCTTTGGCACTGACTTTCTTGGGGAATAGAATGAAAACTGACCTTTTCCAGTCCTGTGGCCATTGCTGAGTTTTCCAGCTTTGCTAGCATATTGAGTGCAGCAGTTTTACAGAATCATCTTTTAGGATTTGAAATAGCTCAACTGGAATTCCATCACCTCCACTAGCTTTGTTCATAATGATGTTTTCTAAGGCCCACTTGACTTCGAATTCCAGGAAGTCTGATCATCCTGGAAGTGATCACTCATCCTAGGTGAGTGATCACTCCATCATGATTATCCGGGTCCTGAAGATCTTTTTTGTCTAGTTCTTCTGTGTATTCTTTTTTTTTTTTAATTGGTATTGCCATACATTGACATGAATCTGCCATGGGTGTACATGTATTCCCCATCCTGAACCCCCCTCCCACTTCCCTCCCCAGCCCATCCCTCTGGGTCATCCCAGTGCACCAGCCCCAAGCACTCTGTATCATGCATCAAACCTGGACTGGCGATTCATTTCACATATGATAATATACATGTTTCAATGCTGTTCTCCCAAACCATCCCACCCTCGCCCTCTCCCACAGAGTCCAAAAGACTATACATCTGTGTCTCTTTTGCTGTCTCACATACAGGGTTATCGTTACCATCTTTCTAAATTCCATATATATGCATTAGTATACTGTATTGGTGTTTTTCTTTCTGGCTCACTTCACTCTGTATAATAGGCTCCAGTTTCATCCACCTCACAGAACTGATTCAAATGTATTCTTTTTAAAGTCTGAGTAATATTCCATTGTGTATATGTACCACAGCTTTCTTATCCATTCATCTGCTGATGGACATGTAGGTTGCTTCCATGTCTTGGCTATTATAAACAGTGCTGTGATGAACATTGGATGTCTCTTTCAGTTCTGGTTTCCTTGGTGTGTATGCCCAGCAGTGGGATTGCTGGGTCATATGGCAGTTCTATTTCCAGTTTTTTAAGGAATCTCCATACTGTTCTCCATAGTGGCTGTACTAGTTTGCATTCCCTTAAAGAAAAGAGGGTTCCCTTTTCTCCACACCCTCTCCATCATTTATTGCTTGCAGACTTTTGGATCGCAGCCATTCTGACTGGCGTGAAATGGTACCTCATTGTGGTTTTGATTTGCATTTCTCTGATAATGAGTGATGTTGAGCATCTTTTCATGTGTTTGTTAGCCATCTGTATGTCTTATTTGAAGAAATGTCTGTTTAGTTCTTTGGCCCATTTCTTGATTGGATTGTTTATTTTTCTGGAATTGAGCTGCAGGTGTTGCTTGTATATTTTTGAGATTAATTCTTTGTCAGTTGCTTCATTTGCTACTATTTTCTCCCATTCTGAAGACTCTTTTCACCTTGCTTATAGTTTCCTTTGTTGTGCAGAAGCTTTTAATTTTAATTAGGTCCCATTTGTTTATTTTTCCTTTTATTTCCAATATTCTGGGAGGATCCTGCCATGATTTATGTCAGAGAGTGTTTTGCCTATGTTTTCCTCTAGGAGTTTTATAGTTTCTGGCCTTAGGTTTATATCTTTAATCCATTTTGCATTTATTTTTGTGTAAGGTGTTAGAAAGTGTTCTAGTTTCATTCTTTTATAAGTGGTTGACCAGTTTTCCCAGCACCACTTGTTAAAAAGATTGTCTTTTCTCCATTGTATATTCTTGCCTCCTTTGTCGAATATAAGGTCTCCATAGGTGTCTGGATTTATCTCTGGGCTTTCTATTTTGTTCCATTGATCTATATTTCTGTCTTTGTGCCAGTACCATACTGTCTTGATGACTGTGGCTTTGTAGTAGAGCCTGAAGTCACGCAGGTTGATTCCTCCAGTTCCATTCTTCTTTCACAAGATTACTTTGGCTATTCAAGTTTTTTTGTATTTCCATACAAATTGTGAAATTATTTGTTCTAGTTCTGTGAAAAATACCATTGGTAGCTTGATAGGGATTGCATTGAATCTATAGATTGTTTTATGCAGTATACTCATTTTCACTATATTGATTCTTCCAATCCATGAACACAGTATATTTCTCCATCTATTTATGT